>NW_016690309.1:2074337-2292214 GCF_001604755.1 Lepidothrix coronata | reverse complement strand
TGGGGTGTATGGGGGTGTGGAGGTGTGGGGTGTATGGGGGTGTGTGTGGGGTGAATGGGAGTGTGGAAGTGTGTGGTATATGGGGGTGGAGCTACGGGGTGTATGGGGATGTGTGTGAGGTAAATGGAGTGTGTGCGTTTGGGGAGGGGCTGTGGAGGATGTGGGGGGGTACGGGTGTGTGTGAGGGGAGGGGTGTATGGGGAGGTGTGTGGGGTGAATAGGGGTGTGGGTGTGCGGGGTGTATGGGGTGCGTGTGGGATGAAGGGAGTGCGTGTGGTGGGTGAAAGGGGACGCGCGTGTATGGGAGGGTATGTGGTGGGGGGCAGAGGGGTGAGGAGGACGGAGGAGGAAGATGGGGAATGCGTGTGCAGGGGGTGTCGGGGAGGGGGCACGGACACACACGACCCTCCCCGCGCCGCCCCGCTCTCACCTGCGAGCGGGAGGCGCGGGCGCCGCTGCCCCTCAGGCCGGGCCGTCCCCGCCGGCCGCCGCCATCGCCCCGCCCGTTCCGGCGGCGCTCCCGGGGCGGGGCCGCCGTGGCGCGGCCGCCATGTCGTGTGCGGGGCGGCCCCTCAGCGGCGACCCGGCACAGAGTTCATGGGCAGGCGGGGGCTGATGGGAGCCCACGGCGGGACAAAACATCCCTGCGTGTCACCGCAACATCAAACCCCCAGGGGCGCTCGGATGCCAAGGCTCGAGCCCCTCTGTTCGAGCCCATCAGGTGCTAAAGTGTTCATCGCCCGCGTGGCTGTAGGAATAGCTGCTCTTGTACTTGGTGCTGTTTCAGATTTTCACCCAGATGGTCATAGTATCATCATGGAATCACAGGATGGTTTGGGATGGGCAGGGACACCTTCCACTATCCCAGGTTGCTCCAAGTCCTGTCCAGCCTGGCCTTGGACACCGGCAGGGACGGGGCAGCCACAGCTTCTCTGGGCAACCTGTGCCGTCGGCAGCATGATCAACAACTGTAATTCACAGTGAAATAGTTCGAAAAAGGTTATGGCATTAACTCCTGTGCAGAGAAGCCTGATTTACACATTCAGAATTCCTTCCAAGGAGAGATTATGTTGAGACACTTGACCCTGACGTAAATGTCAGATCACTGACATTTTGTGGTAGGCTCAATACAAAACAATAAGGTATTACATAATGGACAAATGGACAAATTACTTATTATGATACCTTTAATTTGTCCCTGTAAGGCAAACTGCTCATTAAAAAAAAAATAGGCACACGAAGCCACTGGCTGAAATAAGCGGTTCGCAGTGTGTCGGAGTAGAGCAAATAACTCTGAAACTGTGTATGATCTCTTATTTCCCAAGAGCCTTAATTCCCCAAATAATCTGAATAAAAAAAATACGCTTTATGATTTGCCAGATCACCCTTTGGTAATAGGCTGTTTCGAGGATGCGACTAAAAGGAAAAAGTTAAATTTAATAATTAATATTCCCTAGTTCAGCTATGAAAGCAGCTGCAAAATGCAGTGTATCGCCCTACGGTCACGTGCAGTGGAAATTTCCTGGCACCACAATACCTCTGGCAGCAGAGGGGAGCAGCCTCCACAGCCTTCTTTCCATCGAGGAGGGAGGGACCTCTGCTGTGACAGTTGGTGGCAAGGAAAGTGCACCTCAATCTTCTCCTTGCTGCCAATCATTTTTTTTTTTGGTCCCTGCATCCATCATACCTCAGAGGAAAGCTGAGAAAAAAAATACCACTTTTTAAATGTATCAAGTGTTTCATTAAAGACTGGTTTTTTGGTGTTTCTCTTCTATGTAAGTCTTTTAGCTTAATTAAAAACTGTTTTTATCCTACACAGATAAAAAGCTGTTGTTTTGTTTTGCTGTCTCTCTGAAATGTACATTGACAGTATTAGATCACAGCTAATAACAGACGCTCTAGTTTTTAATATTAAGGCATGTCCACTTTGTAACATTATTGTTAAAACAAGGGAAGTGGAGGGTAATTTGAGAGCGGCTTAGTGATGCTCGCTGTTATTGTATCAGGAAATGCTGTGGCAGCATTGGCTTGTTATCTTTGTGACAGAAATCGCTCCTATGATGACATTTGGGTATTCTATTTTAAGCTTGAGGCGACTCACTGAGTTAAGCAAGGTTACCTGTATGTGCAGAATTAAGCCTGGTTTCGGGAGAGGAACTATTATTGATTTGAAGCTAAGTAAATACAAGAATTGAAATATCAGAACTCGTGAATAGGAGAAAGTCATGGCAAGAAGTGATATTACGGAGGTTAATTTCCCTTTTATTATGTTGTACTTTCGAGGCAATTTTCATCTAACATGTGCAAATGCAAACACAGCACAGTCCTTGGCATGAGCGGGAAGATAAGCTTTGTCATGTTCCTTTCACAGATGAGTAAACCTCGTGTACGGAGCTCGAGGATGAGGGAAAAACATCCGCGTGACAAGGAGGATTGCTGTGCGCAGCGCCGAAGTGGTTCGGATAAGATACACACGTACACAAGCACTTTTGTACATTTAAAAACTTAGCCGTGAAAGTCTTAAGGACATCCCAGCTCCAGGGGGAGTGCTGTATCTATGCTGCTGGTTCTGCTCCTCCTGGTGTTTACCTTCACTCATAAAGCGATGAAATCATACTATAAATAGAGGGCAAAGTCCACTCTCAAACACTAGCGGGTAAAGTCTCCTGTTTGACATGACAATAAAGCGTGGAGCAACAGGGGGTTTTGGTTCCTTTAGAGCTCCTCTGCAGTAAAACCGTGCTCTCCACCGCCTGAATCACTCACCACCCCGCTATCAACAGCACAAAAGAAAAACACTGCGAGTCCCATGACCTCGCTAAACCTTTCGGGCGAGGGGTCAGCAGCGAAACCTCTCTCTCTCTTTAACCCCTCAGCAACTGCTGCCGGGGCTTCTCCTGCTCTGCGCCCACATTCCCCGCAGGTACCCCGGGGACAGCAGGGGGACGCAGGTGTCCCCCAGCCGCTTCGGCGGAGCTGAACCCCGAGGAGAGCGCGCTCCTCGCCGTCCCAGAGCGTGCACAGCCCCGCGACACTCGCAGCCCTGCCCGCTCCCCCCGTGCGGTGTCCCCGGCGGGGCGGGGCGGCCGTGCCGGGGCGGGGCGGGGCCGGGCGGACAATAGGGACACTCGGCGGGGACGCCGCGGTGAGTGGCCGGCGCGGCGGGGCCGGGGACCCCCGGGACCCCCCTTCTCCCGACGCCCGCCCTGCGTTCCCGCGGCGCCGGGACGAGGTGAGCGGCGGGGTCCCGGCGGGAGAGGGGCGGAGGAGGAGCGGGAGAACCCGAGTTTACGGGGCAGAGCCGGGCTGAGGTGCCGGGCTGGCGCTGCGGGACCCGCCGCCTCCCTCACCTGCTCTCCGCGGTGTCCCGGGACGGTCCCGCACAGGCGGCACCTCCGCCGGCTCCGGCGCAGCAGCATCTTCGGGAGGAGGAGCAGGAGGGATGGATGTGGTTTAGCGAACCGGGGCGGCGGTGCCGGGAGGAGCGCCCTGTCCCGGCTGCTCCCTGTCCGGGCTGCTCTCTGTGCCCGCTGCTCCCGTGTGCCATCCCGGAGGATGCTGCGGGCAGGACCCGTGTGCTCCGCGCTTGTGTTGGGCGCGAGTGACGAGCGCGGTACGTGTGCTTTCACTCTTTAGCAAAGCAGGAAATAAGCCCTCAAAATAAGCCCGCGATGCACAGCAAAGTGCGCGCCGCTGCTAAAACGTCTAAAAGTGCTCCCGAGTAACTCGGTTTTTCTCCGCCTGTGTGCAGGGTGTTGGTAGCGGGAGCGATGTGCGGCAGCAGGGATGGGGACAGATACTGGATACTGTACACAGCGCTGTAGGGCAGTGTACCCTCAGTAATGTTTAAATCATTTCACAAGGAGTGGTTTCAGCAGCGTGGTGAGTCCTGTGATTAAGCAGATTTGTAGGTGTTTAAATGGAAAGTGAGTGTTAGCCTGAGTCTGCTACAAGAAGACAGAGTGGGCTTCGTTATCACTCTCTGTCACAAGTACATGGACAAAGTTACTTTGAGTTAACTTATTTTGGGTATATTGAATTATCTCTCTTCATTTGATGCGTGTCAGTTGAATGGGAGTTAGCACTGAGTATAACGAAGAAAAAAAATCAATGTTTATTCAAGGTGTTTGATCTCTTCTGCTGTCAGAATGTCACCACTGAGGAGACTATCTCTGAAAGAAGAAATTCAACAAAATTTCTTGCTTTACCTGTTTGGTAGGTGTCTGTCTTAGCTCTTTTTAAGGATTTTTATATCAGTAGGCCATTGACTGGAAGAGTGGACTGAGAAGAATTGAGTGCACTCAGCTTCTGCAGGGCCAAAGCAAGAACTGGTGGGAGTAGAATAATAACTCTGAGCTTGATGCTGAGGTTACCAAAAGGAGTAGTTTAACCCCTCCTAACGCAGTGTAAATCTGAAATGAAACTGGGAAGCCAAATGCTAAAATTAAAGCTTACATGAGTAGGGGCTACAAATCTGCAAGAAGAAAATGAGTGAAAAACACATTGTGTCCGAAGAAATACAGTGGTGTATTGGGGCAGGATGAGTTCTGTGCATAAAACCTTTGTTTGCTCCTCACAGTCAGTTCTGTACATTTGATCTGTTTAATAAGAGACCCTATTTTTATTGTGAGTTGCAATGTCTTCAAGAGGTAGAGAATATACCTTACCTATTTTATTATGAAAAAACCCCAAACACTAAAACATTGTAGGTGAAGTAGGATTTTAAGTCATAACTTTGTAGTGCCGTAATTTATAATAATATAATAAATTTATAATTTAACTGAAACAGTGTTTGTAAAACTGTTACTACCAAAATTCTACCAACACAGGGAGCCTAAGTAAAACTGAGAACAGTGTGGCATTTTAATTCTGTATACTGATGTGCAGAACAGGAATGACAGCACAAATAGTGAGTTAAATTTGAGTTCTTACACTTACAGTTACGCTGTACTTACATCTCTCATCTTCCCAGTCCAGCAGCAATAACTGGGGTTTCAGAGGCACCGGAATGAATGTAAATAGATGACTACATACATTGTCATACTCACCTCCTACAACTTGGCTGTGCAGTTCAATGCTTCTTCATTATAAAAGAATCTCGACCTTTTGGTGGGACTGAGGAGTGCAAAGGGCAGATGATGTTTTGAAAGGGAAATGTAAATGTTAGAGCAGGAGCTTTCTGACTTAATCTAAACCTTAGCTCTTTGTAAACAAATAGAACAAAGGTGATATCTCTGAGATAGGTGGTGCTGTCATAAAACAAAAATCTGAATGTGGCAGAGTGTGTGTGAGGTTTTGTGTTTTGTTTTGGTTTTGGTTTGTGTTTTTTTTTTAATAGAAATAGTTTCGGTTTGGTCTCAATATATTTTTCTCTTCAATGTTCTCAGTTCTTCCCATAAAACCTCTTGGGTAATTAATGTTTTCATCTTGCTAAAAGCAGACACCCCTCATTTCTTGTTTATTTAGAAGCCGTAGAAATGGGTTTGTGAGCACTGAAGGAATCAGTGGACTCTTCAAGGAAAGTGATACTTTGTAGGCTTATCAAATCATGGCTTTTTAATGTGGACATAACTGTACTGCCTGCTTTTTAAGGTGGAGATCTCTTGTTCTCCAGAGTCATGTATTAACTGGCACGGTACAGTGGTGCACAGACAACATGCAAATGCTGGTGATGCATAGAAATCTTGAGGGATTCTCGAAGTCTTGACTCAGAACCAGGGCCCCTTAAACGTTTTCAGCAGAGACTGAAATACAGAATACCTGTACAAGCTCTTTACTTTAAAAGGTTCCCTCAGTTATGCATTTCTTTTGCTACTGAGGTCACAGAACTTGCTTGAGGAATACTTCTTTTTTCAGTTTAAATATAATCAAATGCTTAATCCCTATCCTGTTTTGAGGTGAGAGAACCTGCGTTAAATTCCCAGTGAAGGCATGTTATCATCACTAACTTAATGAGCATAAAACCAGAAATGAAGGAAAATGTAAGAAGCAGAATGTGTATTTTTTAGATTTACAGAAGTGTGCCTTTAATGGCTGTTTGAGGCAATATTAACAAGTGTTTTGTGTAAACAGTCTCCAAGGTCATTGATGTTAAGCTGACTGAGAACACGGTATGAGACAAAGAATTAATTTATCTTTGCTCCTTGACCTGATACTGATTTAAGAGTTAATCCAGCAACCTGGGTTAACTAACCTGCACTATTAAAAAACGAGTAGCAATGACCTCACCTCTCATCTTTCCACGAGAAACTGAGGTTGCTGATGGCATATTCATATTCCTGGTTCTCTGAAACCTGAACTGGCTCTTAATCTTTGCTGGTTTTATCAAAGGCTCGCCCTTGTAAAATGGCATTAGAGATTTGTATTCGCAGCAGGGAGGATGATGTCATGTTTTGGAAGAGTTGGCTATGGATTGGAGGTATATATGCAAACAACCAAGCCTCTGTTTGTTTTTCATTTCAGTTTGGTTTGCATGGGCAGCTGGGAGAATCTGAAACAGTTTGAGATGTGCTTTGGTACCCTGGGGGTAAACGGTGAGGGTCCTGTCTGGAAATCTGTATTTATGTAGGTGGGCACTGGGAATCTTGAGCCCGAATATTGGAATTGGATTATTACTTTTTCCGTTACCATAACCAGTTTTAAAACATACTAAACCACATATTGTGATTGCTGTTAGCTTTACGGTGTCACGTCTGCATAAAATATGTAAGATTGTATGTCTGAGACATAAAGTGCACATAGACTGTACTACAGATGTCATAAAATACATAAAGATAATACATTCACTGTAATTAATGCATTCAGTGCATTATACTGAGGTATTATTGTGCCTGTCTTAAAAACAGTTAACACAGCAAATCTAAAGTAGATTTCTGACTAAAAGTAAATTTCAGATCCTTCTGTTTTCCCCCACTCACCGGCTGGCATGCCTTGTTTAGCAACATGTTCTTTTTTCAAGAAGATTTTCTGTTCTCTTTTGCTAGGTAAAAAAAAAAAGAAACAACCCACAAATACAAAAACCCTGCCTGTGCAAAGTAAACACAGCATAAACATAATCTTTCCACCGAGGATGCTTCATTATTCAGTCATAATTGTGTTCATAAACTGCCACAATTTCCATCATATAATTAGCCACTTAGAGGGCTGCTTTTTAAAATTTGGATATAGGATATTCAGCAGAATATTAGGTATGTGTTTAAACTTGAAATGCATTATTTATTCTGCTGAAGGCAGAAAGAAAGCAAGTGCAAGATGGGTGGTAGAAGATTAACACATCCTGCTTTGGGGAACCAGCAGAGCCTGTGGAGTGTTATATTTGCTCCTCTGCTCAGGTCCAGATCTGAAGAACAGAACAGGTCCATATTAATGTAGCTTTTACGTGCATTTCTACATTATACCCGTACACCTAAATTTTAAAAACGATGACACAGATCAGTAAATGGCCTCAAGGCCAAGAAGGTAATTGCTGAGCTTTGAAACTAAATTAGAACCATCTTGTACTTCTCTAAGAGAGTAGCCCTGCCAGACTGCCTTTGCCTCAACACTGTCCATCCCATAAAATACACTATAACTCCCCTCTTTTTTGGATGGGCAAAGCCAGCATCCCGGGCTGCAGCTGAGCTGTGGGGAGCACGACCCAACAGCTCTGACAGTTTCTTTTTTAGCCCGTGGGAGGAAGGTATTATCATGGTAACAGGTGTGAGGTGGCATATGCTGCACTTCGGGCTTTTGTTGTGGTGTTGTACGGTTTGTTTACATGGCTGAGTCCTGTGGTGCCTTGACTTATTATAGGTCTTTTTCAGAGCACAGTTTTCATCTCACACAGATATAGAGGTTTCTGTTGTGTGGCCCCATGAATGTGAAACCAGCATCTAGTCTAGAAATGAAGAAGACAAAAAAAAAAGGAGAGAGAAAAAGAAGATACCTTTTTTTAGTGTTTTTTTTTTCTCTTCTTTTTCCCTCACTACATGGTTGTGAAAGCTAATAATAGTTAGTATACATGTGCAGTAGACAGCTGACTTTTTATGCTTGGCCTTTCTACATTTTATCCACTTGTTTTACTAGGTAACTTTTAAGGACTTTATAAGCTGCGAGTCAACACAACGAGTCCATTTCCATTTGTTTGAGTCTCCCGGTGGTACCCACAGGCCAAAGGAATACCCCACTAACATACCTGGATGTTTGCTTTGTCAGCCTGGTGTCTGAGTGAGCACTTCACACCCCCGGGATCCTCCAAACCTTGCTCTGCCATTCCCAAATTTCTTGAACTCTGGTGGAGTTCTCAAATCAGGGGCTGCCCTGGTTCAGAGCTACAAAGTCCTTGGGGAGACTGAGTATCTGGAAATCAGGAATGCACAAAGTTCCTCTATGAACATTACCCTTTTTTTTTCCCGATTTTTTTTTTGTTTTTTGGACTGAGGAGAGAGACACAGGAATACATAAAGGAAGAATTTAAAACAGGACACGGCATCTTTTGAAACAAGTATAGCACCTGAAAAGACTCTTTTTTTAAAAAAGATTATCTGAATGAAATAAGCCTTTTAACTCACCTGTAAAATATGTTCAGAGAGGTGCTCCCTTGGAGGAAAGGACTGCAGTTTCCCCTCAGGAACAGAGCTGGTTCCCACAACTCCCTCACAGCAGTTGCAGTAAAATTCAGAACACCTGACCCCAGCACTGCTGGGGTTTTCAGAACTCTGGACATATTTAAAATCCTAGATTATAAACATCTTTGTAAGGAAAGCAGAAATGCTGTGAACAGGAGGAAAAAACCCAGAAGATTAAACTACAAACTGTATGACACATAACATCTACCCAGCTGAAACTAGTCTGTAGCTGCTTTTTCCCCGCCACATTAATCATCACTAAGAAGATCCTACTCTTTAAACCAAGTATATTTTCATTTATCTAGTATCACATTTCTGTGAGTTTGCTCATGCAATAGTATATACACTTTAATTATGAATAACTTGGCTTTGTGGAAAATGTAAATTTCATCTAAATACTGAGAGAAGATCAAGGCTCCCTCGGGACACAAAGGCCTTAACCTCATCCCCAGTGTAAAATTTAGAGGGTTTACAAGGCTGCAGAAACGTGGCAAACCAAATCCATATCCAGGGGACATTACTTTTTGCTTGGTTTAGTTTCATTTCTGAGAGAATATTTCACGTTGAGTTTTATTAATTTGACCTGCTGGGAGTGTGCTTAAAAGGAGAAAGGAATCCAGCCAGAGGAAATCCCCTTTGTTGCTGTCCGAGATCACACCATCAACAAAGGGCATCAGTTCTGTAAGGACAGAGCTGGGAAGCAAAGAAACCATCCAAAAAGCTGGGCAAAACCAATGCCAGATAAAACCAGGGCATCTCCAGAAGACTGTAGTTAGGTTCATCATCAGGCACCCTCGGGACAACAGGCAGAGCCAGCAAATATCCAAGGGGCAGGAGTGTTCCCTGCCCAAGGCTGTGTGTGGTTTGAAATAATCCCTGTCCTCAGCTCTGATGTTGTTTCCCTTGATGAACCAAATAAAACACTCCTGATGACTGCAAAAACATCAGCCCCTCTCCAAGCTCTGCTCTCTCAGCGTTTTCCAAATAACTTCCCCACTGTACAAGGAGGCAGCTCCACTGATTTCAGTGGTTCCTTCTGTCCACTCCTCTGTGTGGAAAGCTCTTAATGGGTTTAAATCTTCATTAGATTTATTTCTGTGGTGAGTTGCTTGTAATTTCCGTGGTGGTGGCCTCCAGCTGAGGAAGGTGTATAAACTTGGGCCTAAATTAAAGACTTAGGAAAACCTGTTCAAGTTTGTTTTAGATACTTTGCTGCCTGGGGATCTCCATGGGTTAGAGTTGATTTAATGCCAGGCGGGTTGTTGCAATCAGTGTAGGAAAGCATCTCGTGCTGAAACTATTGAGAAACTATACTTGACTACACTAGCTATATTTATCGAGATTTTCCAATTTTTAGGTTGTTTTGGGCCAGTATAAAGCAGCAGCCATCTAAATGCTGCGTGTTTGAATTGCTGAACATCTGTTGGGTCACTGAAACTTTCCTTTGACTGCTCTCAAAATAGTTAATATTAGCAACACTCGTGTTCTGACTGGAGGAGTAAAAAGAGCAGCTTTAAGAGCACTTTAAAGATTAATTTCCATCTAAGCTGGGAAGACCTTACGTAACAAGAAGCCACAAGGTTGTCTGTCATGACTCTCTGCAGAGCAAGATGCCTCAAATAAGGAGAACCCCCGGGCGCTTTGTCCTCTCCAGCTACCCCGGTGGAGCACCAGAAGAGGAGACCTACAGCAACCTCCAGACAATCCCAGACACCACAGAGCAAATGGAGTTTGATATCAGGTATCACCACATCAATGCTCCTCCTGTCCTCCCCCCAGCACAGAGGGCCAGACTTTCCAGGAGACTTTGCTAAGCCAAATAATCGCAGTGGGTGCTGCTGGGAACGGGAGAGATGCAAGTGTAGATAACCTGTAGTGCAGTGCAAAGTGTCTGTGAGGTTTTTAATCTTGCACAGGGACACAGATGTGGCTCTTCATTGGAAACCCACCTGTTATAACAAGCAGCTGAAGAGGCCATTTTTACATAATTCTCCAGGCGCCGCTCACAGCGAGCTGGTGCTGCTGCTTTGGGTTTTGCTTAATCCCATACGTGCATTTTTTTCCAGCTGAAGAGTCAGGGGCTGCCTTTCTCCCCCGTCTGTGAAAATTCCTTTCTGTGGGTGGTTTTTGTTTTGGGTTGTTCTTTTTTTTTTTTTTTCAGTTGATGGACTGACCAGACCAAGCCCAAGTTTTTTTAAGCAGATCTGTAGAATTAAGCTCTTAAGCCCAGTGACTATTCAGCAGATCTCACACAAGCAGATCTCAGCAGAAATGCAAGTTAAAATAAAAATGTATATTCCTATTATTTGTGTACCAAAATAAACACAAAAACCCGTGTCTGAGAGAAGCTAAATCTAACTGGAGATTTTCATCAGGAAGGCATAACCAGTTTTTGGCATCAAAATGTTGCCACAGATGTTGTTTTCAGGTTTCTCTGTGCCCCCCCTAAAAGCCTTTAGCTTTTGGTCAGTTCATACCAGGGTACCACCCAATGGCTGGAGACCCAGACTGCATCATGGAAATCATTGGAGTAAAAATGTTGGATGACAGAGGCAACATTTTTGTGAGATGAAGTATTTTGAGAGGTTCTAAGTGAAGGCTGTTTGAATATTTTGACTGGGGGGGGAGGAGGGGGTGGGAAAGAAAAAGCAACCCTAGGCCAGAATTTCATTGTCTTATATAAAGAAATGAGACATGTAAAAAATCAACACGTTTTTCTCAAAAGTGCCAAATATGCAGCTTTTTAAGAAAACATCAAGGCACTTCTTTCTGCATATAAACGTGGGCGTGAGATGCTTAATCAATAAAACCATAAATAACGTGGGGGGGGAAAAAAAAAGAAACCCAGACCTTAACATTTCCCTTTTACATGCCCAGCTGCTGGGGGAGTAACTGTACCTGACACTTGCAGAGTGCTTTTAAGGACTTGCTGTCGCAGAATTCTCCTCTAACGTGCACATCTTGCAGCTCAGCTACTCAGGTTGGCCGTCAGCTGGCCCTGATCGGGGATGAATTTAACAGGAGGTACCACAGGAGCTTAGAAGATACACTGCTTCACCTGGCACGATTGTAAGTCACCTTATTGGCAGACCCTTCTAAAAAACAGGTTAGGTAACCAAAAATTGGTGTTCCTGTACACAAAATACAAAAAAAAAATAATTATAGCTACTACTGCTGC
The DNA here is from genome assembly GCF_001604755.1 of Lepidothrix coronata. Taxonomy (NCBI): domain Eukaryota; kingdom Metazoa; phylum Chordata; class Aves; order Passeriformes; family Pipridae; genus Lepidothrix; species Lepidothrix coronata. Next base: position 2,280,430 of record NW_016690309.1, on the reverse strand, counting down.
CTCGTACAGAGTCTAAGGAAGGAAAACAGACGCTGCAGCTTGTTTTACAAGGAAAAGCTTTAGCATGTAAATCGTTTCCATAGACTGCAGCCATTTAAAGTCAAAAGGCACGAGATCGCCACTTCATCACTTAATTCAGAAAGCAAATTACCTTTAGCTTTCGGAGGTCTGCTTCCTAAATATTTAGAGAAATATACACCCTAAATATTTAGAGAAATATGCACGTACACATGAGACTTTCAGGAAGGAACATATTGGAGGTTTTCGTTTGGGTGTGAGGTTTTTTTTGGGGGGGTGGTGGTGGTTGTGTGGGTTGTTTTGGTATTTTTGGGGGTTTTTTTGGGGGGTTTGGGGTTTTTTTCTGGTTGATTTTTTTTTGGTTGCTTTTTTTTTTCTTGGTTGCTTTTTTCAATTTTCTAAACTTCGGTGTTTTCTTTGCCAGTTTTTAGAATGAATTTTCCATCCCCACGCTTTCTTTTTTTGTTGTTTTGTTTCCTTTCAATCCTCAGGGTTGCTATCAGTGTTTTCCAGACATTGAATGTTATTAGAAGTGTTATAAGAAGCTCTCGGAACATTTTGAACAGTAACTGGGCGAAGCGGATCGTTGGCTGTGGAAGCTGGGTATGGTCTCCCCCTCTTCTCCCAAATTTTTGTTGACAAGGAAGTAACAGCAACACTTAAAAGGGAATTAAGTGTCAATGAGTAAAGGATATAATGCAGCTCTAGGTTGGGGTTTATTCCTTGGTGCCCTATTTTTTCCCGTTAGGCTGGAATTTCTCATTTATTGACAGGGTGTGCTGCTCAAATCCCACACAGCTCCAGGGATTCCTGGCAGAGGGAAGGATCTCCCACTGGAAAATGCTGTGAGGGTCTATCCCACAGGAGATAAGCAGTGCCTGCTGCCAGCAGCGTTCACCCTGGAGGAGAGAGGAAGGGTCTTTGCAGCTGGATTTGACACTTGTCTTTTTTGCACCGTCTTTTTGCTGCTTGTTATCCCTAATTCCTGCCTCCTTTCTCCCACCAGGTTCCCAGGCTTCCTTTCAGGTGTGTCTGCCAGAAGCTGGTGCCTGCAGCCCTGCTGGTTGCTGCCTTTTGGTGGGCCCTGCATTATGGACTGTAGAGTGAACACACGGAATTACAACAGGAGGTCATTGCTGGACTCTGACCAACATCATCAACACCCCGGTGGTGGCAGCTGGTTTGTTTTCCAAATGTACACTGATAAGAATCTCTTTAATATTTAAAAACCTAGGCTAGTGCTGGGTCACTGCTGTTTCATTCTTTTTTAAAGATTTTAAAATGTTTAAAATAAGGAGGTTGTTGCTGGATAACTGCCTGACTTGCTAGTTTTGAAATGTGACTCCAGGCGATGACAAAGTCTGTCTTTTTTTTGGTGTGTGTGTGTTTGTTTTAATGCAATATAAAGTGTCTATTTCATATAATGAGTTTGTTAAAGAGAACCTGGATTTGAGGAAGACTGAAGGCATGCTGGACATCCTTTCAATTTTAACACTGTAAAAGCAAGAGTAAAGATTTAAACCATGATACTTTTTTTTAAAAATTAAATTGTTGCTTCAAACCTTTTGCAGTGTTGTCTACTTTATTTTCCAAGACACATTAATGGCAATATCTTGTCCTGTACTTTTTGCTATCTAAGACTACGGGTCAGGCTGTGTTTGATTCTTGTGTAGTAGACACACACAGACTCTCAGTGAGAGAAAAATGAAAGTGCATCTCTGTGGTTTGGGTATTCCCCTCAGCACAGGGGATTCCTGCTGCTTGCCCAGCCAAGCAACTACTACAGTCAGTGCATTTTTGAGAGAGGAAAATGCAGTATTTAATGGATTTGTGATCGAAGCACTCACCTCAGAGGCTGGCATTTCAAGTCCCTGCTCTAAATCAGACAAGGAATTTCAACCCCTCTTTTCTTTAGTGAAGACAAATGCCAAGTCAAGTCAGATTTAGGGGTGTTGAGGACTGTGCTTCCTCTCCTTAATGAACAGTGCCCAAATGCCATCATGACCCCAACTGCCCATCTCAGAAAATCCTTCTGGGAAAAAGAAAAGCAAAGCTCAACTGGACTATTTCAGGAGACTGATGCACTGCCCATTTCATCCCAGAGCTGTGTGGGACGACTCTGCTTTCCCCCCACTCTTGCAATCAAGGCTTTGAACCACAAGAGAGGGGATGTTCATCATCCAGCACGGAGCAAAACACAGTCCCGAGGAACAGAAAATCCAATCACGTGAAGGGAACAAGTGAAACACAAAGCAAACAGCATCCAGGTCATTCTTCCCACTAATTAAACAAGGCCCCCAGGATGCAGTGTTCTTAGGATACAGACTTCCCTTCAGCATCACACACTGACAAAGGCACAAAGGTTACCTAGTGGTCTGCAAATAAAGATTTCTAGCACGATTTTTCCCAAAGAGCTTTAATTCTGGGCAAACTTACAACAACATGAAATAAAAAAAAGAAAGAAAAAAAAATTACGGTAAGAACACTACAAATAAAAAACATTTCTCCATCTTGAAAATTCAAATAATTAAAAAGAAAGTATAGAAATTTTAAAACACTGTACTAAAAAAAAAAAAAAGTGCCACCAATGGGCCATACTCAGTCCCAACTATCATAAAAGCTGGTTTGAAAGTCACTAACGTTGCATTTGGTCTTAAAAGGTGTAGTCAGAAGCTTCTAACACAGCACAGTCCAGCCTTTAATAACATGAGTGGGATTTAGTTGCAATATTCTAACCACCTATTGAAAACTTTGGGATGCTTTACTGAATAAATGACACCTTACCTGTAACGTGGGAGCCTTCACTGAAATAATTTTCTTTGCAGTGACCCCAGCCCTTAATTGTCAGCCTCTAACAGTCCAGTGGTTAAGCTGACAAATTCTTCTGTGTTTCACTAATTGTTAATGTTTACAGGTGTTGCCAAAAATGTGGAATTTGTGCTGTAAGGGCAGGCACAGCTGCCAACTGCAGCTCACAAAAGAGCTGTTTAATGATACAGTCCACTTAGCAATAAGAATCAAGGCCAGTGCTTTTAATTCACCCTCCCTCCCAGGACAACCTGCTGCTCTCCAGCTCATCATTTCCTGCTGCCAGGAAATGTACACATTTTTGTTGAGTTTTTCTTTTTTTCTTCCCCCCAGTGAAACATTTCTTTGTGGAACTTTGCACAACCAACGTGGCGTTGGACAACTGGAGGGAGAATTACTGTAGGCCAAGAATGGTGCACCCCAAAGCATTGAAAAGAGCAAGAAAAGCTTTGTAGTTTATTGACAGTTTAACCTTAAGAAAATCACGTTTTTAATAACATCTTCTGCATTACTCGGCTGCTGCCTGGAAATATGGGAACAAAATAGAAGGATTTTACATAGATGAACATCCCACAAGTCAGGTGAGTTACAAAACAGGAACATCAACCAGGTGGATCCTCTAAATGCACCCTCGAGCCCAGAGAGAGCCCTCCACAACTCAGCTCATTTCCACCCCTGTATTCGTGCAGAAGATCCCTGCACCAGACAGCCAAGGCTACCAACTTTAACTGGAATCCATGCAAAAACAAAAAAAAAAGCATTGGAAAAGAAAAAAAAAAGGTAAAAAAAAAGAAAAAAAGGAAAAAAAAAGGAGAGAGAAAGTTGCTTGCAGGATGGAGGCCAAACAGTGTTATTTGGCCTGTTTGCCGACAGCTTTGCAGTCCCAACACAGATGGAAGAGCCAAACTGTGCTCTCCCCTTCCACACCTGAGGCACTCAGAGAAGGAAAACGTTCATTGCAGTGAAGCACATGGTGCTCTTTTCATCAGGAGAAGCCACGAACGTTTAGGACTTCTTCTCTTGGGAGCACAGAGTTTTAAACCAGAAAAAAACCCAAGTTGCGTGGATTTTTTTCAAAAGGTCACTTAAGTCTCTGCTGCTTCCTCATCTTCCAGAGCATCCACGTGTTTATATTGTTTCCAGGCCTTTAAATTACATTTTCTGAGAATGGCTCCCAGTTGATTCCCGGGCCCCACTTCGTAGGTGTAAGGGAATTCTGTTCCTTGTTTCCTTTGGTACACCGAATGCATGGTCTGTTCCCACAAAACAGGTGACACCACCTGCTTCACTAACAGCTTCCTGATGTGCTTGGAGTGCATGTACTTTTGGCCATCAACGTTGGAATACACACAGAGCAGCGGTTTCTGGATCTCGATGGATTTTAGGACTTCGGCCAAAGGCTCTACTGCTGGTTCCATAAGTCTGGTATGAAAAGCCCCACTGACTGGGAGCATTTTTGTACGGGTAAAATAGTATTTTCGGGCATTCTGCTGCAAATACTCCAAAGCCTGTAAAAGGGAGAGAGGGAGAAAGTGAGAGTCTTGCAGAACAAAGGTTTTCTCAGTCGCCCCACAAGAACCACCTCATCAGACTTATGGTGATAAAGGGATTCCTCTTCCAACCCAACAACTGAAAGATCTCCGCAGGAATTCTGCGTGTCCTAAAAGAATCACAGAATCAACTAGGATCACTACAATCAACTGAACACGTGCTGGAAAAAAACCCCACTTTTTGGACAAACTAAGGCCGTACATAACACCCACGCAGAAGTGCAAAGCAACAGTTTTAAAAGAGTGAAACGCCAAGTTCAACTGAGGAATAGTTACTGTGAAGCAGCAGTTAGTTATCCCGCAGCAGTACCTGTATGTGTCCTGCAATGACTCTGCTGTCCGGAAACAAGTAGTTCGAGACCGTGCACACGGGGTTCTCAATACCCAGCGACTCACAGTGTTTGCGGGCTTCCAGGCAGGCAAATTTGTAATTCGCCTCTGGCCGGCCCATAACCGAGAGCATCCCGCTGGGAACAGCCTCGGCCGCCTTCTGCATGGCCTCGGCGCGCACCTTCACCGCGTACAGCGCTGGGGAGAGACAACACGGGCGGGTAAATTAACGCCTTAAAAAAAAAAAGCGTCCCAGCGGGAACACGCCGGGAAGGGGCTCGCGATGCTTTTGGGGGGGTGGGGGGTGGGAGATCCCCCGGGGAGGGTTCCAGAGGCACCTTCGGCAAAGCCCAGCGCTCCAGCGAACACCAGCGCCGCGAACTCGCCCACGCTGTACCCGGCGGCCGCCACGCAGCGCTCCACGACCTGCGGGACACAGCGCGGCCGAGCCCCGCATCAGCCCGGGGAGAGCTCCCGGGGCCCGAACCAGCCCAGGGGGAGCCCCCGGGGCCCGAACCAACCGAGGCGGAGCCCCGAGAAGCGCCCCTTTCCCCCCCGCTCACCTCAGGCCGCTGGTGGTTGAGCTTCTCCACGGCGGCCAGGGAGGCGACGAACACGGCGGGCTGGCAGTGCTGGGTGCGGTCCAGCGCGTCCCGCGGCCCCTCCAGGCACAGCGCCAGCAGGTCGTAGCCCAGCACCTTCTCGGCCAGGCGGAACATGTCCCGCACGCCGGGGTAGCCCAGCAGCCCGCGGCACATCCCCACGCACTGGCTGCCCTGCCCGGGGAACAGCAGCACCGTGCCCTCCCGGGGGCACCGCCGCTCCCGCCTCGCCGCCGCCGGCGCCCCCTCCGCCTCGCCCGGCTCCACCGAGCTCTGCAGGAGGTCGCTCAGCGTCGCCCCATCGCCGGGGCCCCGGGAGCTGAGCCGCCGGCCCGCAGCGCCGCGGAGGCCGCCGCGCCCGCTGCAGCCAGCGAGCCGCCATGGCGCCCACACGGCCCGGCCGCCCATGGCCAACCCGCACGGGGCGTTGCCGCGGCAACGGGGCGGACCCGCCTGAGGGGGCAGCGAGGGAGGGAGGGAGGGAAGGGAGGCCGGGAATCGGGCGGGGAAGGAGGGATGGAAGGAGGCCGGGAAACCCCGGCACTCACCGCCCGCGCTCCGCCCGCCCAGCGCCGAGACCCCGCCTCGGGGCGGGAGCAGCGCGGGCGGTGCCGGGGGCGGGCGCTGCCCCAGCGCGGCACAGCGGGAGGAGGCGCGACCGGCGGCAGCGGAGCGAGGTGACCGCGGTGTTCCTTGGGTGGGATAGAATGGGATGGGGTGGGATGTGGAACGCAGCCGGAGGGTCCGCCCGCCCCAGCCCCAGCGCGGGTCCCGGCGGCTCCCGCGGCACTTTGGGGTGGTTTGTCCCGCTCCCCGCGGCCGGGGGGATCATCATCCAGCAGCCCCCGCCGGATGCACACACGGTCCGCCGGGACCCCGGGGCGGTTTATCCGGGGTGGGTTTATCCGGCGGTGGGAGGGACCTGCTCCCCCGGGCAGGACGGGACACCCGGGATGGAGGCGCCGGGACGGGGCTGCGGCGGCTCAGGGGCTTGGGGAAAACAGCCACGGCTGCTCCGTGCCGGCGTTTGGCGTGGGAAGTGCTTAAAAAAGAACTTAAAAAAACAAAAACAACCCCCCCCAAGAAAATAAGGAAGCCCCTTATTAATTTTTATCCGGCGTATGAGTTTCCCAGCGGTTCGCGGCTGCCCAGCCGTGCCCGCGGTCCCCGTTCCTCCGATGTGCGGCTCTGCCCTGTGCCCGTTCGCTCTCTGCACTCGGCAGAAGTTTTCGGGCTGCCCTTAATAACTAAAGGCCTCTTCCTTCGGTAACATTTCTTCCTTCGGTGACGTTTCTTTAAGGCTGAAAGAAAGGGCTTGGGTTTTTCTTCTGAATTTTTGGGTAGTACTCGCAAATCAGCGCAAAACGCTCTGTGATACAATTCGAGTGTTCAGTGGCAAGATTATTTAAAAAAAAAAAAAAGAAAGAAAAAAGTGAAAGTTGCTGTGCCAGAGTTGCAATTGTGTAATAACTTTGCATCGTGTAAAGGTTATGAAACAGTGTCAAGCATTGAGTCAGAGCAGCTCAGTAAAAGAGACTTTTACTGTGTTAGTACAAGGTGGGAGAAGGAAATGCATCACAGGGGTCCCAACAGCAAAAGGGTGCAGTCTGTGTGTAAAGCATTTGAGACTTAGCAGTGGTGATGGATTCTACCCCATCAGAATACCTGGCAAGCTGAAAAGAGTCAGGCCTAGGCAGCACTTAAACCAGAAAGATCCAGGAGAAACTTAATTTTTTTTTTTTAAGAGAAGGTGTGGATGATGACGAAGAAGAACCTACAGCAGGACATTGGGTGGCTGTTTGGAAGAAAGGGGTGTTTTGTCTGCATGCAGAGGGTTTAATGCAAACAGACGTAGGGAAAATTAGAAGAGATTGAGCAGGAAATGGCAAATTATTGCCTGGGAAGCTTTTGTTCCAGTATACATTTCAGTTCCCTGTATGTAAACCTTCAGTAAATCATAGATTTATTTGCACAACTTGTGCTCTGCCACTTTAAAAGAAGTGTGACCTGGGCAGTGAGATTTTCTGTTTCTATCCCTACACCTTGCATTATATTCTTAAATAAACACCATTGTTTTCAATTAGAAACACTTATTATAAACATATATTGTACACTTGTTAGATATATTATATAACATTTATTGTTTGAAGTGTCACTGTTACTTGGGATTATGTAGCAAAGAAAAGGCTACTTTTTTTGTGGTAGCTGTTTTCTGTGTCACAAACTGTGACATAACTTTGGTTTTAGTCTTGCAGTTTCCCAGGACTTAAAGCCCCAACACCCACACATAGTTTATCAATATAAATTAAGCAAGTTGAACGAGTGGGGTTTTTTCCCCTTTGTTTCTCCTTTTACTTTTTGTAGCTGGAATCAACTTTGGGCAAGTGAGATGTTTTGAATACCTAGAAAAATTATTGTATGTAAAAGCAGCCTCCACTGGACTGCTGAACCTGCCTGAAGTCACAGAAAACGGGCAGGATGATGAAGAATGTGTTGCAGAGCAGAGATAAGAAGTGGAAACAGAAATAAGCAAGTTAAGAGCGTGTGAGAAGAAAATATTTCCAACTGTGGTGGTTCTTTCAGACAGTACCTGCTGGGTACACTGCAGATACCATCTACAGACATCCAGGTTTCCTCAGGATGGAAATCAGGGTGCAAGAATATTGTGCAACTCGCCCTGAAGTGAAGCTGGGATAGGATTGGGAAAGTAGTTATTATTTCTAGGTTGTGTAATCCTGATGCAGCTCAGAGGGGCTGTGTTAGCAAGTCTGTGGTGTGTAATTTATCACCAAGTCGTTTCAGAGTATCAGCAACACACTAAAAGGAACTAAAAAGGCTGAGGGACCTCTGTGGTTACATTACTTTCAAAAAATGTACTGGGTGTTCTATGAACCTCTCACACTGCACAGGTCACCAAATAAATGCCTTAGCACTGACAGAATGCACAGGCTCTCCACTGCATCCTTGTTTTTTACTTTCTCCCTTGCTAAAGACTCACATGAAGTAACCAGAGACAGACAAGACACAGCTTCTTCCATAACCAGCTAGTGTGTTCCCTGAGTTAACTACTGCTTTTTGTGGGGAATTGACAGTAGTATTTAATCTCTTGGGAAATGTAATTAATCAGTAGTAAGAGTGGTCAAAAGACTGGGACACCAACATTCAATTCAAGCTGGTAAGTCCAGTCTCTTCACTTGAATTTCCTCCCCTTCGCTGTTCACGAGTGGCTTCATTTTTCTTGTTTCTTTGCTTTGTGCCTTCCCTGTTTCTATTTGCCTGCCTGGTTTCCTCTCTCCCATCACTTAAGGATTATTTCAGTGCATTCCCTACATCATTTCTTCACTAATGACTGCAACAGAGCAGTGTTCAGCACTCTCAGTTTACACAACACTTTCAGACTTTCTTCCCTGGGGGGAAGCTGACAGAACCCCTGACAAAGTCCAGTTGCTTAACACTGCAGGAAACCACCCTCCTATTGTTACATCCAAATAAAACATAAACTCCTTTGGGTTCTTGCTTACCACTTTTTTACAAAATAGTATTTGACAGCCACACAGGAGCTGCACAGATGACAGCACGTGTAGAGAACTAATCCTGGTGTTTGTTCTCCCTGTAGGCAAAGCACAAGCAGAGGGTTAAAAATTGGTGAGATCTTATTAACTTTAAATTTAAGATGCACCCTGGTAAAAAGCAGGTCGAATCCATCAGGCAGGAGTATGACAGCAATGAGCTATGCAGATTTTTTCCTCTCTGCCTTGTCCATCCTTCACCCAAGACCCAAGTGATCCTGTTCTCTCCTTCTCCCCAGCCTTAGTTATGAATTCTTCTGTGCTTAGTTTTTTTCAGCCATTCATTCTTTTGTCCTGTTTTTGACCTTGTATTGCTTTGTCTGCTGCCTTTTTTGTGTGCTTTTTTATTAATTTTTGGCTTCCCCCAAGGCCTGACCACAGCCCAGCCCCTACACACCCTTTCTTGTGTGCTCCTTACAACCTTTCTCATCCCTGCATGCTTTACCAGCCCCTCCCTGCTCTCAGTTTTGCCTTCCAAATTCTGCTCTGGTTTTATCACCAGGATTTCTGTTGATCCCGTGGATTGTGGTCCCAGCCACTGAAATCTCTTCAGTAGATCTGCAGAGCTGTGTGGGCAGAGCCCTGAGTACAGGGACAAAAACCAAAATGCAGGAGCTGCCTTGCTGGCCAGGCTTGTCCCTGATCCCCAAACAGAAATCCATCACGTCAGAGCTGCCACAATGCAACAAAATCTGTGCTCCATTTCCTACCAGTTACAAGTAGGATTTCCTCTTCCCCAGTCCCTGCCTCCTCATCCCAGCAGTGCTGACCTTAGCAATGGAAGTTTTTAGATGCAGGGAAAGACAAGAGCCAAAACAATATCAATATGGCACTTCTCTATGACAAGCCTCTGCAATGCTTGTTGCTTTAAAACTCTTTTATCCCCTGGGCCTTCCACAGGTGCTCTTTCCTCACTGCTGCAACCTTCCCTTCCTGCTGCCTTAACAAAGGAACAGGAATTGGGTGGATTTGCCTACTTCATATTTGAAAAAAACAACTTTTCAGTCCTGCCCTTTTTTACTGTAGCTCTGATCTGTTTACATTTCAGTAAACTAAACACAGCTCTTCTGTAGCACTTGGCTTTTGGCCAGAAAGTCTGCAGTGAAGCTTCTTCCTCCTTCCTTGCTCGCTGTTTTTTCCTGCTGCCTGTGCTCTTAACTAAAGCAGCCCGGCCCAGCAGAGCAAGGCAGTGCTTAGTCCCACTTCTGTAGGTGGATTTAATCCAGTTCACTTTCCGGGCTGCAGCTGATCGAATGCTTCACGGAGGAGCCACAGGTGGGCTCCCCATTTATCCGCTGAGATCTCCTTGTTTACAAAACATCATTGAAGTCGTTGCCTTCTCATTGTCCGGTGTTCCTTTTCAGAGGCAGCTTCTCAAATGTCCATTACTACTTCACAACCCTCTTACAGGCCCCACTGAGCATCCTCAGCAAGCTTTTGAGGCTAAAAACTGCAGCACAACACATAACATTATTTAGCACGTGCTCTTTTCTCACTCTTGGCTGTGCCTTTTCACTGAGTGAATGGGCTTTCTGGTGAATGCAGAAGTACTTCTTACTGCATTTTTTTATTTTCCAAGTACAGCTCCTGTCATATCAAACTGCTTTATTCCTCTGGCATACTTATGGGTATGAAATAAACACCCTTAAGGGATATTTATGAAGGTAAAATTCAGTAATTTTAGTGGACACAGCTGAGAGAGAAGTAAAAGGTCCTGCCACCCCCATTCCCAATTCACAGGAGTGTTGTCCAGTGAAGCTGGAACAAGGTCCATTAATTTCTCAGTGACCAGAGTAGGCTGTGGATCAAATCCCACACATGTACATCTTTTAAAATCTGCTAAAAATGGAAACTTTTTGTGCCAATCAACATGTTTGGTTTTGTTCCAGGTTCACTGTCTCCATGGAAGTGGTACCAGCCTGGGCCCCAGCAGTGGGGTTCACACTCCTGCCCCATGCAGGGGGATTTCTAGGAGGCACTATAACCAAAAAGGAAATCCCAACGTGGTATCAAACTCTGCAGAAGCCATCCTGGTGTCCACCTAACTGGGTGTTTGCTCCTGTGTGGGGAACTCTCTATACATCCATGGGGTATGTTTTTAAGGCACTTCACCTGATCTCAAAGTTCCTTACTGTGCAATGCCTGACCAGAGAACTATCACTGTGCTCCTGTGGCTCTGTGTTTGTAAGAAACTGTGTCAAGCTGCCTGTTGGACGGGTAGAAACCTGTTTGGGGAGTTGTGTGTGGGTTTGATGGGACATTTTGTATGCACAGGCATCCACATCAAAAGCAGGAGGTTGAAAAGCTGCCACTAATTTGCTCTCCTCGTTCATTCTGAGGGAGAGACCTGCCAAGCTGCAGCACTGGGATTTCTTCTAAGTATGTCCTTCAGTAGTTTTAGGAAAATTAAAACCAAATAAATGTGAGGGGCAAGGAGGAAAATTAGGATAGAACTGTTCTAACAGAGCTCAATTAAAACAAACCAAAATCAAAACATACATGTCCTCCCAAATAAAACTTCCAGGCTGCTAAACTGTAAATGCTTGAAATCACACACTGTCTCCTTTAAATCGTTTTAAATACCTGACAGCACAGCAAGTGCTGTCAAATGAACAAGGAATCACAAGGCCAAGTACCATTCCCACAGGAACCATGAGAGATTAATAATACTGTATTTTGGCAGTGTGACTGTTACTTTTAATATGATGTAGCAAAAATATTTGTAGAGGTGGGTTGTCTCAGGAGTTTGGGAAGTTTTGATCCTCCTCCCTGCTCTAGAAGCACCAACACCACGAGCTTTGGTGTAAACTGTGCTGAGCTGTGCCTACCAAAGTTCATTATGTTTTTTTCTAGCTCTCAAACACACATTGTTGCTAACCCAGTAATAATTTTTGGGCTGTAATGTGCCTGTTTTGGCTCACCCCACCCATTTCTTCCACCATTTTAAGTGACTTGTAGTTTGTGTATAGCATTGGGTTAACTATACAAACTCTCACAGAGACCAGATCTTCTCCCAGTGAACATTACACAGTCACCCTGCAGGTTATCTTAAATACCAGACCACCTGTTGCAAAACACATTCCATTTGAATCAGATCATTATTGTCCTGTGAATAAAAACATGCCTTTTATCAAAGAGACAAGAGCTGGGTGGCCTTCCCAGCTTCCTTCAAGGTGACTGCACAGTTTGAAACCCTGTTCCTGGATTCCTCATCATAAACCTGGGTGTCAGCTTAAAAACCTTGGAAAAAAAAAAATCCAAGTTGTCACAGCTTATCCCTTATTTTAGTAAGGAGAATCAGCAGAATCAGTGTATCAGAAGGTGGATGGTCTCAGTTCTGTACTGCACATTTAGGTCAGTGAAAAGATCACACTTATTACCAGGCTTTTCTCCTGTAATCCACCATGCACACACACATTCCTTAAATGATCAGGACATTTCATTCCTTCAGAATTCCTTCTACTTAGGAGACTGTTAAGTTTCTAATGCTTACCCTGCCCCCTCCTTTCTTTTGCTTTTATTATTCTCTGCAATCAAACTGCCAGAATATCAAAGCTGCATTGTTCAGTCCCTATGAAAGTAATGGCCAAGAAGCAAGTTTGGGTCACTAAGTGGGCTAAACAAACAAACAAACAAATCCTTCTTGTATAACCTACCGATGAAGACAAACTCCTTCCAATTACTCCCGTGGATGTTTGTCTGCTCCTGAAGAAATAAGTCCTACAAGTTGGTCTCCATTGTTGCTCCACTGCCAGGAGAAATACAAATGAGCCCTGTGCTGTCCAGTTCAGTTCACAGCCTGTATCAGCTTCCAATTCTGAAACAATTCAGGATGTTGGTTTTTTATCCAAGGGATTTTACTGTAGTTACCTTGAAAGGCTGTGCAGTCACTTGGACTGAAATCTAAGTCAAATGAGCAAAAGAAACAGTCTTAGCTGGTGAATGTTCCCTGTTCTACTCAGGCTTCTTCAGTGCAAAAATAAACTTGACATTAGTAGAGCTCCCAAATCCTGTCTTTAGCAGCTTGTAAGGTCCCTCCAGTGAACTGTTCTTCTGTGGTATTAAAATCTGTTCAAAATCTTTTGGGAAGATCTTTCAGTAGCCAGGATCCTGCAGACAGGAGGGTGCTGGGTGCTCCTCGTGGTTAATTCCACAGTTCTCCTAAAATCTTTGTTCTCCCCACCTTTGTCCCCTCCCTTCCAAAAAGTGACTGAAGGGTTCCTGCTGCTCTAATACCATCCTTCCCCATACTCAGCTGTGCCTTGGGATGCCACTCAGTTCCTATTTCTCCAACATTTATTTCATTCACTTAAAAACTTAGTGGGTCATGATTTTTTTATTAAATCTTTAAAGCACCATCTCCCAGGACCGAAATGAAGTTTCTTCACTATTTGCATCTTAAGACTTGCTTCCATCTCAACATTCTCTTTTGAGACTGAAATGCAGGAGGTCATCTCACCTAGAAGTGAGAACTCTGGCAGGATTGGGAATTTTTCTCTCTCCACGTTGTTATCCAAAGCAGTTGGTCCACCCTGTGCTTTCAGTTGCTCTGCCAAGTAGTACCTGTATATGTACTTTTTCCAAATTAATCTATTATTAATTATTAATCTCCTTCATTTGATCAGGAATGTGTGGTAGCTTTTCCAACCAGTGCAGTCAATTCCACCTTCTCTCCCTACAGATACGGCTCCTACCTGGTGTGGAAGGAACTGGGAGGCTTCAAGGAGAAGTCAGTGGTTCCCCTGGGTCTGTATGCAGGGCAGCTGGCACTAAACTGGGCATGGACCCCAGTGTTTTTTGGAGCTCACAAAATGGGATGGGTAGGTGGAAAACTAAAGTTTCTTAGTCAAAGGCTTCTACTCCTATTTGCAAGGTGCTCAGATGAAATGTTTGTGTCACAATCATGAGCCTGAGTACAGAAAAAAAGGCTTGCAGAAGTTTTCTAAAATTCTCTTTAATGCATGCCAGCAGCCACCTGAGAGGATTTGCCTCTCTAGAGCATCCTTAAATGTATGGATTTCAAGCAGCTCTTCCAGCCAATCTTTGGTAAGGGCTCTGGGTGACTAGAAAATGGAAACATTTATGCCCTATTCTCGGGCAAACAGCAGCGATAAGAAGCTTATTATTACAACATTATTCAGGTAATCAACAGCCATTTGAGAAGAGACTCATTTTCTGCAGTTCTCTGAAGAGAAAAAGCTTGACTCAAAAATAAAAAAAATAAAATATTTGCCTGGTTCTCTAGATATACAGGAGATGCTGTAACAGGGGAAGACTTTGCAATGCCCTTTCCTGTACCTGTTACATCATTTTATGAGTTGAACTGATTCTTAACTCAGCAGAGATCTGGTTTTTTATTTTGCTGACTGGTTTTCTGAGAAGGAATTAGCTCCCAGGGGGACAGAGCCAGGTGGGAAGAACCACACAGAGACTGCAGAGTCAAGGAAATGCAACGAGGGAAAACAACACTGACCACCTTCTGTGTTTCAGGGCTTGGTGACTCTCCTGCTCACAACTGGGACAGCAACAGCTACAGCTGCTTCCTGGTACAACATCAACAGAACAGCAGCTTATTTGATGGTTCCTTATTTAGCCTGGCTCACCATGGCTTCTGCACTCAACTATCGGATCTGGAAGGACAATCCCAGCAAGAAAAAACCTGAATAACCAGTGTTTGGCCAGAAAGATTGGGGTTTTTTTCCACAATAATTTTTTTATACATAAAAGTTATGGCCTTATTTTATTTTTAGCTGAACTACTCACACCATTAGTTTGCTAATTACAAGCTGACAAAGCAGTACTTGTCGAAACTAATGTGCCTTTGCCAGGCAAGTCACTGACTGGGTTTTACAGCAAACTAAAAAGCGGTGTTGATTTAAAAGTACTAATGCTACATTGTGACAGCATTATATTTTATATGACAGCAGCACTTTTAACTGTTACCAGAAATAAGCAGGAACTCCACCATGTTCAGAGGAAGAAATCCAGCCACATACCAGCCCAGCTTCCAGAAGGGTGCTCCCACCAGTGACAGGGATGACTGTGGCCTGAATCTCTCATGTTCACCACCAGGCACAGTCCCACTACAGCTGCCAGATATTTGTCTTCTGGTCATTGTACTCTGGAAACATTGAAGACAAGCTTTTTTTATCAATTTGTGCCTTCCTACTCCGAAGCAAGGCACATCCTACTGTCAGCTGAATGCATTAAACTACATGGAAAACTTACCTTCTTCCTTGCTTGTGTTGTTTTTAAATTGTTTGGAGCAGAAGGTAACAGGACTTTATCTTAAAGACAGCCCCTTTATCTCTTCTCACACTGCACTGGGCAAGACAAAATAGGAAACTCAGAGCACCTGTGGAGAAACTGTGAGGCCCCACCTTCCCCTTTAGATCCACAGGCACTTCCTTACGTGTTTTCAGATCCTTTGAAGGCATGAAGTGCCTTTTGCTCTCCTACAAGTGACAAATACATCTGAATGTCTCCTTACATCCATCAGGATATCCTACATGACAGCCAAACCTCTTCCCTGCACTGGAGGCAGTCACACCACCTGTGTTAAAGCACTTCACCACGTTTCTTTAATCAAGTTTACTGGTCCAAAGCAGTCCTGATTCATGAGCAGGAGGCTCTGAGCACCACTTCTGGCTGTGCAATCCAATTTTCCTAAGTCCCAGATGGTTTATTTCTCCAGCCTGTGTTCCAGTCAGTGGGAAGAAGTGGGTTTCTGCAGACCAGCCTGAAAGAGCCTAAAATACCCCTTTCCCTTCCTGATCACGAGGGATAATGTGCTGCATATTCACAAAGTTTGGAGCAAGGCTTAGAACATTTATACAATTTTATAACTATACTCTGCTCTCAAAACACATCCTGATTGCTGCAAACTGGCTGAAATAATGACTATCCACCCAATATTATATGTCCTGACAGCAGGATTTTTTTGCAACCCTAAATTTCAGCCAGTTACTCTGATCTGAGGAAAGAAGACAGATTAGGGATAATTAACTTCAAGCTGACACCCCACTCCCAAACACCTCTTCCTTAGGGCCTGAACTTTGAATTCCAAAGACTGCTTGGGCTTCTAGGAGAGTTTTCCAAATCCTTTTCATTCCTTCAGGCTGCTTCTGCATTCCTGTGCTGCCCTTGGCACTGCCTCCTCCTTACTGACCCCTTCTCAAAAATCTGATTTTTTTTAAAGATGACAGCCAGCATCCTTAAAGGGTTCCTAAAACCTGTGGGTTTGGTTTGCCTCTTTTTAAATACAAAAAATGGGAAGACCCTTAAAATCTTTAGTCTCATTAAGCCTGTGTTCATTGCACACAAATACACTGTTAGTTTCCCACCAGAACTTTTTGGATCTTTGTCTAGGAGGGATGGATAAGAAAGAGAGATACAAACTCCAACATTATTCAGTAAATTAGTTTTAATGCTGACACAGGGAACTTGTGCAATGCTTCCCAGCAAGCAAGCAATCAGGCTACCTGAAAAACAAGTCCACTGCCCTAATTACTGTCCTGTTTTGAGGTCTCCCATATTCAGTAAACAAGACACTTTTAACACACACCAATGATTTACAGAAAGAACAAGGGAAGACAAGGGAAACGCAGACAACGTGATTATCAACACAGTATATGCTTATTCTTCTGATAATATTTTTTTCCCTTGGTTATCAGTATAGGAAAATAGTTGCCTCAGCAGCTCATAGAACTGAAATATTTATCTTGCTGTTAAGCATATCTGAGAAGGAGACTGATAAGAGTCGTGCCTCCTGTGGCTACACAATGCACGTCACGTGGCAGTTGTCGGGCTCGTCCAGAAACAGGGTGCTGAAGACATCGTTGAAAAAGGTGGGGTGGTATTTGCAGGCTCTGTCACAGTCAGGATTAAAGTTCACCTCCAAGATCTGAGGCTGCATGATTCTTTTCCCTGGGAAGGTGAACACAAACACTCCATCTTAATGAATACAAGCTCTAGAGAGATCCCGAATCACTACCTGTCTTTAATCCAGGGATTACAGAAGATGGCTGGGAAAAGCCATGTTTTATGGCCCAAACTGGGTTGGTTTTGTTTCAGTGGGTTTGGCTTTTATTGGAGGGACAGAGGTTTGTTCTACCATCATTACCCAGAGGACAATCATCCAACAGATTCTGCAATCACTGCTAATCCAGTGCCTGATTTAGAATGAGATTTTGCAGCAGTTTAACAGGATCTCCCTGATACATCTGCCTTGCTTGAAACAGCCTGAAATACCTTCCAGAAAACTCTGCTGCTCCTTTCATGGCTCAAGTACACACCTTCCTTTCTTTAACCTCCTGGATATCCAGCAGTCCTGCTTCTTTACACTGCAGCCGCTCACATTTGTTTGGCTTTTTTGTGTGTGTGGCGGTTTGTTTGGGTTCTTTTGTTTGGTTTTCCCCCCCTCCCCCGGGTTGTTTTGTTTCGTTTTTCTCCAAGCAGAGAACAGGAGCAGCAGGGGCACAAGGGAAGCCAGGAGGCAGCCAAGAACTTGACAGAATAAAGAATTCAACATTCAAATAAATGAGCTTCTCACCATCTCTGCTGGCGTCCCATTTAAGCATCAAGTCAATGGCATATATTGCTCTTGATGAGGGATAATCACAGATGCCAAGAGGTGCAGGTTTAGCTGAAGCAACTTGGAACAATTCAGCAAATGCCTTAAAAATATCTGCCTAACAACAGAAAAAGGTCTCTGAATGAGAAGGGAGGTTCCACAAAAGCAATAAACATGTTTCTAAACACTTGATTAATACAGTTTTTTAGAGTTTGTATAAATTACACGAGGCAACAGAGGAAAATCTGCACAGTATTGGCTTCAAAATGTGCATTTAGACCTAATGACAACACAGGGGTAGTCAGGACTGGCTGTGTTATTAAGTCCAGCATGGTGTAATCATGAAATAAAATCCTCAGATCATGAAATAAAAGTCTTTAACAACAAAGTGTTTGAAGGCAAATTATGCAAAGCTAAGAAATGGTTCTAAAGTAAAGGTCAGCATGTGATGTCCTTTGTAGAACTGACACAAGTGAAATATGTCTTATGAGATAAAAATGGAAAAGCTGAGTAAAAAAACCCCAAACATATCCATGAACATTGACATCAGAAAGACGAATTGCTGACTTACTTGTACTGTTGTCCAAGGATATTCAGGATATTGTTTTTCAAACAGAGGAATGAAGTCTTCACAGTGTACCTGAAACAGTTTAGTTGGGAATGACTAAGACAAGAGAATGGAATATCCAATGTTTTTTGCCACTCATACAAATGCAGGTGGAGAACTAGGGAATTAGTTCCTGAATACCTTCTTTGTTGCAGTATTTGTTGTTATAAGAGACCACACTAAGGCTTTGACAATGACAAGCTGCCATTTTCTGTAACTCTTTTATTGTCTCTCCCAGTGTGGGTTATATTCAGGATGCAGGTTTGTGTTACCTTATAGAAACACAGATGACTGGGGGGAAGAGGGGAAGGAGTCTAGGAGAATATTTGCCTAGGACTTAGGGTACTTTGAAATAGGTTATTTGCTAATAGTCACAAAGCAGGGACTGGAAGATCTTCTAACAACAGAAAGGTGAGGGAGTGTTTTGGGCTGTTTGCTCACCTGTTTTAATGTTACACCAGGAGCATAATTCATGACTGTGAAATGCTTCTCATAGTCATCCAAGTCATCAAGTGAGAATGCCCTGAGGAACAGAACAACTCCTTAAGTTTCCAAGGGGTCAGAGTCTAGTCCAAGACCCTCCAAGTGTGAGATTCAAGCCCAAGAGCAGTGAGGGGAAGGTAATTACCTGTTGGAGAAACGCAGCCAGAACACATCATAGCTGTACAGCCTGAGAGGCTTTATGGACCTCAGCAGCACAACGTAACGGATGTCAAACTTCACCATCCCCACGTCCTCCCTGTGGAACAGCACTGGCTCCTCAATGTACTTGCACACTACCTGCAACAAAGCAAGACCACAGAAAACTGAAGTGTCACTGAATCTGTTCAGCACAGGAAATCTGAAGGAAATAAACTTCCTTTGTGTTTTTCAGACTTCCCTCTCTGAAGCAGCTTTTCCAGCTCTGCCCTTTAAATCCCATTCAAAGTCATGCTCTCTCTAACCTTTGGGCTGCTTTCCCTGTGCCTGATGATGCTGTTAAGGCTGTTGGTGATGTGGGTATCCAGGCTTCTGGCCAAGTTCCATGGTTTGCATATCCAGTGGTTGTCTTCTCCTCTGAGAGAGAGACAGAGAGAGAGCAACACCTGTAAGTATCCACCTCATTCTTCTGTCTGAACACCCACTTGAACAGGTCTATATCCTCTCCTGAAAAAATACTTTCTAAAGCTGTGGGCTGCAGTGCAAGAACTAAGGGCTTCCTAGGTGTTAGGAATAAAGGGGAGAACAAGCAATGGTATCTTTCACAGATAATTTTTTTCATTAAGGGCCTAGCATGATCTCACTGGTTATCTCCTTCTTCTGCATCTGACTCCATCAAAGGGGGAAAACAACCCATCAACAGCACAGCACCTCCATGGACATGCACAGGAATCATCCTGCCAGGAGACTGAGGACATTCTGGCAGGGTATTGTGCCATATTCCAAGTTAATTCCCTAATGACACCTCCAAATCAGGAACATTAAATGACACCATAACTCACCTCTTTGGGAAGAAACCACACAATATCTCAACAGCTCACATTACCAGAAAATGAAAGCACAGCACCATCATCTCACTTTCTAGCACCCAGACACCTCCAGGTGGAAAACTCTTTGAGATATCCTTGAGAAAAACTGGCAGTATGCTGGTCTTTCCATGTGTCCTTTAGGATAGTTAGGACAGGGTGATGCTGTAGATTTAAAACCCTAAAGCTCCACAGCTGCTTTAAGCTAACACTAAAACTAAATTTTACATCCATAGCCTTACAGAACCCAAGTACTTTAAACACATCCCACTCTGCCTTAAGTGCAGGAACAACTGCTACTGTCCCCTGGGAAAAAAACCCCACACTTGTTGCAAACACATTTTAAGCCTTTGTGTATCAGTTAAATATAAGAGGTAAGGTCCTGACTAGACAAAAAGCAACGAACTTCAAATCTGTTTCAAAATGTGCTGCTTAAGTACTGCCACGTTAAAAAAAAAAATCTGAAAAGCTCACACTTTCCAGGCAAAATTCACTTGGACATAAAAGCAGCAAGAGCCAACTCGTGGTGGTGTAAAAGCTGCCAAGCCCAAAATGCGAGTTACTGGTCTTTGAGGAAAGTTGGGATCAAGAAAGCACAAAACTAAGGAAGCAGGAACATGAGTCACCTTCTGTCACGTTGCTGGAAGTAGCTGATGAACTGAGGCAACTCTGTCTGGAGGTTAAAAGTCCGAGGCAACCACCTGGGCCCATCTGGGCCTCCAGCTCGTCGGGCAACGGAGGCCAGGCAGTCCTTGACAGTCAGGAGGTTCTCACATGGGAACTGATTTACCATCACCTCAGGCCTCTCCTCACTGAGCTTTCTGCAAAACAAACAGTTGGTGGTGAAGGAGGGAGGCCTTTGGGAAAAAAAAAATATATTCTCAGCAAACAATTCCAACCTGTAATCTTTGAAGTGTGAGAAGTTGTAGAGGATGTCTGCCTGCCCCTCGCTGTCTGTGAACACAAAACGGGGATGGGTCAGGTTGTTGAGGACTTGCTGAATGTCTGTGAAAACCCTGGAAGAAAGAAAGAAAAAAAAAAAGAGGCAAATGAAGGGAAACATCAGTTTGATCTGGGACCGATCAACTCGTGTTTGAACAGAGAAGTTTCAATCTTGACTTTCTGCAAGAATTATGGTTTTCCAATACACGCTCTCTGTGATACACAACATTTTAAATTGAAGTGGGACAGATACAAAACACTGTATCTTGATCTCCAAGACAGTTAAGTGGAAACAGATTCAAAAAAATTGTATTTTTGAGACAGAAATCTCCAAGGCAGTTTAGCTCTGACAGCTTCACAAAAGTAACAATTCAGAAGATGACGACCAAGTCCCCGACAGAGAAGCACTAACAGGAGTTCACTATTCTATATGAGAAGTCCATGACCTTGTAAACACCTTCAGTGCTGGAAGGGCTCTAAAAATCAACCTGCTGTCACCCCCATGAAAGAAAGTCATAGGAAATCTTGTCAGGTTAACTCAGTAGCTACAAAAGACTATTTTCCTTTGGTCAGAACTTCCCACACAGAGACATTTCCAAATAACCAAACCTATGAAATGTGTGTGCATTAGGTACATGCAGGAAATACACACAGCTTTGAGGTTTAATACAAATCTCCTCTCAACCCCACTTAAAACCACACCAAAACCCAACCCAAACCTGATACACACCCCAGTACAGGACCAAGAATGAGGCAAGATGTTGCCTATCTTAGGAAATTCCCCTCTCAAATAAAACCAGTGACTTGGATGCTAAAATAAGCACACAGAAATATGGGTTATTTTGATGATTTTACAGCTAGAAGTGAGGTCACTTAATTCAGAATTCAGCATGTTGACTCAGAAATGAGACTGATATAGAAAAACTGTTCTTATAGTAAGGGAACATTTAAACAGACGAAGCAACCACTAATTTTTTCCACAAGAAACTACTCTATCCTTCCTCCTTTCCAGACCTATTCTTACCCGTTGTACAACTTTCCTCTCCTCCTCCACTACTAACCAACTGGAAGATTTATTCCCCAGACACTTCTCTGGAAAGATGAACTGCAAAAGAAGCCCAATCACAGGGAGGAAATAACTTCTTTAAAAAGAAAAAGAGTGTAAGATGCTTTGCATAGCTCCATGTGCCAAAGGAAGGACACACGCAGCACGAGAACTGCTAAAATTGAGAGTTGCTCAGACAATCCCACATGGGTTCCTTACTAACACACCCTACAATACAAGGCACCATCCCACAAAGACACTAATCCCATGCAGTCCCAAGACCCAAACCTGGCTAACAGGTCTTAGGAGCAAAAGGGTCACCAGATCTACACACATGGATCTATTCTGCTTGTTAAATCCACCCAATTAATGGCAGCAGCAACAGTTCTGTTGTTGTTTGTTGTTCTTTTCCTTCTTGTGATTAAGCCAACACACTGCACATATTTTTTTGTGGCAGAGTGCTGGAATCCTTGCATTAAGAATTCCTGGCTTCTGCTCCAGGTCCTATGTACAGTATCTGGCTTCCAGCTCACAAAAAAGGGTTAGAAGTTACTTTTCTGAGCAGCTTTCAGAATGACTGTAGCTGGATAAAACTGGTACTATGTTATGTATTTTGCAAAGTGGCTTCTTTCCCCTCCAGTTGCCACCACAGCAAATACCTTTGGAACCTCTGGTTCATGGAACTGAGTTTTCTCTCAAAAATTCTTCCAGCTAGGGTAACAAGGAGGCTGAACCTAAGGTGTCAAAAGCCTGAGGTGTTACAAACAATTAATCAGTGCTGAAAGTCAAACCTGTGGCAAAATCCCTTACTTTACTCAAAAAGAGATAGTGGTAAGAAAAATGCTGCTGTACCAAGGGCCTGAGGGCCTTATACAGCACAGAAGGCAGCATCTGATAAAGCCAATAAATCTTACTCCACATCATTCCCTAGACATCATTTGATCAGTCAGAGGTTTTCGTGTCCGACCCCAACACCCCTCCTTCTGTAAAATACAGAATAAAAAGCCTGTTCTCTTAATCTTGAAGTCTTGCAAAGAAATTCATGTGCCAGAGCACTCAGGATGATGCATTTTAAGACTTTCTTAAAGAATACAAAAATGCAGCACAAAAGAAACAGGGGTGCTCAACTGTTAAGAGCAGAAACACCACTGTAACAAGCTGACAGAGGTTAAGATTAGAGGGAAAATAAGGCCATTTCACTCATTCTAAGCTTTTAGGTTTCTCCACCCTTTCTGTATGCAATCCTCTGACCATAAAAGGTCCTGGGACAGCCAAATAATTCCAGCTGGAGAATGAAAATTTCCTGGAAACACGATGTAAAATTAATGTATTTCACTGCCAACACCTGTCACTGAGTTCAGTGGTCAGATTCCCTGAGGTGCTTTAGTATTAAGGCATAAATCTGAAAAAAAAATCAGATCTCTGCACTGAAGAACACAGACTGTAAGGGCAGGCACCAGACAACTGCCCAGCAGTTCCTCTGCTGTTACCTAAGGAGCACTGTAGGATCTTCTGTGGCATTTTCCTTGACTTTATTTAAATATGTTGGTAAACATTTCTATGTTTACTCTGATAATACACATTTGGACAGGTAAGAAATGCAGCAAATCTCATTTTGGCTTAGACAGATGGCAGAACCTCCACACTGCAATACTGTAGCATCAGCCAACCTATTCTGGACCTTTCATTCCAGTATCAGTGACACCCTGAACTAATGAACCCAGCTAAACACACCTCCCAAATGAGGTTTTTCCCCTCCTTGTCATGGTTGGGATGCTATAAAGTCTGGGATTTAATAAGATATTCAGCGAAATTGTGCAACTGAGATAAACTATGTTGAGATGTCACTTAATTTCCTCAAAATACTTAAAGCTAAGAAGTTATGAGAATCAACTCCAGCAGCACAGAGCTGACAAGACTGACCAAAGAGATGCCTCATAAAAGCTCTCCAGGCATTTTAAAAAAATGACTGAAGCAGCTGAAGAGAAACACGAAAGAGAAGATCAAGAGAAACAGAGATGATCAAGCCCAACACAAAATGGAAGGACTTTTCATAATAAAGTTGTCTTTGAAGTGTTTAGTTCTTTTATTCACTCTTTTTTCAATGCAGCACAGTTGGATAGAACAATCTCCTTAGGCAGCAGTTACTATGCTACAACACCTACTTGACCCTGTAATATTGAGAGGAAATCTCTTGTGAGGACATGGACAGGGTGTGGATGGAATTCCTTAGAAGCAGAGCAGGAAGAATTTGCTGTGTTCCCCCCTCCCTCCCTCTCTGTTGTGAATGCCATTCACTTGGAACAGAAGATGCAAAATAAAGAGGTAGCAGTGAAAAATAAATTAGCATTTCCCAACATTCTATTAGAATGCACCTCCCTTTGACTCCTGTATCTGAGGAAGAGGCAAACACACGACGTTAAAAAAGCAGCTTTGCTTTTTTTCACTCAGTCTTGTAACCAGAGGCTTCCACGAAATAACAGAATCTGGACTATCACTGAGTAAGTTAACAAATGCCTCCCAATAAAAAGTGAGTTTGATTTTCAGTAGTTCTTGTCAGGTAAAGTCATTCTAGTGAATAACAAATCAGCTCAATGCAAGAAGCTGGTGTGTTAGTAAACCTACAAAATACATTTTAGTGCACAATGTTTCAAGCAAGAACTCAGACCCCAGAGTCAGACTACAAACACCCTGGAGTGCAGCTCACAGCACATGCCGAGCAAGGGGATGTTTTTCTGGAATAAAACCAGTCACAAGGCAGCCTGGCCATGCAGCACCACTGCTTCTGCTCACAAAAATCCCTTATCTGTGCCATGTTCTTCCAGCTTCCCTCTGGAATGGCTTCACAGCATACGGTCCACACACATCCAATTTAAAACATCCCAGGTTTTGGTAAGATTCCTGTTTGGCAATCTCATCTGAAGAAGGGGAATAGACTGTTACATTCACACAGCACAGAGCAGCACAGGTACCCCTATGGACATACATTCTATAATGCAGAAAAGAAGTCTTTATTATATACCTTAATCATATTTTTTAGTGAAAACACCACTTCGTGTTAAAACATTATGCAACTTTCTTTTCACCCACAAGGTGGCACTTATTTAAAAAAAAAAAAACAGCGAAAACCCAACTATGTTTTAGAAATTCTGTAAGTGATAATTCACCCACTTTGAAGAATAAATCCAACAAGAGCAACTGGTAAGTCAAAATCTCGGGCAAGTGGCTACGTGTAATCACACCTTTAACTTTCCTCAAAGCTGGAAAAGGCTGTTCAGCCTGAACACACTGCAACTGCTACACAGGATCTTGGGAAGGAAGCATTTAGTTTGCAGATACGTACTTGAAAACTTTGTCTTTGGCATAAACCGGTGGCTTTATCACCACAGGCAGTTTTTCCTTGTTTTCTGCTAAAATGGCCTAGAAAACACAGAAAAGCACAAAAAGTTAATTCCAGGCAGAATGAAAGAGGTCAAACTCCACAATATTCAGCACATATGAACAGCAGCTAAGACCAAACTGAATTTTAAAGTGTGAACATCCAGGTTTGTGAAAGAACTGACTGAAAAAAACAACATCATCTGTGAGGTGAAGCTACAGGCAAAATATTCTGTGTGAGCCTCCAAATGCTCATCCAAGCATTTTATTAGCAATATCCTGCTGAAGTTCAGCCAGGTGAAATTTTCTCAGATTGTAAACCTTTACAGATAATTCCCTGCAATTTCTTATCTCCATGTAAATTTTTAAACACACACACACATACATATTTATATATATTTAATAAATAAATATATAAAATATGTTTTAAACATATAGGCATATATAAATTTATACAACAATTTATATAAAAATTTATATATAGACTTGTAATGACAGAAAATATGCCAGTCCACTTGCATGTCTCACTGGTTCTGTTGTCTTTGGTGCACCTGAATTTCATCAGAGCTACATTTTGACAACTGCATTATGTTGTGTAATAAGCTGCTCAGAAAAACCAAATAAATCAGTACAAGTGCAGAGGCAGAAGGGAACCCTATTAGTAAAAAAGAACAAGAAATAAGGCTTTAAGACCAGGGCTTATCAACACTGTTGAATGACCCTGAGAAATTGTTGTTTCTTCTAAACATTAAGCAAAATCTCAGATCACAGTAAAAGCCAAAGCTCCTGTATTTCCAACAAAATGGAAGACTGACCATTTAGCCATGATGTTTTATTACAGATAACCAAAATTATAGGAGGTTGGAACCCAGTTCTGCTTTATGTAATGGAGCCTGTAGAGAAGAGGACATTTCTCAGAACAGGAGCAGAGGATGCATTATTGTCTTTTTTTGCAGCTCAAACCCAGGGAGCTGTTGCAGAACAGCAACTGCTCTAGTCCCAAGAAATAATTCTTCCATCCCAGAACCACTTCATGGGTTTCTGCAATCATTGCCCCAGCAGTACCAACAGCACCATTTAAGTTACAGCCTCTGTGGTCTGTGTTGGAGACCAGAAATAGGTAACAGAACAAAAAACAAGCATCAAAAAATTAAGCCACATTGTCGTTGTAACAACTCTCTGATTATTTTACATAGAACACTGAAGCTTTCAGAAAATTAAAATAAGAAATGTAATATCCTTAGCTACAGCAAAGGCCAACAGCACAGCCCATTTAACTAATTCTTATTTGCAAACAGTAGTAAACAGTTGCAAAAACTGTACAGTGATAGCAGCAAACAATTTTGTAGTGGTCTGATTTACAGAAGCATTTAGAAACATTTTCACCCAACTGTATTTTCCTGCAGAATTGCTGGCTCACATATTAATGCTGCAAACAGATCTCTCAAGTTGTCTGTAGTTTATTTTTGTGCATGCAGCTCTGCTCATGTGGAAATCAGGGAAGTAGAAGTGTCAGGAACACAGGAACTCTTTCTACCAGTGTCACTTCTGGTGCCCAGGGATGTGCTGTGCCCTAAGCTATTCTTCACTGGTCTGTCACCAGTTAAGACTTTGATCTACTGCAAGACATTCCAGAGCAAAAGAAAGCTCTGTTGGTTGGTTCTAGCATCAGTGTTTTGCTCTCATCTCAACAGCTGAGTGGCAGAGACACAGTTAAGGAAAAAAAAAACAGGCTACTCTGAGAAGATATTTTAAAGGTGGAGTGGTAAAGGAAGACACTGTACCCATTTGCCACACACAGTTCTTTAACTAGATCTGATTATACCAAAACAGAATTAAAACATGTGCAAAAAAACCTGCTTTATCTGAGACCCAGAGAACACATGTAAGACAAACTGTGGGTGCACTGTTCTTGCTTATTTGTTAATGCAAAGTATGTCTCTTCCAAAAATGCAAATCCCAACCAGACCTGGGTTACAAGACTGCCTAACTATTTGGAGTGTATGCCTTTATTTAGTAGAAGCAGGTTAACTTCCATTTCTGACTAGATATTGTTAATAACAAGCTGGTACAGCCTTTTCTGCCTCTCATCTCTCATAAGAAATGGATAGTTGGGGTACAGACTCATCTTTAGAAGCTGCACTTTGAATGCTGTCAGTGGCCAGGACAGCATCCTCACAGGCATCAGGTCTCTTCATTTTTCTTAAAAGTGAATTTCATGCAGACTTGGTTCACGAAAAGGAGATTCCAAACATTGATTTCACATCCTTAAAATATCCAAAATATCCTTTATTAGAAAGGAGAGCTTGAAACAAACCAGGTGAGTACTTTATAACAGTGCCATCCAATTAAAGATGTCTCTGCTCCAACATTTAATGGTTCTAAACCATGACATTAAATGAGTAGCTCAGTAGCCATCCCAAAAAATGTATCACCACTCCTAAAACAGTAAAACCAATCTTTCTGTAATTCAAGACTCGAACAGCAGTGCTACAGTCATAAATCCAATGCATCAAATATCTAACAGGAAGATGGATACCTCCTACGATGTACTTATAAAAAAAGCTACACAATACTGCTAGAACTCATTTATGGTGCTTCAGTATTTAAACACTTAAATATTATATGTAAGATGTTTGTCTCGTTGTGCTGTGAATTTTTTTTTTTAATTTAAAAGACTACACTCTGAATCAGTGTTTAGGTTTAAAAAGAAGTGTGGTCAGAGCTCCTGCAATGTTTTTTCAGACACTGCCTCTTCTTGCCAGAGGTCAAATATGATACTGGCTTGTTGAAATGATACCTGGTAATACTCATCTGACGGCTCTGGTGTGAAGCAGTTGACATCCAACACTTCCTCAGGCACCCAGGGTAACAAAACACACTTCCTGATCAATCTATCTGTTTCCCCATGAGCATAATCCCGAGTGACTTCATCTGCAGCAGAACAGGGAGAACCTTTAGGAACTGTCTTCCTCCATGGAAAATCTTTACCATGGCATATCACAAAAAATGACAGCTGGAGAGTTAATACCACCACAACTTTTGTTACTTGAATTAGAGGTAATTAAAGAACCACAATAAAAAGGGCATTATTTAGGAGGCTTATCTTCTCCACTCGGTGGAGGCATAAGGTGGCCCCCAATCAAGATTTCAGGAATAAACTGTTGGCCTGGTATTTCCCAGCTTTCAATACTCGACTTTCTGACTCAAAGCTACAACCAGACTTTTAAGGATTTTTTTTTTTTAAACCCTCAGATGACTGAATTAGCAGTTTCACTACGACAGTGATGCAAGATTGAAGTTCTCTGCCAATAAAACAACAGCAACACTTTTAGACTGGTAACGGTCCTGATCTCACAAATTATGGAGATACCAGGCAGAGAACTTTTAAATTTGACAGCATTACAAATATGCAGCCATTTTTGTCTTGAAATATTTGTTCTACTGGGAAATGCTCAGTGATTTGTAAGAATATAGTCCAGCTTCTATTGCAAGCATTGAATAAAATAAATAAAACCACACTTACCACCGGTTTCCAGGTCTCTCAAAGGCCAGAGAACAGTGTAAGCAATTTGCTGGGGCATATAAAACAGAGGTGCTGTTGCAAAACTAGGCTGGTCTGAGTGCTGGATGCGTGATCCAAACTCATCCATGATGTACCAGACAGGAACCTTCTCCTCTGCAGTCTGTAAGAGGAAACAGGGTGAGACATCCTGCACATACCAAGTGCAAGAAAAGCACCACAGACAGAAGGATTAGTTTTCATCAAAGTACACCTTCCTGCAACATTTTCATGGAAAAAATCCTGAATGAAAGAATAAACTTTAAATTGCTTGGTAGAACCTCTGTGGCTCTTTTACAGAGTCAGAAATGGGACAGGGAGATTAGATTTGAGATATTCAAGCAGCTCAATGCCAGAGAAGGGAACAGAAGACAAGTTACCTGCAGGCTGAATTAATTACCTTCCAGAAAATCACTTTTCAAGTGGTGGCACAGATAATTCCACCTCACAAGCTATTCATGACAAACTGGGAAACAAAGACACAGGGTAGAAAAACTCAGAGATACTGTTCAGATCTCCTTTTTTTTCAAGGAAAAAGAATAAACAGTCACAATGAAGCCCTTTCTCAGGGAATTTTCGGGCCTGATTCTATTGTGAGCTAAACTCAAGATTAATTGATAAAAAGAGAACAACCTCAAGTCCCTGAGCTAAGAGGTGCAGGTTGATCATGTTCCCACTGCACAGCCCAAAGAATTCACCTTTCTCCTCTTTAATCCTAAAGACTCAAACTAGCCTTGCAGCTACATTGCAAACCCTGCAATACGTGTTGTAGTTGAACCTTGAGAGATGTATTCCCTCAGAAATGGCAGGTGTGCACTTGAAGTGAGTGAAGGCTCAGGACATGCTGGTACAGAGCTGAAGAACGTGGGGCAGAGTGACCAAACCTGGTGTCTTATCATCTAAAAGTAGCAGCCCTTGGAGTAAGTTATGCCTACAAACACTTAGGCTCCATCTCGAAGGTAGCTGGCTCTCACCTGAGGGTAAGCAAACATTTACATGGCCTGAACAAACCAGGAAGGTAAGTTATTTGACAGTGTACACACAGCCCTGGTGTGTAAAGCACTCTATACAGGTGAGCAGAACTGCAAACACAGCTAAAACACACACTTCTGTGCAAGACAAGTTGATTCTATGAGAGGTTCTTTCCTCCACTATGAAAAAGTTTGAGTAGAAAAAAAAAAAAGACATAACATACAAGCACACTTCTTCTGCAGGAGACTTTTCTCCTCTCTATAAAAATCCCCTCAAATTTCTCATCAGAAAGCTGGTTTTAGCTCTGCTGTAGCTCTACGTGGCAGTTGCTCCCCTTCCAAACAGAAGTTTATTCTGAAATGCCTGTAAAGGACTTTTGTTAATTGAATACATTTCTCTGTCAACATCCACCTACTGGAATGTCTTCACCCCAAAATGTTTAGCATCCCAACTAGGCTTTTTTTTTTTTTCTAACTGGAGGCTCACCCCTTGAGACAGCTGGTAGGTCTGGTTGTATTTCCACATCTCCTGCAGCACTTGCTCGATGCTGCCCTCGTCTGGGATCTCGCCGTGGAAGTCGATTCCCATGAGATTGGCCATCCTGTGCAGCAGCCCGGGCACGTGGAGCAGCTGCTGCCGGGCGTGTTCCACACGGTATGTCCAGGCGTGGTCGATCAGGAAAACGCTTAAAGGCAATTTCGGTGGCGTTACACCGCTGTGTTTTCACACGTCTGCAGCCAAACGTGCTGTGAATTTCCATGCAGACGGTTTGATAACTAAACCTCCTCTTACTCATCCAGTCACTCCCAGAGTACACACTGTGGTTTTACAGCTTAGTAAACTTTCCAGCAGTAACTTTACACTCTTTGTTTTGTTCTGGAAAGCTTGTTGTGCATTAGTATTTCAATGGAAATGAGGAGCAAACAGAGAATAGAGCACTCAGTTTGTAAGCCTAGTTCTTTCTTCCCTTTTAATCACTATTAACTCCACTGCATCAACCTGATATTCTTGCCTGAAGAAGGAAAACAAGACATTATTTTGCAAAATTATTCCAAGATCTTGTCAGCCATGAGCTCTGTGACATCTACTGTCTTCTGCAAAACTAGGCAGAGAAGTCTGATCACCAAAAGGCTGTATATGCTGTTAAAAGAAAATTACTAAGTTTTAAGTGTTGATTTTTTCAATTTGGTTTGGTTTTTAACTTGGGTGGGGTGTGTCACCAAGTTATTTTTAGGAAAAAATGCACTGTTCAAAAGAATTACAATCTAACCCAAAATAAAATCATACACATCTGGCACAGCTTCCCTTGACAAGTTTAACACTGATTTAGGCTGCATGATTTTGAGGAAAATCCACACAGTTATTCAATATTTTGGTTATATCATCATACTGCACCACCTCAGAGAAAACTCTGAATTCTACTTGCTAACAAAAACCCCAAACCAAACCAAAGAAACCCCCACAACAACCCCACCAGCCCTATTTCAGAAAGTTAAAAACATGTCAGCTGTCACGTAGGGCGAGTACCCTCCAACAATTACTGCATCCCAGATTCCACACACAGATGAAACCTCATTTCATTTTAAAATTAAAGGCTCCAGAGAATGCTAAGGCCAAGCTCTTTGGAAATGTGAGCAAACAGGCATGTTGCTGTTCTGCTCCTTCATCCACACACACCTGACAGGTGCAAGGAAGCCTAAGATCATCACAGGAGGTAGTTCTGAACTTCACCATTTGTGTGCATTCTCACATTTAGAAAGGAGATGACTGAGTTTAAAGCAGGGATATTACTCTGAAGCTGCTTAGTGCCTCCTTAGCCTGGGATTTGGGAAGATCACAAGCACTCCTTCAGTGGGTTTTTTCCATGGGCACAGTTTTGCAGATACAAAGTTCTACAATGAATTCTGCAGAATTCATTTCAAGGTTGCCTTTCCCCTGTTTTCTCCCTCAGTTCACCAAAACCAATTTCTAAGCATCCTGCTGCATGATTTAGAAAGGAACAATGTTAAGATACCTGCACTCCTTGTACCCTTTGCAAGGCGAATGCACCTTTCCTCAAACACACAGTTGTGTCTTAGAGCAGGAAAAGAGGATTTCTGAACAGGGTCAAACAAGTTTCAAGGCAAACCATCACTATAATTTTAGGGTTTCACACAACTCAAAGACTGAACACTAAATTCACTACTCACCTATTGGGATTTGAGGCTTGAAGCCCATTCTCATTTGTTACAATAACTTTGAAACAAGGTCCATTTCCAGGATTTGGCTTCTTTTTTAATTGTTCTTCCATTTCTTCATCACCTTCTTCCTCATCATCCACCTCTTCTACTTGCATTATCCCAAAGTAGTCACCAGCATCAAACACCTGATATGGAAAGTGCACAAAATATCAAGCAACTGGTTAAGGCAGTGCCCTGATATGCACAGTGCAACACTTGTAGACATTTTTTGCCTGCAATCTGACAAAAATTGGCATTTTTACCTTAACAGTATTTATTATTTCACAGTTTAATAGAACTGTTTATTTGGGAAGTTTCTTTGTTAACATTGGCAGGAAGCTTTGTTGGTTTCTTTCCTACCGACAGGTCTATTAATGATTGTCTATTAGTTTAATGCCTCATTAAGAACATCTGAGGCTGAAAACAGAATACCTTGGCTCAACCTTTGCTAAAATCAACAACTTAAGACCCGCAAAACCAGGTGCTACCCAGGCTCCACAACCAAGCTGAAGTACACTGAGGTACCTGAAGAAAAAGAGCTTTTACCAACCGAGTTCTGAACCAGAAAAAAGAATCACAGAATGGTTTGAGTTATAAGGGACCTTAAAAGATCATCCCAGTTCCAGCCCTGCTGCCACAGTCAGGGACAACTTCCACATGCTAAAAATGGCTAAACAGCTTCTTAGCTAAATGCTAAGAACATGCTAACAAAATGTTGGCTAACATAAGCACGTGTATTTTTCTTAGGGTAAAGAAAATTACTTTGCAAGCAAACTCATTAGAGATTAAAAATACACCTGTTAAAAAAACCCCAGCCAAATAAAAATCAGAAACTGTCTCAGCATCTTCCACTTCAGCAGGTGTCGAAATAGTCAGCAGCTCTAATTTATTCCTAGTTTTCCAGTTTTGCTGGAAGAGGATAACATTACTCAATGGTAAGCAGTATCACAGCCTCTGGTGTTGTAAGAGTACCACCAATGTTTAAGTCTCTGCACAGCTGCCTGGAAAATTCATAGTAACTGCAGGCAGGTCCCAGCAAAGGGAAGAGCAGCCTTCAGGGGTGCTCACACCTCCTTTCCATCAGGTTGGCTCCCAGCTGGATCAGCTCCCAGGTCTGGTTCACCACACAAGTGCTAATCCCAGCCCATGGCAGCCAAAAAAGATCTGCCAGGGCACAGATGTTCCACCCTTCCCTGAAGTGACACTTCACTGCTCCTGCCACTGGATCGAGAGCCGTCCTCAACGAGCTCATTAGCCAGGAGAAGGAACTGCAGCCAAGTCATTAGAAGATTAAAACTGCAAGTGTGAATCACTGGAGCACTTGACAGGTGCTGCTGTGTGGCTTTCTACACTTTTGTCTACGCTTTATTCTACATCTTTTGTCTCGAGAGTTTGTAAGACACGAGGGGAGCCACAGACTCAGGTTTAGCCTTCACTCCCAACAGGCTCCACCTGCTCAGCAAACACCCCCGGATAAATGTTAATATAAAGTTCTTTTGCAACACTCAGGGAAGCTGTTGGTTTTATATTTTATTAAGTATCATCTCAAGACTTAAAAAACGAAGGGATTCCAAGTCCCCTAAGCCAAAGTTTTGATCTCTCCCTCCAACAAAGCATCCGATGCATGAAACTGCAGCAGCTGCATTTAGCAAAAAAAATCCCCACTTTTAATAACTTCACAGAATTAAAAACATCTCCTAGAGAATTTATAACCTTGTGGAAGCGAATTAGATGTATTTCTAATCTGCACCAAATCACACTTCTTGGAGCAGCAGCTCAGGACCACCTTAATCAGTGGCTTTTTTGTGAGGGTTTTGTTGTTCTTTAAACTCCCAATGGATGATGCAAACACTGATAGCCTTGTGGCAGAAGCACCTCCTTGTCAGAGTGGACACACAGCACTGCTGTCCTCCCCTCCCTCCCTTTGAGGTAACCTGTCACACTGAGCCTGTTAACACAGCAGCTGCATTAGGGGAATCTTAATTAAGCTGCTTAAGCAAAAACCAGCTGGATAAGATCACGTCACCAATTTGAAAAACACAACCTTTGGCTCGAGCTCCCTTCAAGGGCTCCCCCAGAGTAACTAATAATGTCCAGAAGAGAACAAAAGGGTACCAACAACACATTTTGGTGGCACAACTACTTGCAAGCAAAACGTGTCTGGGCAAAACCCCCTCCCTCTTCCTCCTCAGGTGCATTTCCAACCAAACCAAACCAACCCAACGAAGCAGAGGAATTGATAACAAAGCAGGCACATGCCATGACAATTACTACTGAAAACTGCTTGAAAGGCCACAGGTAGACTGAGCAACAGCCTGCCCTCCCCTGCTCTGCAAAGTGAAGCCTAGTAGTATTATCATGCTGCATTCCTTCTAGTAATTAATTAAAAGCCTCCATTTCTAACTGGGATGAAACTCTAAGCAATCCTTTGCCAGCAACATCTCAGGGCTATAAAGATCTTGCTGCAATACACAGAAGCCTACAAAATAACTCAGCATATGGCTGGAATAAGAAAAAAAAAGAGATTATGAATAAAATTGGATGCAGGCACTACGTTTTCCAGGCTTATACAAGGTTTATCCATAAGTAACATAAGAAACAACCACCGTAACAGAAATACAGTTTTAGTGTTTACAAAAAATGATTACACATGCATCTGTTTTGTTTCTGAAGTTTCTGCCAGAAACACAGCAAAGTTTTCCTCCCAGCAGATGATGAATGCTAAATGCAAAATGGATAAGTAAAGGCAGGTTTACCAATCTAGCAGATACACTGTGTTTTGAATGAGCAATCCAATATATAATCCAAACACAAAATGCTCTCAGAAGGAAAGCTGCTCCAGCAGATCTCAAGGTAAATTAAAAAAAAAAACCAACCCAAACCCTTCATTTTTCACAGGTTTTAAGGCTTCAGTGTACACAAAGGAGGGAGGGTGCTTTTGTTCCATGTTGAAGTACATATGTGTTGGAAAACAGTTGCTTGGGCTGGGTTCTAGAGGAACTGATGCAAGAGATATTTTTATCTCTACTATGGATGCAAATTTTTCAAGTGCTATGCTAGAAAGTTTTAATCTTTGCAACAGGTTAGGACAAATGAAAAATTCCTCCCACCTCCACCCAAGAAAACAAGAAAACTCATCCCTATGCTCCACGTTGCACTGTTTTTTTCCCCTCTCAGTTTATTATTCTTTATTACCTAGGCTTCCAAAACATTTTCATCCTGTCCCCTCACCTCCTTTGCTTTCTTTACTGCTCTCCTCCAGGCACTCCTCGTGGTTCAGTTCTAAGTGAGGTACTGTAGCTCTGTCCCTACCTCCTCAAGAGGTCATCCCAGTCCACAGCACTCCTCACAGGAATTTTTCCTGGACATCCCAATCTTCTCAACATCCTTTTGCCCTTCTTCCTTGACAAACCCTAGAAGCTACAGCAGTAGAGACAAGCACCCTCAGCAGACTAATTCACCTTCCCAAGCTCACTGGAGTCATTAAAACTCTTTCTCCACACATGCTGGAACACTTAGTATGGAAGAACATGCTCAGCCACCACTGCAAGCAAAATGAAACAGAAGCAGCAGCTGCTGCCTTAGGGCACATACTTTCTTCATTCTGCCTTTTGTCATCCTGCCTCTGTAAAAAGATCAGGACCATGGGTCTCCTCTCACTCCACTGTCTTACCTTCTAAATGTTGGTAGCTCCTTTCCTACAAACACTCATATCATGACTTCCTATGCTTCTCTCCTGACCCTACTTTAAAGTTGAGAAGGGGAAAAGAAGCGCTCAAGTGATTAAAAATTAACTTGTATACAGACGTTAAGCCGCAGTCCCCTCTCCTTCCCCACTGTCCTACCCTACCTGTTCAAACTTCTCATCCCACCTCACTTGTTTCCTCACTGCTCATCGTGCCCTCCAGCAAACCACCACGAGTTCCCTTCCCTGCCCATCAGATCTCCTTCTCTCCCCAGGACTAAAAGTTCACCTCTTTTATCTTTCCTTCTCCAAGTTGACTCCTCCAGACTCCCTCGAGCGCTCTCAAGTCTCCAGACAACTAGTTTCGGGTTGCACCTCTTTCCTGCCTCAGTTCCTTGTTCCTTTACCTCCACAAATCCAAGACAGCTTTCCTCGTCACTGAGGCCAGGTTGGGTATGTGCAAACCAAAAAAAAAAGAAAAAAACCACTTCAAAATAAAACTCGTGTCCTTACGAGCTCTTTATTTTAAATGACTCCTCGACTTTGTTTCTCTTCCCTTTCTCACCACAAAGCTCCAGGGAGCGAGCAGGTGGTTGCTACAAAGGTGAAAAGGGATACTCCGTCCTGGAGCTGTGCCTGTGCCATCACATTCCCTTTAGTTCAGGGCCAGGTGTCAGCTCCTGCTGAAACACAACCAGCTCGGCCAAGGGGATGGGCTGTGTGATGCCTGGGCAGGGATACAACAGGGGAACTCAAGACTCAGACAGGGCAGCATCCCCAAATTTATGCCACCACATCTACGAATGGCAATTTTACAAAGGTTTACAAAATTCAGCCTGATAAAAAGTCAGCACCACCCCTCCGAGCCGCTTTACAAAGCAGGCCTTGAACTGTTATTGCCAGAACATTCTCACACCAGCACCCCTGTTCTCTGAGAGAGGTGAGGAGCTTTTAATTGTATCGGGAATTAATGTACAAACTGAAAACACTCCTGGAAGACATCCTGAGACAGGTCACTTGTGTGTACAGGAGACCAGATCTGCACAGACAAATGACTGAGGGCAGGGCAGACCTGTGTGCAAGCGAACTGGGAAAAAAACCCAAAAAACCAGAAATAAAAACAAACATCTGGCAAAAGCCAACCCAAACCGTAAGGGATTAACATACAGCAACATTAATACTACTACTGCTGCTGCTTTTTTAAATTCCTCTTGGCCAAGAAGGGCTTAAGGCTTTAGGACACTGCCATGGGTTTGGCTGCGACAGAGCTAATTTTCAGTCTTAGCAGCTGCGGTTTTTTGGATTCATCAGCTCCCTCCAGCATTCGTCAGCTCCCTCCAGCATTCATCAGCTCTCTCCAAAGGCTTCGGGCGAAACCAGACGCGCTCCGCACGCCCCGAGCCGCGATGCCGGCACCACATCACAGCCCACCCTCCCCTGCCGAGGGACACCCCGGCTCGCTTCTCCTCCTCCTCGGCAGGAAAGGGGCTCCCCCCCCGGAGGCACGGGCTCACCCACCTCTCCCCGCAGCTTTCGGCTCAGGCTCTCCCAGTACCTCGCCGGGACCCCCGAGGCTCGGAGCGCGGCCCCGTGAAGGGCCACGAAGGCCGCAGGGTCCCCCTCGCCGTCCCCCGACATGGCCGGGCCTGGCCCCGCCGCTCCCGCTGCCGACCGGAACACGCCGGGAGGAGGCGGCTCCAGCCCTGAGGAGGGCGGGGAGGAGGGAGGCACCCGCGGGCACCCAACACCCGCCTCGGTGGCCGAACCCCCCCGAACGGGGGGGTTCGGCCACCGAGGCGGGTGTTGGGTGCCCGCAGCCACGTCCGACAACACCCCCGGAGGAGAAGGGGGCTGAGGGGGCTCCGGCCTGCTGAGCGCGTGTGGGCTCTGCCTCCGCCTCGCTCTAATAAAATCACAGAAGCTTCAGTAAAATCGCAGCGTTTTATTGCGTTTGTTTTCCCAGCGTTTTCCCCGACCAAGGGGCTTTTCCCAGGGTGGGGTGGGATGCCTGGCAGGGCCCCACAGCCAGTGGGAATTCGCTCTCTTGAGGGCTGCGAGTGCTGAGGGAAAACTCGACAGCACGCAGTCATTTTTTTTAAATTAAAACCGCTTTTTTAAATTATTATTTCGAACTCCGACAAGCAAATTTTAAGGTGTAGGCCTCTCTTAAGCGTCTCAGTATAAACTGAGCACATCTCCCTCAGTATAAACTGAGGGAGATGCGCTTTTCGCAACCAGGGAGCTGCCTTCCCAGTGCTGTTCAGAAGAGGTTTTCTTCCCTTCCTGCCAGGATTTTGTGGGGAATAGCCCAAACCAGTTTCGCCCGAGGCTCTCTAAACATCACTGGTAGCTTTGGTCTCAGCTCGGGTATGGTTATAAAGCTACAAGAGCGGGTGTCCGACACTCGGTGGCTGCTCCGAGGGCTTTGCTGTGCCCGCTACAGACGGAGTAGAAAAAGATTAAAAGTGGTGCCTACGTGCTGTAACTAAACATCAGCCTTTAGCAGCTCAATCTTCAGGTTGGATATCTGAATAGTAAACGCAGGCAAATCTTCCTCTTCGCCTGGGACCGTGTCTGCCTCCCCACGTGCTGCGTTCCCACATTTCCTTGGCATAAAGGCTCCGCTCGGATGTCGCTGAGGGGACCTCCCTGATTAAACAGCAGAAGATCAAAAATATAGTTGTATTTCCAGTGTTCCTTGACTGGGTTCCTGCCCTGCTACCCTGAGTTTGAGCATGTTTTTTTGCTGTTATTTTGCCTTGGTGAAAGAGGATGGCTGTGGTGTTGATCTTGCCCTAGTATTGTAAAATGTGGAGATTAGATCACTTACTAGTCCTTGCTTACTGAAAAGGCCACCTTTCCCTCATTTCTGTCTTTGCCATAGACTCACTACCTGACTACCTACCCAAGACGATACATTTCTACACGGTATTGAGTATATCAATCTACATGACCTGTTTTTTTAGCATAGATTTTGTTCCCTACAAAAAATGTAATCTCAAGTTGGGAGTGTTTACTACTCCTCATTTGAGCTGGTTGTTTGTTTCGTTTGTTTACTTCTCTTTTGTTTGTTTTTTGACAGACGGCTGTAAAACCAAGAAAGTTCCCAGAAAATACATAATAATGTTATAGTTAAGTAAAATTTTTTTAGCCTTTGAAAAAAAAAAAGTCAATATTTTTCCCTCAAACGAACCAAGTATGAAAAGTGGGGTGTATTTTCATTCCTTTGTTCAGTAAAGCCACAGAGATTATGTCCTGTCCAGAGGCAAGGGGAATGTGATCCTGCTCCATCATTTAATTCGTGCCATAGCCCAGAAATACCACAGTGAGCCTCTCAGGAAAGCAGGTGGATAATCTTCGTAAAGAAAAACTCACCACAGTATTTTATTCTGATTGTTTCCTTAGAAAGAGTGGCTAATTTACAGTGCCTGAACAATGCAGTCCTTACTGAGGCAAAGTGCTTGTTGAATGTAATGGGTTACTTTACCTAGGTATTTGCAGAGAATGCAAAAAGGTCTCAGCAAGGCGGAGCTTAGTAGCACTAGCCCAGTCTAAAACAAGAGGATTTGGCCTTCTGGCACCATCTGTAGGGGGCCAGTCCATGCAGCTGTTGAGCCTCTGGTCACAGCAGTCCCAATGACTTATCCACCAACCCCCCACTTGGTTCCTGCCCTGGAGCAGAAATTTATCATGAGTTGGCACATGTGAAGTAGCATTTGCCCCCAATGAACACAACTGGAGTTGTACAGAGTTCTGTCAGTCTGGCAGTTTGTGGCTTTATTCCAAGTTTTTATGGCTGTCTGATGCCAAAAGATCTGATGTGCGTTGCCCACTTCATTTTCCTGTTGTTTCATGTTAGAACCTTCCTCTCTGGCAACAAGAGATGCAAGGGACAGAAGACACCCTAAGATAATAGTGAAAAGGAGATGCAGGGACATACTTTTGGTGCATTTGACACTAAATGCCGTAATATGTTATAAAAGAAACTATTTGCTTTCAAATAAACAGCTTTCTCAATGGTAAAACTAGGACTTCAAAGCATGGAAAGCTGAGATAGGGGCTTAAATAAGAGGAACATAATTTTCTGTAAATACTTTATCATAGCTGTGAGCTTAAAACCTCAGAGATGCTGCTATAAGAAGGCAGAACATATTCTTCTGCATCAAAATAGCAGTTACTGTGTACAGCTTTTGCTTGCCTGCTTTTGTGGACAGGTATATTTTTTCGGGAAGGTCCTGCAAGAATCCCCAAACAGCACTGACTGTTTTGCACTCACCTGGCAAGGAAGCTGTGCAGAGGCAGTGAGTGTGGAGTTTGGAAGGAGCCCTGGAGAAAAAGAGCCCTGGAGAACAGGTGGATGAATGATCTTAGCAGGCTGGACTTAACTTCCTGCCTAAAAGTCTGGCAAGAGATCAGTGTCTTAAGAATAATAAACAAACAAATTGTCTGGTATAAACAATATTTTCACTGATCGTTTTCCCCAAGAAACATATTTACGGCAGTAAACGTATTTGCTGCAGTTTTTCCACAAGCTGTTTGGGTACCTTAGGAAAGGCAGATCCCTGTTCTTCCCTTTCCTGTGCCTTTAGGCATGCACAGCATGTCATCAGATATATTACTTTTATAAAACTCTGTCCAACCTGAACCTCCCCTGGTTTCAGTATTTCCCAGAATAATCTTTTCCATGATTTTACCAGGCTGAGTGAGACTGACAGGCCTGTAGTTTCCAGGGTCCTCCTCATTCTTTCACCGGCTTCCAGTCAGCTGGGACCTCTCCAGAATCCCATCGAAGATTTTGTCCTTGTACACAGATATTTTGTTACCAGAAATCAATTTGATTTCCAATGATTTCCAGGAACTTTAGAGTTCAGCTTTTCTCTATGTTTGACAGGAGCTGCCTTTTCTTGTTGCACATTTAAAGCTCTGAAGCTGTAGGGACAGCTGCGTGCCATCTCACATGGCCCCATAAAAATGATGTTACATCTTCTTGGAATGAGATAACTGCCCATATCACCTAAATGGATTCCTACCAGCTGAAAAAAGGCAATAATTGATGTTTTGCCGCCAGTCTCCTGATGCCTTTCAAACCTGGCAGAGACACCAAAAGTCCTCAGTCCTAGTGTCAGCATTTATATAATTTACAACATACATAAAATCAGCAGAGCATAGTGTCACATAACAAATGCTTTCTCTTAACAAGCTAAATGAGGATATGCAGCGGGATGCTGGGACAGGAGACCTCCTGCCTGTCCTACTGCCGGTGGCTGCCGCAGTGTTAACAACGCTCCACAGGCTGTGCTCATCTCCTAACAAGCACTCACTGCTGAGTGGCAAACCCGGACCAGGTGTTAGCAAACCCCTACCAGGTGTTGTCAAACCTCCACCAGGTGTTACCAACTGAATCAATGACAGCTCTGCTTTTTGTCTGCCTCGGCGTGCTGTGTGACCTTGGTGACAACTTGCGCCGCAGAAGGTGATTAAAATCACACCTGACCGAGCTACTGAGGTCACTGGGTCTATTTTCCGTCAGTCTGTCACCTGTTTTCATCACTACCAGCAATACTTGGGCCACTGATTGTACAAATTCTACTTGCTTTGTAATCTCAGACTGCCCAAGGGTACAACCATAGTAAAATTCAGCAGCAAATACACTTTTTCTACAGGAGAGCTGGAGGGGGAACCCACACTTTTCATCTCTTCAAGTCACTGTTCTGGGTGCAAGTGTAGTTTCCTCTCATTCTAGTCCTCAGTAGGACAAGCAGCAGCTGTGTTTGGAGACACAGGTCTCCTTGGCAGCTTGTGGTGGGAACAGCCCATCAGGCCACCAGTGGAAGAGAATTTCCTTCCTCTTTTTTTGAGACTGCTTCTCAACAGAGGCATGTGGGAAAGGGCACCTGCATGGTAACATCAGAGTTAAAGAAACAGTTAAAGGTCTTGGAGGGATGTTGGTGATGTGGTGCTTCGCTGTGGCCAGGATTTCTTCTTGCTCTGAAAAACTCTCCTTGAAGACTGTTTGGGAGGAAATTAATTCAGTGGCCCAGCACCCACAAACTCCAGTTGTTTGATGAGAAAGAAAAGGCTCTCCGTTGCTTAGGGGTGAAAACTAGACCAAGATATGTAAATGCTATCAAAAAAGAGAAGTTCTCTTCTGATTCTTGTCCACATTACACTTGTCCATGTACACAAATAAACAGCAGGCAGGGGTTATCCATTCCATTTTATGTTTATTATGAAAATGATTTTAACAAAAGTTTTATTACATGCTTCATTTTGAGCTCTGACGTAGCAAATCAAAGCTATTAATATACAGAGGCAAAAGGAAATGTATTTTCTTATAAGGTACATTTACAACAACATCTTCTACTATAAATCTGACAGAATTGTTAAAATATTGGTAAAGCTCAGCACTGTATTTTATTTTCTAAGTATCAAATTTTGTACAGTTATTCGCTATCCTTGCTCTAAACTATTATCGTACATTTCATATGGAAATACTGTTTGTACACAATTTACATTGGTAATAAAGCTTAGAAGTCCCAGCAGCATCTACAACAGTTTAGTTCAAAACGTCACCCTTGTGCAGTGATTTACAAGGAGCAAACTGGGGCAGAAACTAATATTACACTCCGTGTGTTTTGCCCCAAAATCTATTCTACCAGAAATTCCTGCTTAAACTGGTGATGGTCATGATGATAATGAGCTTTTTGCCTAAAAAATGCTCTATGAGCTGATCCAATATGAGGTTTTATCTCTTCCAGTAGGAGCAGAGAGATAACTTCCCTTGTCTTTTTACTATACTTGGGTGTCATCTAATGAATTCCCTTTTATTTTTATTTCTGAGCTTTGTGTAGCACTAACTTTAAAACACATATTCTTTATATATTATGAAAATGGTAAACACTTCAGAATGACACTTGATAGTCAGTTCTGTGGAACTGAACACGTTAAATTGCCCCAGAAAACTCTTCCTATGATGCCAGTGAGACTGAAGGAATAACAGGATCTATAATTTGGAAGGATAACCACCCCAGTCTCCTAAAGTACCTTTATAATCATCATGTTGAGTCTCTGCTGCTTTCAATGCAAATTAATGGCCTTTCTAAGTTATAAAACATAGAAAACAATATTTACAAAATAATTTTAATTAAAAAAAAGTAACAAAAACAAACTCTAAAAAAGATATTTTCACAATCATTAAAATAAAGTTTAATTATCAAAGCCACTTCTTTTTCTAGATATTGAGAAGTTCAGCTAAAATTGAATTGCAATTGTTGGTATAACTTGTTATCTCCACTTTCTGAATACAGATGGTTTAAATTATTACATCTAAAGGTACTTCTGTACATTTTACTCTTGTATATTACATATTAATTTTATAGATTAAAAGCTTTATGATGAAACAGAATAAATAAATGAAACAACAAACTGGAATTGTATATATTCAGATACTTAGAGAACAGTTTTTTGACACTGTTCATTTCCCAGTCTGTTTCTGTTCAGATGAGAGATGTTCTGATAAAACCTGAGACTTGTCTCTGAACCCAAG
Organism: Lepidothrix coronata; assembly: GCF_001604755.1. Lineage (NCBI taxonomy): Eukaryota > Metazoa > Chordata > Aves > Passeriformes > Pipridae > Lepidothrix > Lepidothrix coronata. The sequence continues at coordinate 2,237,520 of NW_016690309.1, read as the reverse complement.
TCTCACTCTGAGGAATAAGCCCATAGTACCTTACAGAAATTTCACTGCTTCCATAAATTCTTATGGAAGACAAAAGTATTTTTTTTTCCCAAGTGCTTACAACAGTCTCTCGTTCTAGAAACCTATTTCATTAAAGTCTCAAAGTATTGAGAGTCTACAAGAAACTCCTCCAGTTACTACCATTCCTGTCAATCAGTGGTTTTAAATTAGGAAAAAATGCAACTACGTGAACTCATGACACAGATCCAGGGAACTGCGCGTGTCACTCATTCCCATCATCAGAAAATCACCGAGACCCCTGAGGTGGCTGACAAATTTGGCTTCAGCTGCTGAAGATTTCACTCCAGCTTCTTTTTGAAGAGCCCCAAAGGTATTCAGAGTCCCAGACATGGGAACTGTCACAGAGCAGGGAGGTTTTGCTGTCAAAGACCTGTCAGCAGATCCTGCAGAACAATCATCCCCCTGCTTTTTGCTCCTGAAGTTCCCAACCTGTTTTCTGCAAGATGAAAACTGGGTTGTTTATCGTTAAGACTGATCTGAGAAATCTGAATCTGTTGGACAGGCTTACAAAGGGCTGTGAGGTGGGGTTTGACTGTCCTTTTCGAATGGTGAACACTCATAAAGGATGTTTCTTGTTCGTGTGGCGTCATCCTCGTGTTCTGCTCACAGACAGAGGGGCCACAGGTGAGCTCTGCTCTTTCCAAACCAGCTGACAACTCAAGAATGTGGGCTCTGAAAACGTTGTGACCAGTCCAGTATTTATTTAAGCTAGTCTAAAACTAAACTAAACCTGGCTTTTTAAAGCTAGTTTTAAGGAAGCTTACTTACTTTTAAGTGAGCTTACCCTAGAATGAAGCCGATGTGTAGGAAAGATTAGTCTAACTCTTAAGTAGTCCTAACTTTATTCTGTGTGGGAGGCACAAAGAGGAAATGAATTCCTTTTGAAAAATTTGTCTTTAGGTCAAAATTTGATGTGTGATGGAGCTGAACGAAGACTGCAGCAGTTTTAAATCCACTTACAGGGAGCTAAATCTTCAGGCAGAATAAATTTTGCTATCGCAGGCAAGACGCAGGTGGCAACGTATCGAACACCAAATCCTGACGTTCCCTGCACTCAAATGACACACACAGACCTTGCCCTAAGTGCTTTCAAGGCACAACTCTGGGCTTAATTAGCAACCTTGGATTGTTGCAGGCTCCTGGACTGTGGCAGGAGGTGATTTGGTGGCCTGTGAGAATGTTTAGGGATGATTCACCACCACCTCACTAGAAATAAGTGCAGTGTTTAAAGCAGAGGAGGCTTAAAATGGTAAGTGCTGCGGGTGCAGCTTTTAAGCACACAAGGCATTTGCAAATGGAAAACAAGGAGCTCTGTTTGTGCCACAGAATTGGGCAATCACAAATGGGCACTTGTCCAGCCTTCCTGCAATAACACAAAAACATGTTGTTGCACCTCTCCTGCATACAATGTGTAATTCCATAAGAGCAGATGCAGGGCTGTATTTATTATGTTTAAATGCTCAAATTCTGTGCTGTACTGATTCTATCATTTCACAAAGCTGGTTTTCTTAAAGGCAGCCGCATTTCTCCTCGTGTGGTTTTTGATTCCCAAATGTTCCTAGGTCTTCTCCACAGAAGAAGACTTTCCTTGTTGTTGTACTGCTATTGTGTGACAGTGAAGGCATCCTACACCAATGCTAACAAATGAAGAGCTGAACTCACCTTCTATTTGGTGACTGCCAGTTTCTGTAACTGTAAATCTAGTATGGAATTCAAAGCATTTTTAACTTTATATACCACTTGTCATTACTTTTTTCACTAGAAATTGGCACATCCAGGAGCATTTCTAAGTAGAGCCGCAAACATTCAAACCTGACTCATTTTTCTAATTATGTCCAAACGTGTTGGTCATTGAGCAAAAAGTTTTAGGAAGTATTTTACTAAACTCACCATACAGCAACAGGTTCCAGAGTTTGCTCACTGAAGTCTGAAATTCTAAAGGCCACTGTAAATAATTCACCAAATGAGGGAGTTAATTTTCTCCATGTTTTTCATATTTTTCCTTCATATCTTTCAGTAGAATGGCTGCAATCCTGACCCATTCTAATGTATCTTGATAATACTCTGAATAACCTGTCAGACTTTGAAGCACTGTTTGGCTAAAGTAGTTTTTTTAGCTATACACTCCTACATAATTTGAGTACCTAAAAACTGTTTGCTTTTTCTTTTTTTTTTTTCCTAAAAATAATTACTGAGAAGGGAAAAAATACATGAAACTTTTTTTCTCGTCGTTGTTCCAGACACACAGTGAATGTAGGACTGATAAGAATGTCTTCTTAGAAAATCCCCTTTTCGTAACTCGGGGTGAATAATAAATAAAAGTAGTTACAACATCCTCACAAAAAGTTTAGGTTTAACAGCCTTTAACAAAGGATTTTTATGGAGAAATTATATTTGGAAATGAGGGTTAATGTAGGTATTAAAGAGAAAGCCCATCAAAGACCTAAGATCCATGAGTGGAAAAAAATGAGTTGTCAGTTCAGGCTGTCTCTGAAGACTCCAACTCCTCTGCATATTGAAAGAGATTGTCCCAGAGGAAACCATTATCCAGTATTATAAAACTCCAAAAGGCTTCAGTTCGGTGTCAATAGAAGTGACAAGCACTTGGAGAAGTCATTTAATCATCTACACAAAGTTACATATAGATATGAGTAAATAGGGTGTGTGGGAGTAAAGATTTAAGCATGAATAATATTTACAGTAACTAGAGATAACATTACTAATGTACCCACAAATAGAAGTATATATTTATATATTTATATATTGTACTTAATTAGATGCTCTCTTAATGGAAAGAAAAACAAGACTGCCAGTGTGGTTGCTGTTCATTTCTCACATATCCTATTGGAAATGCCTTTAAAGGGACCCACTGGTGCACGGAAATCCAGAGCTAAATCTGTTTCAATCAAATAATTGACAGTGGCAAACCTCTGAAGAAGTTTAGAAGAGGACAGATAAAAACATTAGGACATTAGGGCATGGGACTCAATCTCATGTAGTTCATAAAAAAAAATTATACATATGTTTCTTTTTTTTTCTCTTTTTTTCCCTTTTTGATTTCTACTTGGACAGAGGTTCCACCAAGCCACAACTGAGAAATAACAAAATTTAGGTTTTTTTTTTGTTTTCTTCCAAAGATTCAAATATAAACTTCAAGTGCAATTCAAAAATCCAAATATTATTTATACTACATACTTCTCTCTACAACAGAACTTATCTGCAGGTAGTTTAATCACATTTGAATAGATTCCCCCTTTCTTTGACAAAAGTTATTGTTGATGGAAAAATAAAAAGCTCGAAAGAATATTTTCTACATCATGAAATTTCAAATGGGGAGTGAGGATACACTAGTGCAGACACAAATTCAGATCTTCAACAAGATGCACTCAGGGATGCACTTTTTTCTTTTTTTGGTAGTAAAAATCCCGTTCAAAACACTGACTTTTAACAATTATAAAACATTATAGGCGTTCTTCCATTTACAACTGAGAACAAAGACTGCAAAAAAGAGCCTTCAAGTTAGCAAATGTTTCTACTATGGAGGAAGGATGATATTTGACAGGAATGCAAAGTAACCAAAAATTGAGTACCGCTGGACTACTTGTATGGTCGTAGAAATCTGGACACTTTGGATCGCAGCAGCTTTATAAATGATCTTGGGAACATTTCTTTTGACTCTTGTGCTGTGTACTTGAAATAGTTTTGGGGGTGTGCCAGTACATCAAAGAGAGCTTTAATCAGTTTCTTGTCCTGTGGAAGACAAAATATATATACATATATATATATGTATGTTAGATAAAAGTAGAGTTTGGATTTAGTGTCTGCACAGGTTTCAAAACTAAAGAACAACAATCAGATTTATCTTGCAACACTTGAGTCTGGGTGAAGCAGAGTAAGGAAACTGCTCCATGTTGCTGTTGTGTTTTATATTGATTAGTCTGTCTACCATTAGCCTTCCTGGCAGGTCTTGTATCAAGAGAGACAAAGTTAATCACAGCCTTGCTGCAGTACCTTTGGAAAGCTGGACAGCTCGCAATGCTCCATATTATGTCTTGTTGAGGCAGGACAGTGATTTAGGTAAACACATTTTTTAATGCATGGAAAACTTAATGACTCATTTAAACATTCAAATGCCAGGCTGAGGCTGGCAAAGGCTCTTCAAACGATGGGCTCTTCATTCCTGGCTGACTAATTTTTCTAACATACAATCTTATTAATCACATTAGCACACATTTAATTCAGTTCCCGATTCCACAAAGGACTGAGCTGAGCTACTGGTTTTGTGCTGCTTCAAATACCAGCATAAACCTCAGAAGACAGAGAACTGAATTTGGGGTCACACTTGAGCTTTAAATATAATGACCCTCTCAATGTAATAAGACCCTCTCAAAGTCATAAGATCCTATCGAGGTAATAAGGACTATTTTGGGAAAATACTCAGTGGAAGGAGTTATTGGTTGGCCTCAGATAAAGCAGAAATTTCTCACCTTTAGAATTTCCTGATGATTTTCTGACGCATATAATCGGCCATCTCGAACAATGTCTTCTATTAGTTGTTGGTAATCCTCTGAAAAATAAAGATCACTTGAGTGACTGTTTGGGACATCCTTTGGGAGGATAACAGCCAGAAATTAGACCTCCTCTTGAAGACAGTGCTGAGAAATTTCATATCTAGTAAGTTATTCACTGTCTCTCAGGTTGCTTTAGTCTAAATTTAAAAAAAACCTTAAAATTCTCTACTGCTTTAGAACAGTAATTTTGAATTATTCCTATAAATACTAACATCCTCAAAATCCTACTCCATCCCGATAATTATTTGCATTCTGGAGACGAAGAAACAGGACCAGGGATAAAAAATAACTGACAAAGGTTATATATAATAATATATATATTATTTCAGTAAGTCTTTATTGTTTCAGTAAGTCTTTACTACTAGAAGTAATTAAATGGACTAAAAATGAGTTACATCAAGTTTTTCCTCATTCTTCTCTCCCTGTAAGCAGTGTAAGAGAGATTCTTGAGGACAGTTTTCTGTAATTCAGATGTAACAAAAAGATGGAAAACAATTCCATTCTCACCATCATAAGTCACGTAGGGGACCTGAAATCCTTTGCCACTGTTTCCTTCATTTGACTTGAACTGAATCCAGAGCTTCCTTGATCTTGAGGTAAATGCAATAGGTCTCTCATAAGTCTGACATGTTTCATATGTGGTAATTGAAGTGGGAGAAGCTGGAAATAAATGACGTTCTTTATAAAATGATTTTTTTGCACCCTTCCTCACCTAGGGGTCAGAAATGTCAAGCTGACAGGACACTTCTCAAGCTGACAAGTTTTTTGTGATAGAATGGGTGTAGTCTTTATCTGCCTATAAGGAGAAGTAGGTTTTTCCACAAAGGTAATGGGAGTCCCACAGCAAGAAGCTTAACGAGACGGTGAGGGATAATTTCTGACATTTATAAAGTTACTACGGATATTAGTTATTTTGTTTACTACTCTAGCATTGAATTCCAGAGCTCCCATATGCTTGTCCCAGACAGGTAAGAACAAGTGTGCTGCACACAGACTCTCAAGGATAAGAAGTTATGAAATAACTCTAGAAAATAAAATACACCATTTTAGTGAGTAAAATACACTGCTTTGAACAAAGCTCCATATAAACAATTGCCACTGAGGTTTGGTGCTTCTTGCAGATTCAGTGACAGATCACCAGAAGGAAGCCTGCATCCTCCATGTGAAAGAGGAGAGCATCTCACTGGTGTCTTAACTCCACATAAAACTGGGAAAACTTTGGATTTCTTGAGGGTGTCAGTGGTACCAAGCCACTGCCTGGATTTAGCAATAACTTCAGTGTATGTGTATTTACAGAGGGTGAGAGGACAAGCTGTACAGATTACAGAAGATGGCTCTCCCAGGATAATTTAGCATGGCTTGTTGGCTTCTGGAGGGGCAGGGATTTACCCCTCGTGATAACTGGGCCAGACAGAAGCCCATTACCTGCTTTGTGATTCAGACAAGAAACCTGAATAATTAGTATCAATCACTGTTAACTGTTACTGGTGGTGTTCTGTTCTAACTTGCTGAGCCCCTTCATTCCACAATCCTTTTAGAAACACCAGCTACACGAAGACAGTCACCCTTTCAAGTATGAACTTTCCAATCCAATCAGTTTGCAATAAATACAACCCATGTCTGGCAACTCACCACTTTTCCTCATTACTAAAACATCACCACATTCATCTTCGATGGGGAGGAATATCTCAGGTACTACAATGAGTATCCTCCTCTTTGGGGGTGGGTTTATATTCCAAATGCATTCGACATTAGCTGGGTAGTCTCCAGGATAATTGGGTGATTCAATGTAGCCAGTATAGTCCCCAAGTTCTCCTCCACAGTGCTGGTCTGTGGAGAAACAGAAATAATTAGCATTTGTGTTAGCTGATCAGCTAATCTGAGGTGTTTTTCTAGATCTGTCAAGAGCAAGTCTAAACTCCTCCTTGTGGCTTTAGAAAGACAGGAGGAAAAGCCTTTAGGGAAGGCCTTTAAAGGATTTCCAACTGATTTGCAAAAGCTTAATCTCAGGTGCATAAACTGATTTAATAGTTCATTCAGGCTGCTTTAACATTTCATTGAGAAGCACAGGTAGGTAACCATGATCCAGCTGTGGAGTTACTCACACAGTGGTCACCATGGAGACTGTGCTGACATGCACCTGGTTTAACTTCACTTCTTTTTTAACCTGATTTAGCTGAATGAGCATGATCTTGATCACAGATCTGCCTTGTTTCATCTCAGATTAAACCAGTCTGTAAAGAAACTCCATTAATGGATCAGTTTTTCTTCCTAAGTTTTCAAAACTCCTATTGAATTTGGCACAAGTCACTTAAGCTTGATCTCTCCAGGCCTACTCATCCACATAAAACTAGATATATGTTTAAATATTTTGCTTAATCCAACCCTCAAAGATTATGCAAGGTCAGAAACTGGCTTGAAAACAGGGAGTATCTAAGACAGCAAAGTAACAAGGATGGTTTTATTTTACAGGAGAATCATCAAACTTCTTCAAATTCCTTACAAATATGTAATTTACTCCAATTTCATTAGGAATTATGAAGGGTTAGACACATCTCACATATTCAGAATAAAAACTTATAATAGATTTGTACATGAACAGTTAGTTTAGATGACATTGCTTAGTTATTATAGAGACATTGTCTTAAATTGGCATGGTAGAGATGGAAACAAAAGCTTGCCTAAAAGAATCAGTCATTCACAAAAGATCAAATAAAACTGCACTGAAATCCTTGGGGAGATTTAAAATGGTAATTGAAGGTAGGAGGCCGAGTACTGCAAAAAGGCCTGCAGGATCTCTCTGTCATAAGTGATTACCTGGCAGCTGCAGTATGCAGGACCAGCCCTGCTAATATTTTATAATTATTATAAAATGGCAGTAACTCTGAGAGAAGATCTTGTGCTCTGCAGTCACACAGAAATATGCATCACTGTTAGACAACCTCCAGGATCGGGGAAACTAAAGGCTCTGTAGGTTTAACTTGTAGCTGGTACTCTGTGAAACCACATTAAACCTAAAGCACTCCCATGGATCAAAGGGTACTTTTCCTATTTTTTTTCTCATCGTTTTCCCAATTCTTACTATTCCCTCTGGCAGTAGACACATGCTAACTAGGAAATACAGAATTGAAGTCCAGCCTTTGAGATGGAGCCTTCGAGCTGCAGTTCAGAGCCGAAGCCATGCTTTAGGTCACAACCAATATCAATGTGACTTACTCTTGCAGTGTGTAACATTAGTGGAGCCATCAAAATCCGTACTGGTGTTCCCAGGGCAGGTGATGCAGTAGTTCTGCCCAAACTCAGGCTGGTAGGTCCCCGCAGGGCATCGGATGCATCTGTGTGTGGTGGAGTTGTAGTAGTGCCCAGGAGAACAGTGAACTGCAGGGTAGGAGGTGTATTATTTTCAGAAAGGAGCAATTTCAGTGCAAAGAGAACTTTCTACCCTGGACATACCTCAGGATCCCTGTTCTGCAATATTTATTAGGCCGTAAAAGGCAGAAAAGACATCAGCTTCCTGCATTTTCCAGTACAAAGGACCTTCCAACTACAATCCCAAGACTAGAGCTAAGCCCTGATGAACTAGTAGTGTGTGCTACACATCTCTCACTGTTTCCTATGAATTTATAATAAATGGAAGCTGATGCAGACCCACCTCAACAACAAAAATGACTTTCACAATAGCAGGAGAGAGGTTTCCATTTGTGTCTGTTTGCATGTCATTCCAGTAACTAAACCAAAATGCATTTGGGCAGATTCCTTCTTTAGCACTGGCACTGCAAGTTGACATTATAGAACACAGAACGTGTTGCACCTTTACAGTTTCTGCCTGGCCCATTAATAACCAATCCTTAGCTTCATATAACTTCTGTAGTGTTTAGTTTTCCTGATCTGATACATAAAAATATACAAGATATGGAAGCTAAAGCATTGTCTAATGCAAGTTTATTTCTTGCCATACAGTGGGGCTGATTCACTTACCAGTTTCAGTGCTGACCCTGCACCTGCCTGTGGTAAATCCCAAAGAAAACCATAAAGCCTGCTCAGCCTGTGCAATCTCAGGAGACCACTCCTACTTTATAGATTTCTTGATTTAATTTAATCATGTGCCCGTGCAGCGACAATGTTTGTTCTGGAGCCTTCAAAAACCCCTCGGCACTGAAGATTATAAACCAGAGGGCAAGAAAGGGAGAACATGAATTGTGGAAAAAATTTAAATTCACCTTTGGTTTCACAGTCTTGGAAGGAAACAGCACCTTCATATTTGGTCACAAGCCCACCACCACATGGAAAGCAGAGGGTCCTCCCTGGTTCAGGCTGGTAGGTACCCAGAGGACAGACTGTGCAAGGTTTAAAACCATCTGAGGAGTAGTGCCCAGGAGAACACTGCCCTAGAAAGTGAAAATGGTCACCTGTATTAGTGTGTTGACTTTTCTGGACAAAGTATAAAACCCACTAGCAGTCAGCAAGGCTTCCTTCAACTTAAACATGTGACATCAAGGCAGCTGCACATCAAATTCTAATCTTACCTGCTGGTTTTGTATTGTTCCTGTAACTGCTTCCTAAAAACTCCACCAGGAAACACAATTAGCTTCTGAATATGCTTTTTGGCAAATATGTCTCTGTTTGGTTTTTTTGTTTTTAATTAAGATTTTGTTAGAATACATAGTACTTACACCAAGTCTTTTGTCTGAGTATTTCAAAGCACTTTGTCAGCTGTTGTGACACAGACCTCAGAGAAATATCATGATGTTACCAGTTTGAAGACAATTTTCCTGTTGTTTTTAGTAGCAAAACTGATCTACGTGCTCTGGTCCAGCTGGTTACTGGACTTTAACATGAAGGCAGATAAAGAAGAGTGGATTTGGATCTGGATTTTGGTCTGAAAATTAAGTACTTGTGAAGGCTTACAGACATCTTGTGAAAGAAGAGGTACAGTTTGACTTTAATAGTGCTTTCAGCACCAATACATCTCACTCCTTACCTTTATGTAAGAATGCAGTAACTTGTATTGAAATTCTGGATTGAAATTGCCAGCAAAACAGATCTGAGGTGATTTCCCCGAGGAATGCCCCAAAATGACTAGGTTGACTAAATCATGTTTTGGCCTCATATCTACACGGATCTCATGAAAATTAAGTATCACAACGTGTGTACTGGGTTTGAGTGGCCAGGATTTGGTAGCAAGGGGGCTACAGGGTGGCTTCTGTGAGAAGGTGCCAGCCTTCTTTTTGTTGTTGTGCAGAACAATAATTCAAATGCAAGCCTTGAAACAAAAGTCTTTTTCCTCTAGTCGTTGTGCTGCTTTTGTCAGTATTCTATAATCAACCTTTATAAATTCAGATTTTATTTTGATAAGTTATTCTTGTGGGATTTTGGATAAACACATATCAACAGAGCAAAAATGCACAGGCATTTCAGGATTTTTCCTTTGATAGTTCCTTCATACAGTAAATCAGCAAAATCCATCATATGTTTGAACTGGAGACACCAGTTATTTTTTATTCAGTGGGAAAACCCAGCAGTTTCTCAAGTGACATTCATCATGTGTTCACTTTAGATATCCTGGGAGAAAGCATTAATGTAAATTACATGGATGAGTTTTAAAGTAGCAGATAGGACAGGTTCATTTCAAAGTCAGATAATGTATCTGCTATAAACTAGATTTTGTTCATCTGTAATGAAATAAGGTAAAGAAAATAAATTAACAGTCGTGTCTTAAAACCTTATATTGAACAAGTTACAGTAGGAGCACCAGGTATTAGCATCACTGTAATTTGGTTTATATCTCATGAAGTTGAGTCAGAGATGCTACATCACTTGCCAAAAGCTGCAGTGCCTTCAAGCAGCGCTGAAACTTTGCAGTCATTAGTTCTGAGTCTGGGTCACAGATCCCTGCAGCACAACTATCTCAAAATTGTAACTGCTGCTAATTAGAGCAGGTAAACTGCATCTCATGTAAAACATGAAACCAGCAGGTTCATTAGACTCACCAATACCAGTCCAAAGTAATCCATCCCTTTGGCTCCCAATACACCTGACAGGTCCTTACAAGCTGAGGTATGTCCAGATTCCATACCTGACTCAAAGCACAGTGCCCTGCTTGGCTTGCTCATTTCCATACCACAGCTCACACTGCTGTGGCAGGTCCCATCTTCTTGTCAGCAGTGTCAGAGGATGGAACAAGCCCAAACATTCTTTGCAGTGCTTGTAAGTGCACAGAGGTGTCTTCTGTTACCTTCACAAGACAGGAGTGTGGAAGGCTCCCCCCTCGTTTAGCCCCCACACCTCAAGGAGGTGTGGCAACACTTAATACCTTTAGAATCAAATGAAACTTGCCTCCACATTCTGACACATTCCGGGCTCCTGCTACTCCCTGTCCATCGTTACTTGGGCAAGGCTCACAGGTAAGTTGACCTTCTGTGTCCTGGTATGTTCCTGGGGAGCAGGGAACGCACTGATTGTGTTCTCCGCTATAAAAGGTGCCCGTGCTGCAGGTAACTGAGGAGACAAAAGGGGAATCTACATAAGGACTTTCATTGTCATCACATTACTTGCCTTTATATCAAAACATTTTAGAGAAGATGGATCTCTTTGGCCCAATTATTATAGTGGGGTATGTTCTGCATACGTTAGTGCAGGATCCTCACTTAGTGCAAGCAGACCCATCCCCACTGTGGTCGATTTACATCAGGACAAGGTCCTTCTTCTGTTGTTTAAACTATTAAATGGCATTGTGCTGCCCTGAAGTGTTCATCACACAGATGTTAATAAAGCTGATGCAGTCTTAAAACAGTATACTGCAGTTTATTAAAACAGTTGCACAATGTGTGGGAAGCAATTTTTTTTTTTTTTACTTTTACTTTACACCAGGTGCATTTATGTGATGGTTTTATGTCTCCTGAGATCAGTTCTAGAGATTTCTCCTAGGGTAATGTATCCCATGTAAAAATTTATGTCTCTTGACACTCAAATACCCCAACTGTAAAGTGTTTTAGACACAGATATGAACACAGATGCTTTTCCTGCTGCAACAGGGCACATAACTGCATGAAACATTTTGCTCTGCTGGATAGAGGTGGTTGAAATGCAGGGGTTTCTAGACACTAATAGCAACAGTCTTTCAAATACAGCTTCTAAATCACTGTTCCCATATGATGAAAACAACCTCACTGGCAGCACCTATCAGATCTGCACTTCTTTCTGCCTGTAAATCACTTGGTGATTTAAAAAGCTGGAAAAAGAGATATGCTGATAAAAAGCTGGAAAAATAGATATGCTGATTTTGAAAAGATGTCTGTAAGTGATTAGAAAGCCTGCAGTGCTGAGAACTGCCCTTAGTAAGTTTGCACTAGCACACTGCCCCCAGCAAAGCACTAGAGCCTGGTAACATGGGAAAAGGCTTAAAGACATCAGGTATTGTATGTAAAGTTAAAACAGGTTTCTATAGTTTATTTTTTAACGGACCTCTTGGGCATTAAATATAAATATATCCATGGGTCACGGATTATTTGGTGGTGAGGAGAGAGAGGAGATATGAAAGTAAATAAATAGCACCTAGGCAAACACCATCTTATTGTTTTACAGCATTGTAATTGTGTTTTCATAAGATGCTGGGAGCAACTGGGAACTAACTGCCAACACTGCCTTGTGGCAGGTTTTGCTACCTGCCATGGGAATGTATCCATATATATGCTTTTGTTTTCCTGCAACCCTCCAATGAATTCCCTTCAAAGCCTTATGAACCATCAGTGGTCCATGCACATATGCTGAGTTAGATTGATCTAAATCGTTATCTCAGAGATTTCCTCCCTGCTTCACCATGGAAAAGGTAATTTTGGGTGGCTTGTTATGGGGGATATGGCTGAATATTCGAGTTGTCTGCACTTACCACATTTTCCATCCTGCAGTACTTGCCCTGTACTGCAAGCCTCGTGCCCCTCAGTAGCTTTAGCTGGCTTCTGAGCCACTTCATACTCTGTCCCAGAAAACTGAATGTAAAATTGCTGTTTATTAATAGATTTCCTCAATGTTTTGATTGCAGTTTGCAGCTTCTGCTCCATCCTTTTCCGAACACAGTCAATGTTACAGGTGTCTAGATGGGAAATGATAACAAAACTAGAAGCAATTGAGATTCATGTTTAAAAGAGGTGCTTAACAAAGAGCTCAGCCTGCGTTGCACTGGGACACCTCTGTCTGCTTCACTGTCTTCTCCACATAAACTGAAGCAGCAGCTCACTGGATTCAAGATCAGGCCTCTCAGAGGGACAAGTCAGTGCACTGAGGTCCATCACACAGTTTCATGACCTGCCAAGGGCACTCTGAGTGCTCATAGCTTGTCTCTAGCATTGAGGTTATACTGAGTGCACAGGGGGGAGGGCTGGAGGGCTGCAGGAAGCATTCAGACCCCCCTGAGAATTCTGGTGCAGTCCAGGATTCCAGTTTGCTTCTAAGTTTGTGTTCCATCATTACTAATGACACAAAGCAGTTTGTAACGTTTGCAAGCACTGTTTTGCTTTCCAAAAACCTTCCTTGGTAAAGGTTAATTAAGATGTCTGGCAGAGTTAAGCATACATAAAACACACTTACTTAAATACACATATGAACACAACACAGAGGATACATGGAGTTACACAGTCCCCAGGGCTTGAACATGCTTGAACCAGATGCTATAACAAGATGCCATTAACATGCTCAGCTGACCCTTCCAGCCCACACCTCCCCTCAGCACTGCTTTGCCACCATCCTATCTATGAATTCAGCAAGGCTGCCACTGGTAATTTACTTCCCAACCTGGTAATTTACTTTCCAACCTGCTCTTGTTTTGCTGGTTTGGCCACAGCTTTGTCTCCCAGGCACGATACTGGCTGTCCCTGAGCTCCTGATAAGTTGAGGATAATAAAACACATGTGATGGCAAGCCAAGTGGGAGGATGAGGAGCATCAGAAGAGATGCAGATTAAAGCTGGGTGTGAATAATTCACCAGGCATTTGGAGAAGGAATCAGAGCAAGACTTCTACTATCAATACAGAAGTGTTTGCTCCTCCAGTGCTGGCCTTCCTTCAAACTTCCCTTCTGCAAACACTGCAGGAAGCTTCCTGCCAGTGATCCCTCACCTTGTGCCTCCTGTGGACTTTGCTCATGGGGGCAAATTTGCAACCCCACTTCCAGTCTGCCACCACTAATGTTTCTGAATTTTCTCTGCCCATGCAGAGAGTTAGTTGAACAGGAGTTCTTGCCACTTCCCTGACCAAAATACCTCAGTGGCAAAAGGAAAGGTACTTTCAGGCACATTTACTGCTTGAATCACTTTGGCTAGTGAGGTGCTCCCTCAAGGCTGAGGAATCTGCCTTTGAGGGCTGACATATTTACAGAATTCAGTCCACATTTTCTTTGGCTGGAATTTGTAACATAATATTCCATCTCAGTAACGTGAAACAATTATTTTTCTTCCTGAAGACTGTTATGAAAACATGATTTTTCCAGCGGTGTGATAGAAGTGTTTGAACCTCAGACTGAAGTTTCAGCAACTTACATTTTGGAGGATATTTTTATCATGGTTGTTGCAGAACTTCTACCTAATCTTTACATTCCCTGTGCATCTATTAGCACTTCTGCTGTTCAAGGAAATCAGACTGAATTAAAGTACACGACTTAAGGCTTTGAAGGAATTTTGCTGCTGGTTTAATCTTTGTTCCTTTGGCTTAATTTCATACCTGATTCTTTTCAATTAAATCTCTGAACCTCTGAGTTAGGAAAGGCTGTGGAATGAGCCTTGTGCTGAAAGATTTGCACGGCAGCTTGGTGAAACAGCATCAAAGAGATTTTAACAACATGCTGAGGAACTAAATACTGATTTCTCTCCACAGACTGATCTTTCACAAACCTGAGACTTCTTCTGACTTCATCTCCACTTCAAACTCTGCAGTGATATGGGACACTTCTTTGGACGGGGACTTGCGGCCTCGGCGTTTTTTCTTGGAGGAATCGCACTTGAGGTTCACAAAGGTCACCTGGCAGTTGTCTGTGCAAGGGAATTGGCCTCCTTTGCATGAGAGAAGCAACACAGAGAAGAAATCAAGTGGCAAAGCAGCAAGTGACAGGCTAGCAAGCAATATCTGGGTTATCATGAATGTAGTGATTTCACATGTCACATGTGGTGACACCCCTCCTCCTCTGTGCAGTATGAAAGGTTATGAAAATATATTGGAAGGTTTCATCTGAGCAGCAATCACAGATTGTTGTAGGTGATGGACCTTCCAGGTCAGGGAGGAATCTGTAGTGCTCAAGCCACCAGAAGGAATTCATTCCCAGAGTGTGGCTGTATGATATCATCTTCCTCTTAGACCCTGAAGTTCAGGTGACATAACAAACACAAGGCAAAGCAAGCAAACGCATCCAAGAAATCCATTCCCGTGGTGACTGTATGGACCAAAAAAACCCAACTTCTGTGACTTCAAAAATGAGTCTGGTAATCACACCTTATGCAGAGAAAGGAACACATAAAGACAGTGTAATACATAAGCATCTCGATGACTGAGACTTGTTTTAAGTCAATACTTGCAAAATTAGGGACATTGTCTGGATTTCAGGGTAAAGAGAAAATGAGTCTAAATTTTAAAAATAAAATATTTAAACCATTGACTTTTTTTTAAAGAGCTATTTTTTCTCTGTTCATGGCTCATATATGACTGCTCACTACTGGCAAAAGTGGTGGTAAGCCAAATTCACAGCAGAAAATATATCACCAACAGGTGTTTGGTGTAAGCTGCTAAATTGCTTTAACAATATAAGCTGTTGCAATTACACAAATATAATGTATTAAAATCCACAAAACATTCAGCATTAATATTAAATTTAAATGAACTCCAAACACTTGAAGCTGTGGAAATGCACAGCAATGACACACAAACACTCTTTATTTGTCCCTGTCGTGGCATCAAAGGGATGTAGGGCAAGAAATAAATGTCTCAAGGATCTGTTAAATATATAACTTCTAAAACCTCTTTTTTTTCCATCTTAAAAGTGGTGTTCAAAACTAGTAACAATAAAACACATACCTAGTCAGACAAGTTTTGAAAACATTTGATTACTTCAATTCATCGTGACACAAACTTTTTTAATGTCACGTTTTTTTATAATTGCATCTAAATCTTCTAAATATTTTTCTAACATCGTAAGTACTCACTGCATCACAAAAAGAGATTAAAGCTGTGTAACATCAGATTTTGGTAGTAACTTTCCTGCTTAGGGGTTGTCTTTGCTGCTACAATAGGACACTAATCCAGCATAGAGCAAATAAATAATAGCTTTTGTTTCATTTTAGAAACTTCATTTGGGAAAACTAAATCACACAAACTGACATTGTTTCATGTAATTTTGCATTAGTTATAGCTTTTTGTCTCAGGATATTTCTGCCATTATCAAGGCCAGGAGAAGGATCAGCTCAATTCCAAACTCGTGGACTTCTGAACAAAGATTTTTCAGAGCAACTGGTGATGTTTTCAGCACTGTTAGATCCAAACCCAAGGCACTGAGAATCTTGGCCTGAGCTTAAATTCAGATCCAAATATGAAAACCATTTCTTTTTTTTCTGTCACAGAGTGAAAACAAAATATGCAAACAAACAAAAAAATTTACATGCTGAAGAAACCACACACCTGAAACAGGCTGCTTCCCAGAATCTTTTGGTTTTTCTTTGCTGCGAGGCCGTAAATGGCATTTTGCATCTTTGATTTTAAAACGAGCTTTCTGCTTGATTGGAGGGGCTAATGAATCTGTTGATGTAAAGTGGGAAAAAAAAAAAGCTATCATTTGGGATGCAGAGGAAATGAAGTCTGGAACTTGCTTTTAAAAACAGGCTCAAAAGCCTTCCTGTGACATGGAAAAGAGACAGCCCAAAAGTTACACACCTTGTACAAAGGGATGCATCTCCACAAGTTCATTTTTTCACAGAAGCACATACCCTTAAGCCCAGAGAGATCAAGGAATCTGCCGGTATCACACATGCCCTGAACATACACCTCCCCTCCAGCAGGCCTGCACAGCTCATTGGATTTTGAGTGAATTTATTTTACTATGAAAAAGATTAATTCCTACCTTCCCAACTCTCTGTCTGTGACTTGCCATGTCACTTGGCTGCAGTTCTGTTAATGCCAACCAGGAATAAGATTAATTTAGTGGCAGTTGAAAACCATCCAAAGAAAACACCTTTATCTGACTGCAGTCTATGGCTTGCAACCTTGATTTTTCAGCTTTAAATCCAAGCCTTGTTTTAAAGGCTTTTAGAACCAGGACTGTAGAGGCAGCCTGCCCCTGTGCCACAGGTAGAAACATGTTACCTCCCTCTACAGTATTGTACCTCCTAACACATTTCAAATACTTGGTTAGAGAACTGGCAGAACTGGAGAGAAGCACAGCAGGTATATATGTAAAGTGGGCTGACAATTCCCACTGCTGGATGTTGTTTCAGCTGCTTCTAATTTTGCCAGACTTAAACTTTTTTTTTTTTTTTTTTTTAAATGCTGAGTATCAGCTTTCATAAACAATTTGAAATCACAGAATGGAATATGCTGAGTTGGAAGGGACCCCCAGGGAATCATCGAGGCCAACTCTTAGGCCTGCACAGGACCATCCCAAATGTCTCTGCAAAAATAATCCTGCCATTTCTGAGGAAAAGATGAATGAAACACAGTGTTTTATCATACAAGTCTCATAACCTTTTTATTGGCAATCCCCAGCAGGAGGATCTGTGGTCCTATGGAAGGGCTTTGCAGGTGAGGGCCAGGACCCACCCTGGCCTTCTGCTCTTGAGCTCCTGATGGGTCCCTCTGGCTCACTTGCCAGTGAAGAAATCCCATTTTGATATGCTTGCTATTGCCTGGCTGGACTATGGAAAGCCAATGATTCTAAATATTTCTCCTTACTGGATATATCTCAAACCTCCACCACTCCTACACTGACCTCCCAACACAACGCTGCACTGGAGGGCACCTCAGCACCCTCCAGCCCTCAAGGAGAGCTGCAGAAAAGTGAGTGTGTGCTCACTGATATTGTGGTAGTTTTGGTCACCACAGTATAAAAAGGATATTAAACTCTCAGAGAGTGTCCAAAGGAGGGCAATGAAGATGGGGAAGGGCCTTGATGGGAAACTGTGTGAGGACACTGAGGGCACTTGGTGTGTTCAGCTGGAGAAGAGGAGACTGAGGGGAGACCTCAGTGCAGTTCCAATTCCTGGGCAGGGGCAGAGGAGGGGCAGGGACTGAGCTCTGCTCTGGGGGACCAGGGACAGCACCCAGGGAATGGCTGGAGCTGTGTCAGGGCAGGCTCAGGTTGGATCTCAGGAAAAGGTTCTTCCCCCAGAGGGTGGTTGGGCACTGCCCAGGCTCCCCAGGGCAGTGGGCACAGCCCCAAGGCTGCCAGAGCTCCAGGAGGGTTTGAAATATACTCGGGGCACAGGGTGGAACTCCTGGGAATGGTCCTGTGCAGGGCTGAGGGTTGGACTGGATGATCCTTGTGGGTCCCTTCCAACTCGGAATATTCTGTGATTCTGTGATGAAACACCAGCCACCTTAATCCTGGCCTTGTGTAAGTGAGAGCTCTACGTCCTGCCACTCCCAAGCGGTCTGGGGGACATCCATCACCTTCCTCTGAGGCTCCAAGGCCCAGGAGAGCAGGACAGCACCTACCTGGGCAGCTGGGCAGGGTGGTGTTGCGCTTTGGCTGAGCCTTGCCTTGCTGGACGGGGACTCCACAGCTGAGGGTGTAGCTGTTCTCCGAATCTGAGGGGCAGAACACACAGTCAGCACAGGGGGCAACAGCCTCACAGAGCATCCTCTCCTATTAACGTTTAGTGCCTGAAAAAACTTCCCAATGCCACCAAATGAAGAGACATTTTGAGTGCTGAACTCAGATTTTGAAAGGCTGAAATAATTTGCCAAAGGCTGCTGCTTCACAGCGTTGACTTCAAGTTTTGCTTCTTCCAGCACTGAAATGTTACGTTTTATAAATGATTTGGCACGAGGTTAACTGTACGTAATTCCACAGTGCACAAGTAGAAAATATTTCGTGTTTGTCCATGGCAGAGTCTTTCTGCTTTGATCATCCTTATAATTTAGAAAATAAACCACGTATTTTCACAATAATTTTAGCTTCAGGCTCTGACAGAATTTATTGGCAGAAACAAAAATAATACACTTAGAACCATAACAGGGTTTACATATTGCACAGATCAAACTGTGTACTGCTGCTTACAAATTAGATGAATGCACAGCTCCAGTAATCTCTGCTAAACTGTAAATAAAGAGTGAACAGCTCTACTGCATATCATGCCAGGACTAACATGAAAAGAGACATTCAAAAATAATCCTGTGCCAGAATATCTATGAAAAAGCAATAGCAACACCCCCACCCCCCCTGCCCTGCCCTAAAAAACTGTGTAGATGCAAACTACCTGTAGCAAATGATTAAAAAAAAGAAAATGAGGGGGGAGGAAGACTCTATTCAAGTTGAAAAATACGGTACTAAAAAGCAGCAGGAATTCACTGAAATCCATTTTTCCCTTCCCTTTTGACATAGGAATTCAATATGTTGCAATTTTTCGTGTGCACCATCCTGGTTAAGGTGGATGTGTCTCTCAGGTTTTTGTTAGAAATTTCCCACCCCCGCAAATGACACCTCAAATTAAACAATGAAGGACCAAACCTCTAATGGAACTGACAATCAGCTCTTCTTGTATTTACTGATGTGCATATCTGGCCCAATTTAATTTATAATGACGTTTTGCTTATTTACTAACAAAAACTGAATGCAAGAATCATGAATGCAATAACAGAGAAAAGTCATCAGGTCTCAGTTCTAGACTCGAAGAGGACAAATGCTTTGTACAAACCTGGAACAAAAAGAGTGTTGGATGGGCATGACAGGAAGCAGCTCTCTATGCCTCCTGTCTTACTACACACCAGCTGAGCCTTGGGAGCTGGTTTGGCATTTGGGAGACATTTCACCATCTCTGAGGAGAAAAAAATAAAGAGAAATATAAAAAAAAAATAAATCAGACACTGCCCAACCCAGAACCTCGTGCTTACGCTTGGATACAGTGGTGAGGAAAGGCAGAAGTGCTAAAAAACCCAAAATGACAGGTGCAGGCATTTCTGAAATAAGAAAATATTAGGGAGAGAGGATCTGGATTTGGATCTCGAGCTTGTACTTGCCAGTGAAACTCCTCCATGTTTTTAGACCTAAACTTTAGATCAGTCTTTCCCTCCTGCCCTCTGCTTTGGGACCACCCAACCACGGCTCTAGGTCTCACTCTGGAAGGCAGGAGTCTGTGAGCACAGTTCTGTGTGCACATCTTGATCTCAGAAGCAACAGGCAACACTGATGACCTGAGATGTCCTCTCCCCCCTTTTGGAGGCACAGGGCAACTACCACACCATCACAAAGATTTATTTATTTAGATGAACCACTAAAATCATATTTTTCACTTAAACTCTCACAGACTTTTCAACTTTAGCCCAATGCTCTAGCTTCTGGAACTAGAAAAGACAGCCAAGCAGAGGAGATGCTGGGATGGAGATGGACAGTCCCACCGGTCCTTTCAGCCACTGCTGACATGCCCCAAGCAGTGCTAGAAGGGACAGTGTGACACACAGAGAGATCTCAGCCATTTCTCATCTGTGCCCACCACATGGGGCACGTTGCAGCTCACATGAAGGAAATACAGAGCCTCTCCTCTTGGCTCCATGGCAGGATGAAGACAGAGAGTATCCTGCAGGTCTCACAAGCTACTCCTCACGTTTGGGTAAGGGACTGTTTGTGTTGTAGCTGAAAACACATAAAGTTATTATGAATCGTTCCAGCAGTCTCTGAGCTTCACCCTGAGGTGATGACACTGATAATCATAAGCCTGCACTCATTTTAATTTATCACTTTTTTGGATTGAAGTATTGCTTAAGTACATCCTTTTTCACACGCAAATGACAAGGTTCATTCCCGGCTGCAGCCGGCAGGTGCCATCACTGAGGCAGCCTCACTGCTTCCCTCCTTTTTCCCAGAGATTTCACCTCTCCACAGAGTGCAGCTGGGCACCTCTTCAAGCATCAGCTGGTTAAATCTCAGCCAGGTGTCTGCTTCAGCCCCACAAAAACGCTGTTTCAGGGACGTGATTGTTCTCCAGCTGCCTCTTGCTACTTCTTCCAACCATGCTCCCCTTACAAGGTGGGCTTGGCTGACTCTTTGTTCTTCTCATGGCTCACTGGGCTACTGCAAATGTCATTTTTCCTCCCTGAACAACACCAAGGCAGGGAGTTGCTTCTAAGATCAGACTGGTTTGGCTCTACCAGGGTTTGGGAAAAGTCCAGTAAAGCTGGCATGATACAGAGCAATTCAAATGCTGGAGCTGGAATACGTGTTGCCTGGGTTGGCCTGAGTGCAGAGGAAGGGTCCCAGCAGCCACCAGCTGGTTCATATTCCTGGCCTCACTGGTCATGAAATATAAATACATACAAGTCCCATAAACACACCTGATGTTCACATCTCAAGCATGGGAATAATCATCCTCCACTTATCTCCCTCCTAAGGTCTTTCATATTGCTTTGGTGATGTCTTTAAAGACACTGTTTCTTTGGACTGAGGAGACAACAAAGCACAGAGTGCCACTGCTGAGCAAAAGAGGGTTTTATTACTGCAAATGTCTCCAAATTGAGGCATTCAGGATCACTGAATATAATTCACCTGCTTTTTATTGTGCTTTTATAACAATGTAGAATGTAGTTTCCTCTCAACAATGTTGGGAATAAAGGCAGGCAATCGACAGGGAGATGACACTCATTTTAAGCCTCATTAAAGTAATCAAGCACAATGGTGTGTATCAATAGAGAAAGGTGTTCTATTTTCCATCTTCCAGCAGAGTATTACAAATAATGAGGAGATATTTACAACAAGGAAAATGTTCTCAATGGGAAATGGGAACACCGTTCTTAGGAGGTTGGGAGGAAATACAGCACAAAACTTCTGCAGTCTGACTTTATACCACACCTCCAAAAATTTGAGTCCCTGCTGCTAATTTACAAACTCCTTTCCAGAGGAATAACTGGCATATTGCAAGGGAGAACTGGTGGGTAACTAAGGAACAGAGTTATCTATTTCTTATTGTTACAACACTTAGCCCTCTATACAGCAGGGAAGGCAATATATATAAAGGTAAGCCATATATAATTCTCTGAAGTAAGGTCCCCCCCTTTCTTGTTCTCTCTTGCTCCCAGTGAGGTATCAGGCATCAGCCCCAAATGTATCTGTGAGAAGTTATTTGTGGTTAAAACAAAAAAAAAACAAAACCAAAACCAAAAAAAGCAAACAAAACCCTCGGAACCAAAATTTGCCTGTGACAAACCTAAGCTATGCCATTCCCATTAAAAATGGACAGAGAGCATTAAAATCCCACAGAAAATACTCTGAATGGCTGTAGCCATCACCAAGATTTGCTGTGCTTCAAATAGTATCTCAGGATAAAAGTAATCTATTTAAAAAGGATACAGAAATTCAGGTCAAGGGCCATAATTTTAGTGGTCTCAGGATTTGTGCTCATTGTGATTAATACTTTCGACACAGCTTGTGTCAGTACTTTATATTAGGCAGGATACCTTTGGAGATAACTTGAAACATTGGGGTATGGTGCTGTGAATGCAGATATTAATCTTAATAACCTGTTCTACTTGTAAACAGGTAAATATTTTGAATATTCTAAATTCCTCTTAGAGGGAAACAGAGTTATAGCTTACATTATAGAGATGAAAAAAGAACAAATTAAGGACAAAAGTATAAACCACAGAAGATAATAATAATAAGCCTACTTAGATTTCTGTGAATGGACTTGTAACCTTAAAAAAAAATCCAACATACTGTCCTTTCTCTAAACCACCTGCAGTTTTATCCTAGCCCATGGATCCCCACAGGACCAGGTATTATCTGAGTTTATAAAATTAATTTGGGGCTCTATGTTGTGAAAATGCAGCATCTCTCAGACGAAACCAAGGGCTTTTCCACTCTCTTGAGAACAGGAGCATCACCACAGTTCAAGCTTTTGCACTTACCAACACAGTCCTTTTTATTCCAGTGCAGTTTCTTTCCAGGTGGGCAGACACACTCATAGCTCCCCATGGTATTAAGACACCCATAGTCACAGCTACCATTGCTGATGCTGCATTCATCAATATCTGAAAATATAAACAAAGTTGCAAGGAGTGTTAACCATATGTGCAAACATACACTGTGCATTAAGATAAAATGTGCATAAGGAAACCTCTTTCTACTCCATCTTTTATATCTGAGTCTCTGTCAACATGTATAAAGGCAGGCAATGCTCATGCCAACCAACTTTAATGCATATTGCATGTCTCTGTCCTCAGACATGTATATCTCCTACTCTCTCAGGGATTTATGCATAGGATCCAATTCACTTGCCAGGAGTAGTTACATTGAAATTCTTGGAAGTACTCACAAGATACAAAACATGCTCCAAAGTCTCTGCAGCATCTGGACAAAAATGCATATTGCATTATAGAGAAAAATGTCAGAGGCACAAACATCTGTGAGATTAGGTCACTTCTGCAAAACAGGGAGATAAATTCTCCAGTGATTCCCAGATTTTGCTTTTATGATTCAGGCGAAGGAGGAAATGATGTATTCAATAAAAACCTAGCAGCTCGAGTGTAGTTTAGACTTCTACTCTCTGAATAAAAATAAAAGGTAGAAGCTTGGAAGAAGGCAAAGAAGTTACTGTGTATGTCATCACTGATGTCCCACATAAAATCTTTCAACTTTTGGTGCTTCAGGAAAGTATCCAGCCAATATGAGGTGTATCCTTTTTAAGTCTATTCATTCAGCATTTATATACTCATGCCAACAAGGCAAATCTCTCCTCTGGTGAGAGGAGGTTAATCACACCAAGGTTGTGGGTTCAATCCCCATATGGACCATTAAGGGTTGGACTCGATGATCCCTGTGGAATCCAGTATTTCTGATGCAAGATTTTAGCCTGTGTGATTAAGCAAAAATCTAGAAAACATGGACTACATGCACTGAAGGAAGTGGGAAAGATACCTTCATACAATAGGCATGTTTCTAGACAATGTTATGATTTTTAGGTCAGAGTCTGGAGGTCCTGGGTCAGCAGTCCCAAAAACTGACAAGTCCCAGAAAAAATCCTTACTTAAACAGGTAGTGGAAGCACCAGCATTGCCCTTCTAAAAAACCCCCTTATGACACACAATTTCTGTTACAAGAGATACCATGAGAAGAGTCTTAGAGAGAGCAACAAGAGCTGCCCTTCAGCATAACAGGCCCAGAACAAGGACATTTCCACGTGGTTTATTAATTTCTACTAGAGGGGAAGCAAGATGGAGAGAAAGCTTAGGAAGAGGTGAGCTTGCACCACATCCTTTGGAAGGCTCTCATTATTTCTCCCTGGTTTTCACTTCTGTTCAGTGCCAAGGGGAAGTTATTTGTTCCACTGTAAACACCTCTCTCAAGGGGCTGACTAAAAGTAATGACAGGCCTGAGTGGCAAAGCTCAGGGTCTGCACAAGTCTGGATTCTGAGCTGTGATTTTGGATTTGCTCATTATGGAAAAAAGCAGGAGTTTTGGATCTCGTTATGTTTTTGCCTGAAGTTCAGCACTGAGTATTTCCAGTTAAGAGTTCTGGTCCTATTTCAATCTTATTTAAAAGGCTGAAGCTGAACTGAGGCTGAAGGTACTTAAAGACTGAGGCCAAACCCCAAACTTTGAGGCTTTCCCTGAGTTATGACACCAAGGAATTAACAGTGAAACTGCAGACCAGTCTCTCCACACCACACACAGCACAGGTCCCCAAACTTTCACACTCTGGTTTTGCTTTCAGAACTGCCCTCAAGTGGAGTCTTTTCCCAAACTGTTTCCTTAGATGGACTCCTATTTCTCTTCCTGCCTGCCTCTAGCATACAGTGAATTCATTGGATACCTACATCTCCTACGCCCTTCTCCCAAAAAAGCAGCAGCCAGGCAGAGACATCATTAGCAGTGGCCTCAATACATGGCTTTTCTGGATTTAAAGCCAGGGCTTTGTTAACAGTATGATGTAAGCTTTACTTAGATTGTATATTGAATAATTTGAATAATTAACTAATTATGTATTAACCATGTTAAACTAAACCAAACCTTTTAGTTTTACATGAGAGCCTGGAGACCCTTTTGGGTAATGTGTACTTCAGATTCAGGGATTTCAGGTTTTATTACAGTTTTCACTTTTCACCTTTGTTTGTGTAATGCTGACCTGATTGGTTAAAATCCACAATTTGGACTTGATACACTTAACAAATCCCTCAAAAACCCCCTTTGGTCTCCTCTGACCACTGGGGCAGGTCAAAACCTGCCCCAGCAAATTGTAGTCATGCCCAGCTCATGCTCTTTTAGCTCTATTTTAACTTTATTGCTTTATCATCTTGGGTTCTAAAACCTTGACCTGAAAGAACTTGTGGTTCAGCAAACATTCACAGAGCAAACAAACACACACATGAGCAAAACTCAAAGTTTCCAAACCTCCACAGTGTGTCAGTCCATACAGGGTGTAGCCTTTGTGGCAGAGACACTCAAAGCTTCCAGGGTAGTTGATACAGGTGTGATCACAGGTCCTCTCAAATGAACACTCATCTATATCTGAATTAACAGAAAAAGCAGCAAGAAATTAGACTTTAGTTAAACATACGGTTGCAACACCTTGTTACTGATAAAGTAACAAGGTATTACCTTACTCCCATGTCAAACCTGAATAAAATAACTCCTTTAGTGCCTGATTAAGAAAATACTTACAGGTACACGGAGAAAGGAAAGAAAAGACAGTCTGGGAAAACCCCACGCAGACTGTATTATGTATGTTCGCCATTAGATGGCAACCTTTAACTTCTGATCGTACTGACCGGCAGGGCTGGGGGGCTGTTAAAGTTTTGGGGGGTTAATGGCAAAATGGGAAAAAGTTTTGGGTTGAATCGAGTCATTCCCCCTTCCACTGACCATTCCTCTGACACCTGGGCCTCCAGGAACGGGAGTTGCTCCCAGTCTTCTGCTCTGCCTACACAAGACTGAACAGACTTGCAACAGCTACAGAGGTTTATCTGACAGCAGTCATGGCAGAACAGACTTACTGAAAATGGCTAAATTAAACAGCAATCTGCGCAAAATAACACTTTGGAGTTAATTTTATCCTTAAACAATTGGGTTTTTTAAAAAAATTCTCTTCAGTGTTTAATTTTCCTGTGTTTAGGCCAGAGAAATTAATACAATGGCATTATTTGAGAGTGGTAGTTTCAACAGCTCTCATTCCTCCAGTGTTCCTGAGATATAAATGAATGGAATAATATTCCTATAACACTTTACACACTTTCTAGAGTTACTTATTAAGAGCATAACCTGAGCAACACCATTACAATATATGACTTGGACTTTCATATTGTACATGCTTGGAAAGATGTGGGTGCCTGTAAAAACTTGACAACTCACCATATTCCTATATCCAAGTATTATTTACACAGTTTTGATGTTTAATGAAACATTCTGGGTCTCATCTTGCTATTATAAATGCAGACACTTAACTCCAAGAACTATAAAATCAAGATTTTCTGTATGTGTACACAAACCCAAAATCTGTGTGAGAGCTTATAGGCACAAATTTAGAATGTCGTAAACAGCTCTATTTTTATACAATCTCCAATTTTAAATGTTTCAAAACATTCACACAAAAGATAATTCTCAACGTGGGAAGCAACTGTTCAGGCAAATGCATAACACAAAATAAAATAAACATGATGAACAAAAATCTGTGCTACCCAGTTTTATGTGTACATCACAATCACTTGCTATAATCAAGTCAGAAAAACGACAACTGAGATTTTCTCTTTCTTTCATCCATTTAATTTTTAATGCATTTTCCTATGCCTTTTAAAATATCATTATTTGAGTTCTGAAAGTAATTTCTTTTTAAGGTTTCCTTTATAGTCTTGGTAATACTCAGCTTTTGAATACACATAAATGGCAAACTGTTTCAGTTTTCTCTAAATAAATACACAAAGTAAAATCATGGGGGAATGAACAGTGCGGTTATAAAGGATTTTTAATGCCTAAGAAGCCAAATCATACATCATGGTTTCATTCATGTGTAACCTCGGGAAATTCACAACAGCAGTTCATTTTCTGGCCTCTGACTTACCTTGGAAAGGCTCTTTTTCAAAAATACAATTTCATACTTCTCAGTAGTGACCTTACCCTGGGCTAGTTAGTTCAGTCCACGGGGTTTACGAGCTGCTTTCACACACGGCACTTTGTGCTGCTGCACGTTGTGGCTTAGGCCCTTTTTTTATTTTACATTAAGAAAAAAGGGCAAATCCCTCTGCCCAGTAACATGACCAGTCATCTGCCTGCCGAGGAACAGGCACTCAGGATGGACAAATGCATTTCTATGACAAAGATGTAGCAGAGAAAAAAGGGTGAAAAGCCTTTTAAAGCCCTCATCCCACCCCTGCTGAATTCAGCACCTTGCTCTGGCCGATGGAACGTGGGAAGGCTCCATGAGGATTTCCCTTGCTGGCCCCCAGCCCCTTCTCCTCCTGGCTGTGGAAGGCAGGGCTGGGCACTGCCCGGGGGTCCCAGCAGAGCCCTGTCTGCACAATCACCAGTCCCCTGAGGAATTCAGCACTTGGCATAGAAAAGGGAAAAATATGCACCACGTACTCCTCACTACAAGAAACCGGTGCTGTGATACAGGATGCTGAAACCCTTGAAATCCTCTTTTTTTTTTTCCTTTTCTTTTTAAACTCTGAAATCTGTGCTCTGGACACTGTTATCCCCTGGCTCCCAGAAACTTTGAAGTTGGCCCTCACACCTCTGCAGTGCTTCATAATACTTCTCCAAACTGAGCCTGAAGGGATGTGCTTGTTTCCCACCACCCTCGTGACACCCTTATCATGAGGTGCTAAAGACACCAGTTGTGGGTTTGATCCCTGTATGGGTCACTCACTTGAGAGTGGACTCGATGATCCTTGTGGGTCCCTTCCAACTCAGAATATTCTGTATATCTCTTAAGATATACAGGAAGGCAGGGATTATCCCTTCACAGCCCCTGCTTACCACACCAACTGGGAACAAATGTAGGGATCTAAACCCTGTCTCCTTTGTGCAAACAACACTACAAAATCTGGTAGCCTCACCTACTGAAGAGGAGTCAAAAAAAGCCAAAACCAGAGATGTGGCATGTTACAGCTGGAGCACTGAGAACAAAAAATTTATCTTTCAGCTTTCTGGTCAAATCAGCCCCCCTCCCCTCCACGAACACACATATTTCTGTATTGTGTTGCTCTGAATTTCCCCCCTCCCACAAACCAGAATAAATACTAATAAATTATCTTTCTGGGTCTGAGGTGCTCTTAAAACAACTTAAAGTTATTTAAGTGAAGTTTTTTAACTGTTTTAACATGAAAAGTCAAAGTGTTGTGTTTTCAAGGAACTAAGGGGGAAAAGTTCAACTTGAGTTTGAAGTTTGTATTCTATTTTTAGTTGAATTTGGCATAAATTCAGAAATAGTCCAAGCTCTGTCAGAACATTTCAGATTTGCTAATGCATTTATCTGACATCAAGTCAAAAATTCCTATCACACTCACCACTGCAGGTGAATTCATATCACACCCATCACTGCACAGGCCCTTGTGCCATTCCAGCACATAAAGAAATGTCTTCACAGCTTTGCTGCTTGAAGTTTACAGGGACCATGGGGCTAAGTTCATTGCTTCTAGTACATGATTAGTTTCCTGCCAGCTTTTTTTTTTTAGGATTACTAATGGTACATATAAAGTCTAAGAGCAGGACCTCCCTGTTTCACAGCAGATGGCTCAACGGAAGTGCCAAGTTCAGGGCTTGGAGCAGATGAGTTCCAAAGGTCCCTTCCAAGCTCCACCACTGATCCATGGGCAATCCCAGACCTCTCCCTATGTGTCCTGTGCTGCTGACAGCTCAGCTTCCAGCCCACGTTTCCATGACATCAAGGCATCATCTCAGGCTGAATAAAGTCCAACATCTCTTCTAGCAATCCCCCTTCCCATCTCCAAAGAGAATGTCTGAACAGTGGAAGCACTCTTTGATTTTTGCACAGAAGGGATTCAACTAGAAGAGATTGTTCAATGGTTTAATAAAAGAGCAGGATTTCCCCAGGTTTTTGAGGGAAGCAATTTTTGGCAAGACTGGCCATGCTTGATAATATTAGTTTGGCTGGGTTCCTATTATTTCAAGTCAGCATTTGGATTTTATTGTTGGTTTTTCAATCATACTTAGCTTCTTTTTTCCCCCTGCTTTCACATGTTAAACGATCCCTTAATGATCTTTATTTTTCTTGAATGCAAAGTTAGTAAGTGGGTGTCAGGTTGTCAGTACTGGAAAGTCAAGTCTTCTATCTCCAGAAGGGAGCTACCACAGATCAAATTTCTTCTACAGTTTCCTCACACAGATGTGTCTCAAAGGCGACCTGAGGGAGCAGGGAATAAAGCAGCTTATTTTCCACGCCCATTCAAGTCCCTTTCCACTGGCCCTGCCCCTGGACATTTCCATAAAGCACTGGCATTACAAGCAAGCAGCTCAACACCCAACATGTGCAGGTGAGACTGGAAAACAGTGGCTGATTTAGAGATGCTTTAGAAAGTCCAAACTGGTGTAGGAACCTCTGTGACAGAACCCTGGCAGAACGTACACGTGCAAAGCCCACTCACACGGAGGTGTGATGAGGGGGTTGTGGTTACAGAACTGAACAACCCAACACCCAGTTTGCCCAATTTCACCTTAAAAATCTACTGCAGAAATAAGGGTTGTCCCCTCTCTTTCTTCCTCAATGTAATTTTGTTTGTTCATATTAAGAACAATTGTTTTCAGAAAACCAATGATCATCTCAACAGCTTTTCTCTGACACATGCATTAAGTAACTAGGTCAATTTAGGAAACTGGGAACCTCCTCCCAAAACACAGGCCAGATATTGTGACTGAAGAAGAGTTTGGTCTTGCTGCTTGGAGTACTTTTCCTGTGATTTGAAAATAAACGTGGCAAGGAGAGATCACTGTTATTTGACGGTGCTATTTGTGCTACAGAGAACAAGACAGGAGAGGCTCAAAGACAATCAATAAAAGCTATAACAGGGATTTGTGACTGTAATGATATATTTCATTTGTGTGACACATCTTATACTTGATTTATCTGTGTCTGGTGAGGCAAGACAAGAAGTATGCACTAGATCACTGCATATATGCAAAATACATAAATTTAAATATACTATTGCAAATAGAAGTGAAATAGAAAATTAATACTTTTTACTAAGAAATGGAATGTACAACAAAAAGAAAAGGAAATCTCTGTCTCTGCTAGCAACTCCTTCATCAGCAAAAGTGACTCATGACACCCTGAATGCTGGTACATCAGCCAAAAATGGTCATGATATTACAGCAATACTTCGAGGTGCTGTTACAGTCATGACTCCACACACTCCCAATATATAGTTCTGTTTTGTCCATCTCATGCAGCCCTGGTTTATTTTTAACCCCCAAGCCAAATGTGGACTCATTTGTACCCCGGATCATGCACACAAGCCAAGTTCAAGGTTAGTCAGAACGTTTCGCGTTCACCTTTCTCGGCTTCCAAGTTATCGGCTCCTCTGAGAAACAGAGCCTTTCCTTGTTCCCATTCATTAAGCACACATACATAGAAACTCTAAAGAAGTGTTACATGATGTTTTTAAAATAAACACTAATGCTTTTTTGTATGTATTTTGGCTGAAAGTTATATTCTGTCTTCTCCTCCCCCCCCTCCAATTTCTGCAGGGAACTGATACCACCCATGTAATGTTGTTCACCTCAGAGCCCAGCCAGCCTGCTTTCCAACAATATTTGACAGACATGAGGGAAACCACATATCTTAATCTGAGTGGTTGCTGGGCCATAGGGAGCCATGATTCGAGCTCTGTTCTCCAACAAATGGTGGTTTAATCTCAGTGTTGGGAAAGGCATTATTTTGCCCTGTGATGGGGTTTCCACCACATCTCACGTTTTTTGATCCACAGTGACCTGCCCCTGTTCACAGTTAGTAAAAATGCATCCTCCATCTGAGAGCTCTCTAACACACATCCAACCCTGACCAGAAGGAATGCCTTATAGCTGACTTCTCCTTATGTTTCAAAGTCTACAATAATAAAACCAATGAAAAGGAAGCATGGAAAGATGTAGTAATGTACAAATCCTCTACTTCATTACCTTCCCACTGAGTGCTTCTGGAGCAGGCTAACACAAAGAGAAAGAAAAAAAACAAAAGCCATAACCCCAAGCCTTTAAAAGTAATTGAAAACCCACACCCATTTAGACTTCCCACTGCATTACTGACTTGCAATCAAGGTAACTTGTTGCTGAGACTTAATTGTTAATAACATACTAATGACCTGCAGGAAAAAACCAGATCTGGCATTAATGGCTATACTTTTAATGCGAATGTAAGTGCCTAAGTAGCACAGTCCCATCTTGTATTTCAGAAATTTAAGTGGGAAACTGTCCATTATGGCTAAGGTTGACTTGGACCAGAGCATTTATTTATTTAAGAACTTTATTGCTCACAGTTAACTATGTGATTAGTGAAGACCAAATGTAACCCACTAATCAGGGACTGAAAGACTTCTGAAGGAAATGGATTCTGCTTGCAAGGAAATGTGCTTTTTATTAGAGATGATTTGTTAGAATGCAAGGAGGTAGTAAAACAAATAAATGTATATAAACAGCAAAAAGAAACCTGCAAAATATACTTGAGACAGAGGCAATAAATAATTAGAAACCTGTGACTTATTCTGCAAGCATCCCACTGAGGAGATATTTCAAGGGTTTAGCAGTGCACAATGAAATGACTATTGCTCAGCTTCAGGGACAGGCACACAGCAGCAGAGAGGGACAAGTCCAAGGCCATGTCCTTCTGTCTTCATAGAGTACTAAATGCAATATTAACACTCTGTATAGCTCTGCTGCAAGTGCAGTTTAGGGAGCCACAGTAGTCTGTTTGTCATTTTGGTCTGATCACTTCAGATACTCTCATTTTGCTCTATGGAGTATCTGGGCATCCCTGATTTCTCCTTCTACTGTGTGTTCTCACATGTCTGAAATGGAATAATGTCTTCCAAGACACAATCCACAAACTGGATATTTATTTTGATAGAATGACTGTATTTTAATACCAACAGGATGACCATACTCATTTAGTTTGACCCCCTGCACTTCAGCAGCCTCTGGCATTTTGCTTGGTAAACTCCAAAAGCATCTCTGCTCCAGAAAGGGTTGTCTAGATGTTTGCCTGGACTGACCCCTTGGTCTTTTCCATCAGTTTAATTTTTAATGGTTCAAACTGGTCTGCTCCTTTTTAATTGCTACATTTGGTAGAGGCTGAATATTTTCTCTTAAAAGAGTGTAGTGCACACCTCATCCTTTCAGCAATCAGCAGGTACCTCTTGGCAGATGCTGTTTCCTTGGGTCTGAGGTTACACACAAGAAAGCAGGATTCCAAATAAGTATTTCCCTGGCTGCCTCCATTAATTCCCATCAACTCACCTCAATTCAAAAGACACTGATCTTTCACTGGCCCCTTCAGTGGCTGGAGGAACTGCAGCAGTAGATGCTGAGCACCAAGGGGACAACTCTTCACCCAGCAAACTCATCACCCCCATCAACATCAGAGCAACTGTTTACCCAGCAGTTACAGCACAGGGAACTGCCTTTGGGAAGAACAAGGCAGTACATTCGGGAGAGTCTTTAAAGGCAAATGGCAGCTTGTTTTCTTTATCTCTGGCATCAGACCTTATCAAAAGAGACCAGTTGCACTTTCTGTGAACCACTCTGCTATCTCTGGGGCTTGAAAACAGAAGGAAAGCAGGTTAAAAAATGAGACTTGGCAATAAAATTGTAGGCCTAAATTGTTTGCTCCCTCTCCAGAGTAAATACAATCTTTTCTTCAGGAACTCTTCCAAGGGAGTTTTATGTGATCTCACGTATCAACAAATTAATTTCTCTTTCTCTTTTCATTTTTTTTTTTCAAAAATTCCATATTTAGTTTTTCTTCCACACGGAGTCCACAAACATACTCTCTTCCACAAGCCTCCCTCAGGGCTTCTTCTGAGTCTGCAGAAATGGGGCTGGGGAACAACATCTTACTGCACTAAAGGCCTATTTATTCCCTGGGTGTTCCCCTTCACACACGTGCCAAGGGAAGTGACCACCACACATCCCTCCCCCTGTCAGCACTGCAGGGCCAGCTCTGCTCCCAGTCACTCCGGGTTTGTTCTGCCTCCTGCACCAGCCATGCAATTATTGGCTCGCTTTTGGGTCACCGAAGGCTTTGCCCGAGGGGGGCTGGGAAGATTTATGGTTTGGGATGGAAAAAGTGCAGGATTCGGCAACTTCAGCCGGGCAAAAATTGGCAGTGAACTTTGGGGTCTTTGGGAGGTTTCTTTGACTGTAGATGGTGGGGTTTGGTCCAAGGCCTTTTTACATTTCTATAATGAAATACATCATCATTATCACCACCATTATTACTGCATTATTATTTCTCTGCTGTTGGGCGGATTTCTGATATTTTTCCCTGCAGCAGCACAAAAGACCCCACCACCCACTTTTTTTTTTTTTTTATGCAGCACCAAAACTAAAAAACAGAATAATGGTAGAGGATTACCTGATAAATGCCAATTTGGCAGACAATAATCTCTTCTAGTATTTCAAACATGGTTGTGCAAAACTGCTTGCTAAATCTCAGTACTGCAAGGGGAGTTAAGCTTAGTCAACCTGATGTTCAATTTAACGAGCAGCAGCACAGGATGTTGGAGCTTCTGGAGGCAGGGATGGGCCACAGCCTTGTGCTGCAGCTGAGCACAGGTCACCTCCTGTGAGACTGCACAGACTGTACATCTGGCCATGGGTCACTCTCTGTACGTCACCTCTGCACAGACACACTCCAGGAACCCTCAGACTGACAATTCACATCCTCCAAGATAAGAAACTTCAGGGTTCACCCACCTGCTGAAGGGGGAGAGAGGGCAGAAGAACCCTCAGCTGAGGTAGTCTCTCTCCCCAGAGGGTTTGCAGAGAGACCCCAATCACCAGAGACAGCTCTGTGGAGACTTTCAAACAGAGGAGATAAAAAAAGAAAGGGATTTTTTTTTTTTTTAGGTAAGAAAGTTTGCCTGGTCTCTTATGGAACATGGAAGAAAACCTACTAATAACTAGACACAATGGTATAAAATTAGTCACCTGCCCAAGGTCACAGGCACAAAGTGAGCCAGGGGAGGTGTTCTATTAAGGCATTTGGAAAGGAAGATTTCAAGTTGATATTGGTTTTCTCTGTTGAGTGTATCACATTTAACCTCACTATAAGCTCATGGCAGCTCTCTCATCCTTACTGTTATCTGTGTGAATAACAATTTTTAAAGGGATTTCTAAAGGATTTAAAAAATATATATACAAAAAATAAAATACATCTATAAAAATATAAAATCTATAAAAATGCACTACAGGGATCTAAACCTGAGTAAAGCACCATTATCTTTTAAATACAACCAAAGCTAATAGTATCAATAACAGTATAAAATATGCTTCAGTAGATTTAACAGTATTGTTCATTTTTATAACCTATTTCAAATCAATACAAAGTGAGTTAAGCACGAGAACTGCAAAATCTACCCACTCTGGGATCAGGTTGGGATGGAACTGCTTGGTGAAAGGCCAAAGAAAGTCCAAGTACATTTGCAACTTTTCAGTGATGGCAAATCAGAGAAAGGTGAAGAGAGCTGTCACAAATGACCCTGACTTAAAACTGTACCTCTGAATGTTTAGCCTGGGCAATGAAATGGCAGCTACAGCCAGTGGTGTTTTGGATGGGACCAACACCCTCAGTGCACCTCTGACACTGAATTTATTTGCTTCACAGCTTCCCCACATTACCTACAGCTTGTCTTTGACGTGAAATTCTGAAACAAAATTATTTATGGTGTGAAAATAAAGACCCTCCTGAGCCAGTTTGTTTGCTGTATGTGACAACTGGACACAGTCACCTCCCAGCTGCACAAGGGCCTCCAGGCTTCCAGGGCTGAATCTGCTGTGACATGAGGGGAAGGACAAAGAGAGATGGTGACAAGAAAGGCAAAAGGCTAAGTTTCTGTGTGAGGAACATCTTGAAATCAGAGACAAAGCTGTCTTTATGCTTAGACTTCCCTTGCTCTTGGGCCTAGGCTTACCTGCCCTAGATCTTCCCCACCCCTTCCCATGACATGAGGGCTTTGTTGTGCTCAGGTTCCCCTGCTAATCTGAGGAACCCAGCAGGAGGCAGCTGGCTTTGGCTCCTATGACGTTTGTGCTCTCACCATTGTTTTGCCAGGGCAATCTAAAAAGCAATTAAATACTATTTCCAATGGTTTTTTTAAAGAAAACAAAGTACTTTCATCAAAACATTGCCAAGATTTTATAAGCAAACATGTATCATTTTCCAATATCAATCATTTCCCAAGGCAAAGGCAAGCTGAGTTATCTACTGCTATTACAGCAATAAACTGTGCTACTACTTCAAGGGCTTGGGGTAGGAGAAGCCATATATCAAGAGAAGTGCATCAAAAAAAACTTCAGGCACATTAAAAGAAACTGTGTTTTCCTACAAACATAAACATGTTTACTAGTCTGCACTCTGCTCAAGCCACTATTTACACAGCAACTCTGTAAGAGCAGCTTAACAGCCTGATGAGACAACATAATAAAGGCTTTACCCTCTCTGTGCCAAGGAGGGAATATTCCCTCTATCCTGCAATACACTGGATTTCTGAAAAGAGGAAACTGTTCTCTTTGCTAAGGTGCTTGTCTCCATCACCCTTCAGCAGGAGCTGCTAGTGAGACTTCTTGAAGGAGCAGGGGGCTAGTGTGAGTGAAAACGTGCCTGGTGTTATTTGACGGTGCTGAAAGAGCAAGTACAACAACACAGTTTCAGTTTTCAGCTGAGAACTCAAACGCAGCACTTCCCTTCACCTCCCGTGGACCTCACCGTGAATTCCCAGCTCCCTTGCTCCTGCTGAAGTCAGTGACCACTGAATATACACAGGAATTGCTGTTCTCTGCTTCAAAAGCTTGCTTAAAAACTCTGCCCAGAAAGGCAGGTATCCCTCCAAAAACACTAACACTGTGCTTTGCAAAATGCATCAAAACCCCCCCACCCAGCAAAATCCCAGGAGACATTCCCCCCATTCCACTGACTGTTAATATTTGAGCTTAGATTTTTGGTTTTATCTCACCTGTCCTGACTAAGGCCTCATCTCCAAGTGAGCAAAACAAAGAGTAGCAGTTTGTAACGTGGCTACTGGAAGAAAATCACATCCCTTGGTTTCAATGGGTTTGGCTTTTATTCTCATGAGAACAAAATAAACAAACCAGGGCACTTCTGAAAGGCTCAGGAGTGGAGCTGCAAGCACAAGAAAACGAATATTTGGGACAGAGTTGTCATTTTAATGCAATTCTGTATAGCAACGAGGGTAAAGGCTATCTGACCTTAATCAATGTGATTATATCTATACATATAGTCTTTCTCTGATTCCCTTTAAAAACAATTCCTATTGAATTACAGCTTTCAGCATTATTTATCAACAGATTATTGTTTGTGGAAGAATGCTACCTTCCTGCTCGAACTATTCCAAGGCTGACTCATATCCTGGTAATTCATTAATACATAACATGATTCTAGTCCAGTGAAGTCATTTCTGCACT
Source organism: Lepidothrix coronata (assembly GCF_001604755.1). Classification (NCBI taxonomy): domain Eukaryota; kingdom Metazoa; phylum Chordata; class Aves; order Passeriformes; family Pipridae; genus Lepidothrix; species Lepidothrix coronata. Next base: position 2,201,065 of record NW_016690309.1, on the reverse strand, counting down.
ATACACATCATAAATCCTACAGCATCAACTGAAAATTGTATCTCAAATTCTCTTTCTAAACACTAATGGAACGTTTTGCTTGGCTTCCCACACACATCAGCAAGGAGAGGGGGCCAGGCAGAGCTGTAAAAAGCAATTTGATAGCAGTATACTTTTATAGAGTTTAAGAGTGTAAGAGCTACCATACTGAACGAGACCTGAGGTCAAACTAATCTACTGTCTTACTTCCAACAGTAGCCTGTGTCAGGAGCTTCATGGGAAAATGGAAGTGGAATAATCTGTCCCATCTGCCCTCCCCACATTAGGTCTCATCCCATTAGAAACTGATTTAAAGCCTAGATTGTGAGGTTTAATATTCCTTCCAAAGAACATTCCCCTTTAACTTATGAAAACACTGTGCTGCAGAGGGGAGAGCTGGAGGTGGGGGGGATGTATTTGTTTTCATGTTTCAGCAGACTTAATTGCTACAACCAACACGGCAGATACTATCACTTGGCAAACAAAACTTGTACTGGCTAGAGCTGTTTTTACTTCATGCCTGGGGCATTTATTGTTTCTGGGTATGATCCTGCAACCCTTTTTTTCTCACAGAGGCAGAAAACGCACCACTATTCACAGTCTCACTGACACCAAGTGTAAGAGAGAGGATTTTGAAAAGTATTCCTTTCATTGACAGTGTAACATGTTGCTTCCCAGCAGAGTATTTTTTTAATCTGATGCGAGGAGCAATATGGTGCTTGTCAGAAGCACGATATTTTTGTAAGGCTCAGTGGCACAGAATGCCTTAGAGAAAATCTGCACAGGGAGAGAACATCATCAGTGACAGGGAAATCATCCTGAATTTTCTTTCTGTGAGCCAGTCTGGTTTCCACAAGCAGCTCCCAGTATCTCCTCCAGCACGCCACTGATTCTCACTGGTTTCTGAGCTACATTAGCAACTGAACCAGCACTGCTGTTCATATACCAAGAGTCCACACAATTAAACACCCTGGGCCAGACTCAGCTGGACTGGGTGAAAATCAGCCTCTGTCAAGTCAGTGTATTTTATAAGTCAGAGCACAGCCATCTGGTCACAGAATCACAGAATATGCCCAGTTGGATGGGACTCACAAGGATCATCCAGTCCAACCCTCAGCCCTGCCCAGGACCATCCCCAGAGTCACCCCCTGTGCCCCAGAAGATCATCCAAACCCTCCTGGAGCTCTGGCAGCCTTGGTGCTGTGTCCACTGCCCTGGGGAGCCTGGTCAGTGCCCAACCACCCTCTGAGGGAAGAACCTTTCCCTGAGATCCAACCTGACCCTGCCCTGGCACAGCTCCAGCCATTCCCTGGGTCCTGTGGATGAGTGCATCAAGGCAAAATCACTCCCTTCACATGTATTACACAAAGGAGTGTTGACAGGGGAATGGCTTGAGTCTCCTCATCCCTCTCCCTCATTAATCACCCCCACAGTGGCACTGACACCCCATTTAAGTGGTGCAAGGCAATAAGGACCAGCAGGTTCCTTTACTGTGGTAGCACTGCAACTCTGCTGAGTACAACAGCCTTCTCCTTGATATAAACGAGAGCAAAATGAGTTCTGCGTGTTTTTTCTGACTGCTGAAGACCTCAAACTTACAGCACGTGCACATGAAGACTCGGGCAAAAGTCCATGAGGGGACTTTAAAGTCTGCTTGCTCCTCACCCCAGACAGCAAACGTGCTCTCTGGGATCTACTTCCCTCACAAGGACACAGGCAGCAGCAGCCTCATGGCTTTCTAATGCTCTCCACCCTCTACAGTTCAGTCCTGACCATGAAGGTGACAACCTCAGCGAGAGATTTGTGTTGGTTCAGCTAAAAATGTATTTTAAATATTAAGACAAAAACCCACACCAGGCAGTAAAATTTCTGCTGGTGCCCATCTCATCTGGCTGTGAAACTGTATGTTACTGCCCCTCCAGAAAGGAGAGGAAGGCAAAATAATGTTATTTTTACTAAACATTTGCGTTCTTTTCCATATATTTAATGGAAGGAGAAAAGGGAAGAGAGGGGGTAGACCAACAATGAAACTTTCCAAAACTCTTCCCTGGAAAGTTGGCCAAACTGCACTGAATTTGAGGGGCCCATTGTCTTTTAAAATGACTCATGTGAAAGCTCAGTTCTAGCACTGACCTGGATTAGCTGGAGTCTTGAATCAGCTCTTTCCCATTTAATGTTCCTCACAGCCTCTGGGACGGCACCAGGGTACACTCAGCTACAACTCAGGGCGAGAAGAGCTGGGGCAACAGAAGTGAGGTCAAAAGATAGCTTGGCTTGGCTGGCAGAATGATGACATAAAAGTCCTCTGTCCTGCCATTCCTAGCAAGTTCCTCAGGATTTTAAAGCTGAATACTCCTGTCCTTCGTTTCCACAGTGCAGATGCTCCAGCCCTGACCTCTGTGCATGTGTTTTGTTAAGTCATCTTGGATGGGTGGCTGTGTCCTACACAAATCAAGGCAAGGGGTGTATCCTTATCCTCAGACCTCCATCAGGTTCTGTGACTGGGACCAGGCCAGTTGCTTTACTGGTTACATGATCAAATGTGAGTGGCAGGTCACTGTCATGTAGCCCAAGGTGCAAACCTCTTTGCCATTTTTACTTTTTAATTTGGTTACTCTGTGTCAAAGATGTCTAGTGATTCAGTGCTGCCAGTGTGGATGCACTGATTTATTTGGGATTAGACTGGTCCTATACATCCATATTTACCATCAATGGTTCCATACAGAAGAGTATAGTGAGATCTTTGTAGCTAATCTTTATATGGGCTTCTGGAGGCCAAAAATAATTCCCACAAACACTTTCTATCTGTCCCTCCCTGTATGATTAATCCCTCATTTCATACCCATTTTCAAAATGGAGATACCATGCTGGGAGATTCAGATGTTACCCCTGGAAGGCTAATAGGGCATATTTCACACAAATAAGTGAAAAGGTGGATGTTATGGCACTGTTTCAAGACCAGGCCTGCAGGATCCTTGGATCATAGAGAGTTACTGTGTTTTTCAAGGTGCTGTGTTTCTTTCTCTCATTCTGGAATGAAATAAGGCTTCTCTTGACAATTATGCATTGGGAGCCCTATGTAAAGCATCCCTCTACTAACAGATCAATCATAGAGTCAGCTAGGTCTAATCACCTCAAATTCCCTGGAACTAAGGGCTATTTGGCAGTAAAAAATGGCCAGTCTCTCATTTAACAGTGTTATTTTAGGACTGAATGGATTACAGTTCTGTGGTGCAGCAGGTTAACACAGAAGGCCTGAGGCTGGGTTTGAATAATATTCCAGATCATAAGTAAAAACCAGGTGTGGATGGCTAGAGATAATAAGTATATCCTGTAACCTATCTCTTGTAATTAGAGAGAAAAACACCTCAAATCAGCTGTACCTGGACTTCTACTGGATACCTTTGTAGTATTAAATAACAGAATGTGCCCACAGAAAATCACTGGAGGGAAAATTCAATATCCACAAAGCAAGGGGGCAAATGCTCTTTGGGATTTCCTGCTCTAAAAACATGCAGCACTGAATTTCCTTTGGGCAGGCACCAGCACTACCCAGAGCAGACTGAGATCCTGTGTTCCAGTGCCTACCTACAGAAGAGTCAATGCATTTGTTTAAAATCTGGTAGGAAGGGAACAAAGAATAACCAACAGTCAAACAGGCAATACCTCAAAGCATATAAAAAACGTCTCCTGTGGCCTTAGAGAAGCCCCAAAAATGCCATGCAGGTATTCCACTGCCCCAGAGGACAGTCATGTCCTTTTATTACAGTGTCTGTATCAATTCAAATGGTTGGTGAAAAGGCTCCTTCGTGTCTGAACATCATGTCTGGGAGCTCTTGCAATCACCAAGCCCCACTTCAGCCTTCTGTGGAAGCTGTAAGTGGACTAGAATGATTCAAAAAATGCCTTGAACTGCCCCCTGCCAAATTTTAAACTCCTCAGTGTAGAAGGATTTGTCTCTGTTTTGGACAGAGGTGGCGAGAGGCAGAGGGTGAGTGTGGGCTGAGCAGACTCAAGCATTACATGTTGATCACTGGATGTTCCCACTAAAAGCACACTTTTTTTTTCCTCAAGGTAATACATCTTTCCATCTCTACCACTCCCTGGAGAAATTTATGACAAATGTGTGTGCTGTCTGTCACTGTCTTACTTTGCAAAAAGCAATTCCTAGAGCAGGAAGAGAAAATCATTTATGATAGAATTTCACACATTTTTCTGGGTGCTTAATGAAGCTTGAACTTGAGTGGAGCAGAGAGGCTGCTTACTGTTGATCTTTTTTCGAGATCACTGCACAACAAACAGGAACTGAATAAGCAATTAAGTTAACTGGCTTTAAAACTCATATTGGCTGAGGATTAAGGTAATTATGTCTGAGCTTACACACATTCATTGCAGCTTCATTTCACTGCAGCGAGTCTCGCCTGTTTGCTTGTTGCTGATGTCATTCTAAAAGTGATCTGAGTTGTTGTCCTTCTATTAATTACCAAAAAGGTTACAAACACAAGTTCTCCTTGCTATAAATGTAGCTATGTTATTTTTATTACATGTTCAAAGGAGAGGCAGACCAGTTTTGCTAAGTTTATATAAACGGATCCAACTATTTCTTCCTGTGTCCTAGAATTTACAATACCTTAGACTTAAGGGATCAATTAAAATAAAGCTGCATTGTCATATGGTGATTTCACTGTCAAAGGAGGAAAAAAAAATATCTATTTTTAAGTCTAGGTTAAAAAAGAGACTCTGGGAAAGCAGCATCAGTCTCCACAATATTACTGGCAGGGCAATGTGGATTCTTCACCTTCTGGGTTAGAAATAAGTTTCCTTTTAAATGGCTGGAATGCAGGGGAGGGGAAAGGAAGGGAACCCCCCACATTCTCCTTGTCTAACAAGGAGCCACAGTGTGAGAACCACTCCCTAGCGGGAGTAATCTGTGATTGACAATGGTTTTCTTTGCAGCCAGGGCTAAAAATGGTTTGGCTGTAAACAGACAAATGCAGGACACTTTAAGGCCCTTTGCAAAAGCAAGGGCTTCTTACACAAGCACTCTACGTTCAGGGTGGCACCAAGTAAGCAGAGTTCCTGAAAAATCAGTGGATTTTCATATAGGGATATGAGCAACGACAGAAAAGAAAAAAAAACCACCTTGTAATGGGCAAATTCACAGAAGGCAGATTCACAAAACCTGGAGGTTCCTTCCCCGGGCAGCCCAGGCATTCACACGTGTGATCTTAGGCAAGCTGCTATATTTGGCTTCACCCTTCCTGCCTAAAAACCGAAAGAGAAATACTTTCCTCTTCCCAGAGAGGATGAATGTGTGTAAGGCATTTGGTATGATGGGGTGGGGGCTCTGCAAACAACCAGAACAAAGTCTGAGACTGATACAATTTCCCTGTAACCTCCAAGTCAGCTCTGAGGTCTACAATGAAAGGACATCAAGGAAATTAGGTGAGGTGGGACAACTTCAGAATTTCACAGGGTGTATGGAGGAGCTTTTTTACTGAAACATGTAAAATTGCCTTGTGCTGAAGTTAATGATGATACAAATAAAGTCATGCAGCAACAGCTTGCTTGTATTTCCCAACATATTGTTTGAAAAATGTTGCTAACGTGAACTATATCTCTGTGGCTTTGCTCTTCACTGATTACTTCCTGTGAATAATGTTCAAAGCCTTATCCAGGGGTTCTGCAGGTTGTAAAAGGGCAAGCTTACCAGCTGTTTCCATGGGCATTTTGCCTGAGGTTAGTAGAATCTGTTCCTTGCTGTTAATATTGAACACATTTGGAGATGAACGTTCTATACACAAGAGGGACCATCTGAACTAAAGAGGACTCAGTCCCCAACAATGCACACTTCTACAGTCCTAAGTGACTATTTTGTAAACATGTTGATTAGTAACGGAAAGAGATCTTTATTTAAAAAAAAAAAAAAAAGAAAAAGAAAACCAGAGGAGTAAGGCAATGTAGACAGAAAGACCATAAATCATAGAAACTCTATTATGAATCAAAACAACAGATGTAACATGAACAACAGCATCTTTTATAAACACAAATTAGACTTTTCTATTTCAAGCACTGGAAAGGCTAATATGCCTAAAATAAATTTCCCTGAATCTCTCATTAATGTTCTATGGTCAGTGTTGACTGGCTGTTAAAAAAAAACCCGTGCATGATTTATATCCCAAAAGAGTCACTAACCCCAAAACACAGTTTTCCGTCAGACCTGTCATTAATAACCACAACCACTTCCCCTAACTATACTCTTTTTGCAGCAGAAGCAGCAAAGTACAGGTGATTCACACATCAGTGATTTCTTGCTCTATATTCACTTCCCTTCTCTATTAGCACTGACTGCATGAGTCACCAATTATCACCTTAAGCACCACGCAGGAACTGAATTATCACAGTGCTCCCTCCACAAAGCAGGCATCACACCACGGCTGCTGTAATCAGTCTCTGGGGCCCAAATACCTCAGATTTCAAACAGGAAACGACTTTGTCCTCCCCTGTGAAGAACCAGCCTTTCTGGGACTGGAAGAACTTGCCCAGCCCCAAAATTCTCTGGGCTTGCACTAATCTGCTACAGCAACAGATAAGCTGCAGTTTACCAATCAGTCAGAGTATCATGTAGAGGCCAGACAGAGTGCCTGCCCTTCCTCATGGACAGTGGGAACAGCAGGATGGCCAGACCATGTTGATACTTCCATGTCTGATCACAGGAGGGACAGAAGAAGACCAGCCACTGCTTTAGTCCTTGCAGGGTATTTGTTGTTCCAAGAGACTCACTCATTCCATAGCCCAGGAACAGGAGGAAACAAAACTCACTGGAACAACATTTACAGAGCTGCTTCCAGATTTCCATTGTCATGATAGAAACCTGCTTGTTTACAGGGAGCTTTCAAAGCCTATCACTACTAACTTTTCTCTTGAGTTTTTCACTGGTGTAATTGCAATTAGTTCAGTGGTGAAACCTCTGACTGACACCACAGTGAGAGCACGTCATGACACGTGAAATTCATGGACCAGAAGGTATTCCTGACTATCTCTAAATACATCAAGAAGTTTCTTTTTAACATTTTGTTCCCCTTTTTAGCAGGTAAAACAAAACCTGACAACTTACCCTTGTCTGACATGGTCCTACCATGTTATTTCTGCTCAACCTGTGCTACTCTGAGCTCTTCCCATCCTGTCCAGCTTGAAATCAACCTTTCCCTGACTCCTTTGTGCCTAATCCCACAGTCAGGGTGGAGAAGCATTCCCAGATGGTGGATGGAAGTACCAATGAAAAGCAATGGAAAAATTTTTGAATGGCATATGTATCTTCAGACCTTGGTTTCTCTTTTGTGGATGAACAAAGAAACTCTAAAATACTAACGCTGTTTTGGACTTCTGCATGTTCAAAACCCCCTGCAAATAATCATGGATTAATAAAATTTTAATTGAATATATCCTGCTTCCTCTTCTCCCTCTGTTGATGCTCATCTTTATAGCCTTTTCCAGTTTTTTTTTTAAAGAGCTCAAATGCTTCAAGCATCATTACTCCAAAGGTACATGGTTAGTACCTGGAAATAGTTGTGCACTTAATTAGTCATAGAATAAATAACATCATATTACTTAGATAACAAATCATGACACGCACAGCAGAGGATATAAGCCACACTTCATTTGAATTCCCACAAAACACCACCATTATCCCCCCACAAACAGTTTCTGCTCTAATTTGTGAGCTCACAAATTAGACTCTTTTTTTTCAGTTTAAACCTTGCAAATGCTCTATTCCAGTTTGTTACTCTAAACAACTCTGGTCTAAGTAAGATAAGCCTCTGTCCCGTTAAGATCATAGCAAATTAGAGGATTTGAACATAAGGCTCTTTGCCTTAGGCTATTCCATGATGCCACTTGGATTTTTACTCTTCAACAGGACACTGGCATTTCTGCTACTAAAAACATTGAAACAAGACATTTCCAGCAATCTTCTAACCCCACCTCAGAAAATGGAAATCTCGTAGGTCTTTCCTAACCCTACTTCCTGTGACAGCATCATTAAAACCTATAGTACAAATGAATTAATTAAAAAAAAAAAAAAATCCACTGGAAGCAACATCCTCATTATACAAAGAGCAAAGTAAATGAAGCATTACCTTGGCAGGTCCTTTCGTCTGTGAGCAGTTTGTAGCCTTTCTGGCAGCTGCACTCGAAGCTGCCAACTGTGTTTCTGCAGAAATGGTCACAGCCCCCGTTGTTCACCAAGCACTCATCGATATCTGCCAAGAATGAACAGCAAAAATTCAGCTCTCAACAGCAATCCAGGGCAGGAGTACAGGAATTTACTCAGATCCCCAAAGAGGCTGTCCCTGTTAGGAACCAGGCTGGTCAGATGTGTCCCTTCCCAAACCTGTCTCACAAGGCTCACAGGAGAGCCACGAGCTGAGTTGTTCAGGAGACACAGGTATGTCCCCCAGAGCTGAAACTCAACAAAGTTGAGGTATTTTGATGTTAAGGAGCATTCAGAGAAGCTCCTCTGCAGATGGAGTGGGTCTGCCTGACAGAAGACTTCAACCTGTGTAAGATGTGAGTCCTGTACTTTGTACAGGAACCCAGAACAAAGGGAAAAAACTGAAATAATAACAAACACAAAATAAGCCATATTTGAATTCTGAAAAAATGTAAGGATCTTTTCAGAATTAGCATTATGTGCTAGTTTGTCCATTATTGAGTGACACCCATTTTCGTGTGTCTAACTTTTCTCACTTGGTATAACAGAAGAGCAACTAACATGTCAAATGTTGCTTCTGAAGGCAGAGCACCTACTGCCTTTATTTGAAAGCCACATATATATATATAAATATACATATATTTATATGCATATACAAATATACATATATACATACATATATATATATACATATATTTATATGTATGAAGGACAGGATCAATGGCTCTGACTTTAAATAATGATTATGAAGTGCACTGATGACCTTGAAAAGACCTTTGTTCTTAATTTCATACGGGCAATTCTACTTCTTGCACCTTTTAACTTCTCCCAAAGGTGATGAAGAACTGGAATGACCAGTCCCTTTTCCAACCCATAAAAGGTTGTGCAGTAAGTATATGAGAGGCCACAAAACCTCATTTGAAATACAGAGCATCTTTCCAATCACAAAGCCATGGATCCATGTTTATTTGAAAAAGAAAAAAGGTACTCTTATTTTTTTTTTTTCAAGAGAAGAATAGTGCCAAAAAATAGATCTTTTGATGAATGCATACAGTTAAGAAGTAACAAGACATCAAGCCTTGGCTGCCCACTTCTGGAAGTGAAAACAAGATGTGGAGAGTGATGTTTCCTCTCGAAAAGCCTCTTGCTGTAAGAGCTTTGAAATTTTCAGGTAACAGCTGGCCGTCTAAAAAGCCAATCTTGCAAAGTGCAAATCTAGATGCCAAAAGATCCAATGTGTGGAGGTGGAAATTTATCAAAACCAGCATGATGATGGTGAATGAAGGGCATGTTTTAAAAATTATTTGAATTCAGGGCGACTCTCAGTGGAAGTCATTAGTTAATTATTGGAAACACATGATTACCAACAAGGGAGAGTGGCATGGCTCTTATCACCTCTCTGCATGTAAAATATAAACAGCAGCAAGAGGAGTGGGGTGGTAAGCCTGAAAATTCTAACAGCAAATCCAGAGAGGCAAATTCAGCCCACGTTTCTGAAGAGCCCTTTGCTGCACACACATTGACACAAATATGCTCAGCACTCAGATAAGCAAGAACAATTGTATGTTGTTATAAAGGTTTTCTTACAAGTTGCATTTGTGGCAAAGAGGAAATTTGCTCTGAGACCCTCTGAACTGATACTGCTGCTTATTACTTTTGTGTCTGCTTGTGCAGAGGAGAGGTTTTGGCATTGAATCCTGTTAAAAGAATGAGCATAAATTGTAGGCAGCAGCTGTGGGGATATCACACCCTGAGAGCTTTGCACAAGCCTGCCCAAATCTTTATGTCTCAGGCAACAAAGTTCTCAAAGCGATCAGACATCAGGAGTCACGTTTGTTGTCTGTGGTCCTCCAGCTTTGGGGATTTGGCCAGCCAAGAACAGACAGCCCTGGGCTCCCAACCTGATACATCTGCAAAGAACAGGCTGAGGGTGTCTCTACATAATCCTGGGAGACTGGAGGCAGAAACCCACTTGTTTTCAGCTGTGATCACCTGCAGAGCTCAAGATCAGCAGTGAAAAAGCACTGAAAACAGGACTTTTTGGCCCAATTCCTGCACGTTGGCATTTCCACTTGTAGGAGTGATTTGATAGGAGCTCCAGCTTGTGCAGTTTGGGACAGTGTTGAGGGTCTTATGATGGATTACCACAAAAGGTCCCATCCTTTTGCACAGCACAGGTGTAACCTAACCACAGTTTAGCTTGCCCTGACAAAACTGTTGGACAAATGGAATTGTGAATTAAAATTACTAATATGTTATGCATCATATGCACACAGAGCAGTCATCCATCATGAAGAAGATATCTTTTACCCTGTGATAAGAACAACATGACCTTTGGGCTACTCTGCTGCCTGAGCCTGCTTGAAGCAGAAATTACTTGCAGCCTGTCAAACATCATTCTGGAGTAACGATTGATGTTTTAAATGATGGCCCCTGCATTTCACATGTTGAATTCCAAATTCCAGTCTCACTGACTTTCTTTTCAGGGTCTCTGAAGACCAGAAGGGGCAAAAATGAAACCCTGCTGGCATGAGAGGGTAGATTTTAGGCTGCTAACAATTGTAATTCCACCGACAATGCAGCATATCAATTCTACACCAGCAAGTCTTCGGAGTAATTCAGAACCAGGACCTGGGTAAAACCTGGGAGAGTCCACAGGAAAAGAAAGTATTTATACATTTCTTCTAACTGGAAAACATGACGTGACCTTTTGAAACCAGGACCATCAAAACAGAATAGAGGTCAGAACTGTTAGCTGCAAAAACATTCTAAATAACATAAACAGTGCCAACGTCTCTGCTTTCACTGTATTTCTTTCCACGACCATAGCGAGACTGACAAGGCATGTAAAAATTATTTCACTCTGTGGAGAGCAGTGCATGGCTGCATTTCACTTGGAAGAGAGCAGTATCATGTCTAACTGGTTCACAGGAATTGCACCACGTCTATATCCCCACTATTTTTCTTTCCACAGCTATAAATAATTCGGGTTATGAGCCATGTGAAAATAAATGATTCCACTGCGTGAGAAGGTGAGGCCCCATTCATCTTTAAACTCACTGGTACCCAACTTTGTCAAGTGCCTCTCTGAACTTCACGGAGAGCAAAGCATGTCTGCCTGTCCTGCAGGGAGAAAAAACACAGTGGAAACCCACTGTGGTATCTCTACCAACTCTGACATTATTTTAGTCAACTATCGCCATACTATTATTGGGACTGGAGAGGAGTCATAAACCTGGAGTCTCCCAACACAGTTCTCAAGTGGCTCCCTTTCAACTGATGATCCAGGTTGCAGAAGAATGGCTCCAACTTCCCACAGTGTTCCTCTGCTTCCCTTTATCCTCAGGAATGCAAAAGAACATAAAGAACTGTATTTCTCCATGGGGGCTGTGCACAAAATGTCCTGATGTTCAATGATCAGACACTGTGTGGATCATGTCAGACCAGGACGTCTGATGGGCTTTCATCTGGCAACGAAATCCCACAGGATTTCTCCTGTGAATATTGTTAAATGATACCTTGCTCACAACAAGCTCTTGATCTGCTGCAAACACCAACTGATGCAGCCAGCACAAATGTCCATATTCTTCTGGACAGCTGATTTCAGCGGAATGGAAGGGGCAGTGATTTCAGAAGGATGAAGGAGGGCTGAACAAAATACTTACAAAGCAATTGATGATCCTGAAGTTTTCTGAGGATCTCAAAATACGAGGGAGGCAGCGGAATCAGCTTTAAATAGAACTTTTCAGCTTTAAATAAAGGCACAGGAACTCAGATGCTCTGTGATAAGCTGCACAGTCACGATTTGACTCGGGTTAACAGGCAGACCATTATTTTTCTTTTCATGACCTCGTGAAGATTAATGGGAATGGCTGCTCCTTTTCCACTTAAAGCTCTGCTCAGTGTAATTCATATTTGGAAGGACCTGGTTCTGATCAGGGTGCATTTATGCACTCGTGTGTGCATATGAACTCCCAAAGATTTGCCTTGCTGAATACAAGTCAGGGAACAAATTAAAAACTAGGGATTTCGGGTGACTTGGAACTTTCACATAAGCTGCTTAAAGGCAACTGAAAGGGTAATCAACATGCAATCTTCACTTAGCTCTTGAACAATGATGGATATGGAGATTTCCAAAGCCTCATCACAGCCGGAAGTGAGGATTCTCCTTTCAATGGCTGGACAAATATTTGAACTGATTGTGTCTGTCTAATCCTTTGCAGATTTAAAATGCTACCCAGCTCCAGGAAAATCATATACTCCCAGATCAGCCTGAAATAATTACAGAAACTTCATAACCTTCTTGTTTTTAATAATGACATGTTAGGGCTAATAATGCTATTACCAGTACTCAGCACATATTAATATAAATGTATTTTCTGCGAGTTGTTCTTATTCCCTGATTTCACAATCTTCCTTTGCTTTTCTTTCCTTCTCTTTTCTCATGCTTTTACAAATCACCACTGTCCCCTAAACCTCCTAACTAGTGTTGCCCTGTTGACACAGATATAAGTTCCCTGATGCACACAGACCACAAAGTACTTCATAAAGCAGCCACAAAACTTTTTAACCCCGTGTCAGAGGCGGGGAAATAGAGGAACAGAAAAACAAACTAACTCATCCACACTTGAATCCAAGCCCAGTGCACAACTCAACGGGCTCCCTTGGTGTTGGCAATCAGCACTGGCTTCCACAAAACACATGTTGTTCCACCTTTCAAATATTACAGAGCCCCCAATGCTCAGACTGCAATTGTTTTGATATCTGCCTGTCACTTTGTAATAAAACTTGAAAGGCATTAACTCGGGATTAAGGTGGGCATAAGATATCAGGCTACACTTGCAATACTCAAAATGTTCCGTAGCATCTTAAATAATGCACACCAGGGATATCTTGTTAAGGTAGAAAGATAATTTCATATCCTCAGACTCACTGGATTCGGTGCCACTGTGAGAAAATCTAAATCAAAGCAGAACACGGGTTCTGCTGTTCCCTCCAGAAAACATCCAGCCAGCTGTTGTGGGGTTTATTTACATGGAGTTAGTCCTAGTTCCAGTTTTACTATGGGTTTATCCAGCAGTTTGGGCAGGGTGTGACACTTCTCTGCTCTCCTTCCTCTGTAGAATGGGGTATTGGTAATTATCACTCGATGTTTTAGGGATCAATACTTTAAAATGGACTATTCTAACTGAACAAAGCATTATGGATCGAAGTAATTAGTAATTTTAGAGGAATTACAGTTGGTTTTAGCTCCTGATTTGGGCTTCTGAATGGTTTGATACAGCAGCTGGTAGCGTTTTGCCCTGAAAGATTTTGTGAGTGTCTGCAGAACTGTGATGGCCACTTTTACTTCAGGAAGCACAACTGCTGTCCCATCACTGTCCCTGTGACTGCACAGCTCAGGGAGCTTCCCAGCAGGCCCTGCATGTTCCAGCCAGGAATAATTCTATTTATGCAGTGTCTTCTGCTTGAGGATTTCAAAGGCCAGCAGCTTATGAGCTTCATCACATTAAACCTGCACAACACTTATGCAGGAGAGATTCATTTAATTAACTCTCCTTTCACAAACCTGAACCCGAGGCAGGTAGGGTAGTGTGTGACTTCCCTGCATCAGATAGCTGCAAAATGAAATAAGGCATATATTGCAGCACCTCTAATTTGAGTTCTGAGCTTCAACAACATCCTCATTTTCCCTCCCACAGTGCTAATTAACTGTAATGTATGATAATCATTACTGAACTGCAGTTCCACTAAGTAGCAAATGAAGATTCTCTGTTTAATTAGATTTATGGCTAGGTTGTGGGGCAAGGCATTTTCCTAATTAACAGGATTAAATCTAGACTGGGCAGACAGGAATGAGTGTAATTAAAATTTAATCTCCCTCATCCTGAAAACAAGCTGCCCACAAAACAGAGAGCTTTGTGTAAATGCTCTCAGAGCATGGAAAGGTTGAGGCAGGTTTCAACACATTTCCCTCATGTCACTTTCTCAATTTTCACCTGTTATCTTTGCATTTTCACGAAGAAACCTGTCTTCCAACACAGATGGTAATCTGTCACATATGGATTTAGGTGTCAGCTATTCTCCTCCAGGACATATCCACTCTGACATTATCCACCAACCAATCAATAAAAGAGTCTGCCAGGCTGCCAAGAGATCAGTCACCTTGTAAAACAAACATTATGTCCTATTATTTTCTTATTACAGTTAATTAGATTTATAAAACACAAAAACCTTCGAAAGTGGAAAAACTCAGGAAAGCTGTCAGAATAGGTTAGGGACAGAGTTCTCAGCTGTAAAAGGGAAGGGGATTTACTAAATCTAATGTGAAAAGAAAGGATTTTCATTTAAATTTTTTTGCTGAACACTGAATTCTTTTCTCAACCTAAAAACATGTTAGTGCAATGCTATGAACCCAAACAGTGTGAGCTGTCTTAGGCTGTGACACCAGAATGTGAAGTGGAGATATAAAGGAACAGACTGATGGTCTTTTACTGTCTAGGCTGAGCTAAATGCTAAAACCACCCCTGCACCTCCATCCCACCCCCTCAAAAAAAAGAAGAAAAAAAAAAAAGCCATAGGAATCCCAGAAAATAAAACTAGTTTTCCTCCTACTGTGATGTTTTGAGCAACCGAAATGCTTTTTATAAAACACAGGAAAGGGAGAAAGAAATAAGTGTGCAGATCTGGGGGCTGTGGTTAAAATGGTGGTAAAAAATTGTGCAAATACCTTGGGCTGCCTACTTATCTACCTTGATTATTCACACAGCCACCATGACCATAATAGTTGTAGGTGTATTTTATGCAGGAAGAGCTGAGGCAGAAGAACTCTCTGGGTTGCTGAAGATTACACACAACAGCAACAGTAAAAGGAGTTAATTCACTGTTTCTTAAGGAATAAACCAGACAAAACTCGAGGAACTGATATCCCTGGGCATTTTCTCTGCACTAGATCTCACTAAAAAAACCCCAAGGCCTTGTTCTTTATTTAATTTTGCTGTGTAATTTCAATGCAGAGCACAGGAGCAAGTGAGCTGTGCACCGCTGGACTACAAGACACAAGAATCCCCAGATTTAGTGCATTAACTCACTTTACATTTATTCATATTTGTCTTCATTTACCTTCTTGGAATTCTTACCCACTTGGGAAAGCCGTGTGCTTATTTCCAAGGACCTCAGTTTGCTTCTAAAAACATGTTTGTCTTAATTAAAATAAAATTTAAAAATAAAATTGGTATTGAAGACAGTAGTGATGCTCCCTCTAAAGTGCCAGTGAAACTGTGCCAGCTTTCCTGTGATAAAGCTACTCCTGCTGAAAGGGGCAGTTGAATACAATTAGCCCATGATAATTCAGATGCCTCATGGCTCTTAATGAATCAAAGAAATTTGGCTGCTGACCAAAAATTAACCCTCCAAAACTTTTTGAAGGCACTGCTTCAACCAACCAGGGATCTGTTCTGTACCAGGGAAGGCAGATACATCACTGAGAGGGCTGATGATCATATTAAAAATCATATAAAATCTGTACTTTATGGGAAAAAAGGCAGAGATAAAAGAATGACAAAATACTGTAAGTTTTGAATACTGGTAGCTTTGATTATGCGAGCAGTCAAGTAACATTATGTGAGTCCCAAGTAACAGAAAGCACAGCCCACTTTTCCAAAATGCACTGTGGTTGTTGATCCTCAGGGGGCTTTATATTGTTGAATAAATGCAAGGTCTTTTCAACAACTGAAATGCAAAATATGACCCTCTCAAGCATTAATTTAAAGGATTTGGCATTTTCAAAGGGGAGGTTCACAAAGACAAATAACAACTGCAAGTTTCTAGGGAACAGGGATATTGCCTAGTCATGAAAAAAAACCCCTAACTTAGTACACATGAATTTATTTTGTGGGGATAGATGGAACCCTTGGGAGGGACTGAAACTCAACGAGTTACATGGCAGCTGACCCAAGTCTGCAATTTTTTAATGGAAGATAATTTGTTATATTATATTTGTCTGTCATGAACAAGTCTACAGCAGACAAATTAATTGTATGTCTTTAAGCCAAAAAAAAACCCCAACCAAAACTAAAAGGCAATTCCCTCAAAAATAAGGAAGGGGCAGTGAAAGTTTCACACATATTCTGGATTAAATAAATTTGCAGCAACAAGAAGGATTCTGCTTTCCATTCTCTTTTTTTTTTTTGGTCTTCCCTTTTCTTCTTTCTGACAAATTTCAACGGTGTGGGTACCTAAAATCTGCATTTATTTCCTTTTTTTATAAACTGATTTTTTGTCACGGAACTTTAAGTGTCTCTTAGAAAGTCTGAATCAAATTATGCCTCTAAATCTAAAAATTCAGTCAACACCAGTGAGTGTCCAATTGCTCATTTTTCTGATCCCCTCACCAGGCTTCTGACCATCAGGAGTTTTCTACCTCTTCCTCCCCCAAGCCCCATTCATTCACTCATTTTCTGCTGCTCACCAGCATCTTTCTATCTCTCCAGCATCTCCACTATTTATGGTTTCACCCCAAACTTGGCTGAGCCTTCTCCTCTTTCTGTATTCCCCTCTGCCCCTCAGCTCAGACGCTTTATCACCTTACGGTGCACCAACAACACTCCGCTCCCTGCTTCCTTTAAAAAAAGCGGGGAAAAATTAGAAATCTAAATTCCCAGTCTTAGGAGGGCTTGAACCAGCTGTTTCCAGGGCAGCAGATGATTGTGGCTCCCTCACTGGACACGACACAGAGCTTCCTAGTGAGCTGCTGCAGCTGCCTGCTGGATGCTGCTCCTGTTTTCCTCAGGCTGGATTGATCTTGTATGTTCTTTGTCTTGAGACCTGGATAAAATCAATGTAACAGCATAAAATGACTGCAGCCTCAGCAATAAGGCTGCTGCAGACAGGCCTTAATGTTTGCTTCTTTAATCCACGTTTGATTAAAGAAGCAAAGATTAAAAACACTGAAGGTGTTTTTGCAGCTACCCGGGAGCTCGTGCTCTGGTCCAATTTTCTTGTCCTGTCCATCTCTTCTAAAACAAGCAGCTCTTGTGATAAATTGAACTTGACTACTGCCCTTCCATCAGTCACTCAAGTTTTCCCTCTTTCAATCCTGATCTTTATGACTTTTTTTTTTTTTTGGACAGACATGGTCTCACATCTTGCTTAGAGTCCTGCCAAACCAAAAATAACCCCCAAACTGCCTCTGTAATTTAATATTCCCTCTTGGCTTTAGTCTCTCCTTTGTCATTCCTATCGAATCAATTCTCTTTGTGTCCTCTTTCACCAACTACAAGTCTACCTGTTATCTCTGCAACATGCACAGGGTTGATTCATATGCCAGAAAATTCCCTGTGGAAGCATCTAGTGGGTCACACTATAACTACAAGAGGTCTTCTCAGGGCCTTCCCAAAGAGGTCACAAAAGTGTGTGTTCTCAGAAAGTCTTCCCATTGAACAGGACCACTGTTTTCATGACAAAATTCCCAATTTTCCTCTCATTTAATGCTGCTTTTCTTACCTTTTCCTTTGGTTAGGCAGCCACATCTATTGTTTCACAGTGTTAAATCACTGCCTTTGGCTGCCTGTTTGGCACAAATGCCTCTATTTTCTTAATCATATGGGTTTTGTCAAAAAAAAGAGGAGTATTTTTGCTGCTGC
Organism: Lepidothrix coronata; assembly: GCF_001604755.1. Classification (NCBI taxonomy): domain Eukaryota; kingdom Metazoa; phylum Chordata; class Aves; order Passeriformes; family Pipridae; genus Lepidothrix; species Lepidothrix coronata. The sequence goes on along the minus strand of NW_016690309.1, from coordinate 2,183,191 downwards.
AAAATCTTCCCAGAAAATCTGTTGGTTGCTGTAAAGCAGCTGAGGAGATTCACACAAATCAGCCTTTACCAAGAAGGTTTCCTTGCTTGCTTCCTGAAAAAAGAATGGGATCCCAAAACTCTTCAACTACGCAAAAGCACTGGAGAATGGTCAGAACTTGTTTGTCAGAAGACAATTTAAAGAAAGCTCAGCCATTTTAATTGAACATTTAATTGCACATTTAATCCGTGCATCATACATATTTAGCAAATTACTGGGTTTGTCCCTTATATTTATTTTTTATTTTGTTTTTAGGATAAAAGACAGACCTCAGCCACAAGATTTGTATTTGCCTTCTGCTCAGCATGGAGGGGGCAAAGGTATTTTTTGTTTTGCTACATGGCTCTAGTGGCTTGTGATTTCATCTGATTTCTTCTATTTTCTGATAGTTCTTTGCTTACATGTGCAGAGAAGCAAACTCAAATGGTGTTTATATTTGAACACGCACTTATTTCTAGTTACAAACACTGGGAGGGTAAGTTGTAGCTTGAAAGCAGAATCATGTAAGGAGTCTGATGGAAGCAGAGTTGCTTATAATGAATTATGAAAACTAGATCTTGATTTGACTATTGGGAAGTTTACTCTTGGCTTAAGTTGATGAGAAGCAGGGAGAAAAGCATCAGGGACAAAGAATGGCTCAGAATAAACCACTTCAGTAAACACTTAAGAGTTGTTAAAAGACAAAACACACTTTAATAACTAACTTCTACAATTCTATCCCTGACTCTGGACACTTGTGGACTGGCTTTGACAAACAGGCTATAGGGCCTCCTGATGATAAAAAGTCAGGGAAGTCTGATTCCTCTGCAGTAGAGTGCTTTTCAGAGTGAGGGACACAGAAGGGAGAAGAAAACCAGAGAGGGACTGAGATTTTGTCCTGCATTGACTTTCACACGTGAGTGGAGAACAGAGGCCTCTTTGCACCACTGTAGTAACATCCATCTTTTTCCTTATATTTTGTTTCTCTTACTGAGCTCAAGAAGAGTCACTTTGTTCCTCACTGGTTAGACTCCGAAGGAAAGTGGGAAGGATAACCCAGTTCAGGGATATTTTCCAGGCAGGTAAAGTGGATACCCTGTAGGTTGGGATTAGACTATTTCCATGTCCTTATTGTGATAAGATATGAGTTCAAAGGGTGCCAGCTGCTCCATGTTATTTCCCAGTGCACGTATCTTAAAGCCTGTACAAATAACTCAGCCATATGATGTAAGACCTCTAATCCCATCAGGAATTAACAAAGGATGCTGTGCTTATTTTTTCCTTGGGCTCACCTATTCTTCTGACTATATTCTACAACACAGCTCACCGAGGGATTCCTGAGAGAAGTAAAAGGCCCAAAATCAAATTTAATGCCCACTGAGAGCTGATGCAGAGGAGAGAGGACAGACATTCTTGTTAGGTATCCACAGCAGGGACAATATGGGGATCAAATGAATAGTCATAGAAGGTGTGGTCTGTACAAAGGCCTGAGGATGACAACCTCTATTTAAAAATGTGATTTTAAATGCCTTTTTTACTGAGGCTCTTGGCTTGAAATCCCATGAGCATTGAGTTTTCTGAGAACTGAAAATTCATTCCACGTTTGAGAAATCTCCCCCTAAAAAGTCTGCAGTGTATCTGGCCCATCTGCTCGGGTCAGCTTCTCCACAGAGGGTGTGTTTCCATTTGCAAAGTTTGGCGGGTTTTTTCCAGCAGAGATACCAGAACAGTGAGTTAAAGTCTGCTGAGAATAATCCTGTACTTCCCTTAGTTTCTTTTGAGAGACTCTGAGCAACATGCATCCTACTGCTCCAGGATATCCCAGAGCAATCCAGCCCAGAGAGCTTTATTTATGCACAGGAAGCAAAGAGAAGCTACTTATTAGCTTAAATGAAAAGCTGCTCTCACTGGTCATCACTGCACCTTTGACTTAGGGAAGGCTGAGGCACCATTTCCCATGTGCTGCTTTCCAAACCAAACTCTGGATAAAAGGCACCATATCAGCAGAATGTTAATCTAGTGTGCTGTACACCAAATTTCTCTGGCACTGAGCAGCAGCATCGTGAACCACTATTGAAAGTAGAACCTCTCAAGAGTCAATCTCTCAACTACCTAAATTACCTTCAAGGTATGACATAAGAGTAGATGGCCATGGTGCAGTTATCGAGGGAAATGCAACCAGAAGAAAAAGGGAATAAAGACAAGCAGGTCTCTGCCCTTTCTGGCTTAGCCAGAAATCCTCTTCAAAAACCCACTGCTGCTTGTAATGTTGAAATTTATGCAATTTTGACATTCTTGAGTTTTTGCAATTTTGACATTTAGGCTGACATTTGCTGGTACCACAGCACTCTGACTGCAGTGGAGGTGAGGACTGCCAGCAACGTATTTCACTTGAGTTTATCCTTTCACACCATTTGCATGTATGTTTTTTCCCTTTTTTTTTAGACACCATATGTGTCTAATGTGCAGGGAGCTAAACCTTTTCATAAGTGTTAAAAAAAAAAATCTTGATGTTGCTAGAGAAAGGTGAGCTGGAAAAAAGCTCTTTTTGTATGTCCCAGGAGTGCTCTGGGACATCTCACACAATACTTAATTTCACTAATGCCCTGCAAAAGGTAGAGCAGGATACCTGCCTTCAGTGAGGTCTCTTTACAGCTAAGGAAGAAAACTAGAACAGTGCCTGAACAAAACAAAACAAAACTATAAAAAAGTTCATTCCCATGAAATAATTTGTACCTCTCTTGCACTTTTCTCTTAGGTCAGGTATATCTTATTTCAGAACTGCTCCAGGCTTATAGTCTTGATTCTAAAGGCACTGGGACACTTTTATGTTGTGAAAAGTGTGGTCGTATGTGCCACTGAAGTTTTACCTGCCTTGATGTAAACTTGACTGATGCATATATTTTACAGAGGTTATTTTGCACAGGGATATATTTTATGGTCAAATTTTTACTTACATGTAAAAAAAAAAATATGTCAGGTTGATCAGGGATATTAACCAAACAAAACCTGAGTTTATCACAGGTAATTACTCCTACTGCAAAACATTGCATTTAGACAACCAGTGAAAAATTATATCACCCTGAGACTTATTTAATCAATCACAGTCAAAGGAAGGTATTATCATAACTCTGGCAAGCTAATAGCTGATGTACCAGATTAACAACTGCATCTTACAAATAACAGACAATAAAAATAACCTGTGCTCCTTCTGGTGCTCCTTTTTTAAAAAGAGAGGAAACATTTTCAGTGTCATATGAATTGATTGGGACTGACAAGATGCAATTCTAAAAGCTTTAGTCAATTTAATCCAATTTAGAGAGAAAAAAAAAACTAAAACAAATTTTAAGTAATTTCGATTAATGGAATGATGGAGGAAATCATAACTGTTCACAGATACTCTGCAGCCAGGAAATGAAGCCAAATTGGCCAGCTAAACTGCTCACTGTGAGCTTTTCACTCAGTGTTAGTGTGTTCTGAATTAAAAGAGAGGAAAGCCTTCAACATCTGAGTCATGCTCTTGTACCAAACTCATGTCAAGCATTAATTTTGAACATTTAAACATTTAACTTAATTAAACGTTTCAGTTCATATTTAACAAAACATGACATACTTTGCTTCATTAAAACTCATTCTGTAACTCCTTCCTCAGAGAAACAATTCCAGCTTAAAGACTTAATTCACTTTCAGGAGCTCATTTTGAGTGTGTGTATCCAAAACTAATTTAAAATGTATTTTTCTGCTGTAATAGGCCGCAATTAAGAAAGATGAAAGAAAGTGATCACTATGTCAACCTAGTACAGGCAATGCAAAATCTCCCTTTTATTTCAAATTAACTCTGAAACAGTTCTTGGACTGAAATTTTTCATTAGTCCCTATCTTCTTTTCTAGATTGCTGAATGATAAGGGAGCTTACAGAGCTGAGTTAGAGGCCTTTGATTCAACACTCAGGCATTTCTGATGCTCCCACTGCAGCACAGTCAAGTATTTAAGCATGTAAGTGCCACATTTCTTCGCTGCATCTGAATGCTGAAGGCTGGGGGGCTGTTTCAAGGATGTGGAGAGCACATTGCTGGGTCACCATGACAATGAGACAGCAGGAAGGAGAAATGTTTGCCATCCAGTCACATAACCCCAGTATAACACTGCTCTAGTTAAACAATATGCCAGAGGGCTAAGAAGGGCTTACTCAGTGTTGCACAGTAAATAAAATGCACTATCTCTGGGTGGAGATGGGAAGGGAACTTTCTGCCTCCTAAATACACGTCTGTGGCATCACCTGGGCTTCACAAAGACCTATTTGGGCACATGAATTAATCCTGCTGCAGATTATAACCTCATAGTGCTGCTAAACCCACCAACATTCTAGCCCAGCCTTCCCAAAATCCCACTGTCAAGTCCCTTCCCCTTGAGGGTGGATTGTCAGAGGATGCAAATGAAATGATGAAATGATGCAAAAAAAACCCCAACAAACATTCTGCTACCACAAACCATCTAAGGGACGTTGCAAAGTTAGGCAGCACTTTATGGATGTTTATGAAAAAGTCATATTTGACAGGTGGCTTTTGCTCCATGACCCTCAGAAATCCAGTTATGCTTCTCTTCTCCTGCTTAAAGACTTTACTTGCTCTGCTGTTTGACTCGAGGAGTTCAGCAAGTGCTGCCCCCTGCACAGGGCCTCTGTGTCCCTGTGTGCAGGGCTGGGAAGCTGCATCAGTCTGGGCACAGGAGTCCCCTGGGGGTACAGTTTCTTTTTCAAGTCCTGAGGCAGAAATGCAGCATATCAGACACATGGTCCTACGTTTTATAGCATGCTAGAAGCTCGTGGCCCTTCCTCTTACTCTAATTCACTTAGAGAACCCTAAGAGTCCCTGTCTCTCTCGGACATCATGTTTTGCCATCATTCCCAGCCCTTCTCTGCTTTAAGTCCTGGGAGAAGAATGCTCCCTTCATCAGCTTGTCTCACATCCTTCTGTAGTTGCCCTTTATTGTTTGATCCAGTTTATCAGATGGATTTAAACAACCTTCAGAAATCTGTGCTAAGTCTACCCTAGTCTGACTTCACTCCTCTCGAACCCCACAAGTTTTTTTTGCGAATGAACCTCCTGCTTTATCAGCTACTTCGGTTGTATTTAATAGAATTGAAGTGCTGGACTGATGAATCTTCTCACTGAGGGCAGATTCCAGCTGCATCCACGAAAAGGGTTCTCAGCAGGAAGGATGCACAGAAACCAACAAACAAGGGGGTTTGGGACCACAGAACCCCTGATATGCACAACACAGGGGATATTAAAAAGTGGGGAGGAGGCAATGAGCAACAAGCACCTGGGCTACTGTGCCTTTTAATCCCCTGGCTCCCCTTCTGGCTGAATTAGCTGAATTCTGTGGGATAACTTGGTAGGCATTTAAGGAAACAAACTACACTGTTTCATCCTGTGTAGCCCAATAATGGACAGCATCAAATGAACTGAGCATCAAGCTGGGATCACCCAGTTACAATGGCAGGAGAAATTAAATAGTGTTAATTAGAGGGAGAATATGGAACTCTTTCTGCCTGGAATGTCTCTTCTCTTAGCTGTCAAAAGCCTCCATGGCTTGGCTTATTAAAAGCCAAGTTGACAGGAAAGCTGAAGGGAATAAAGGAGCATTCTCCATTGTGTGCCAAGCCAGCTGAGGGAAGACTTGAGTTCCAGACTGACTTTTAAAGAACAGCAAAAGGTTAATGAACTTTTATCCCAACCACCATTTATACATCTGAAGGTCCCTCTAACCATACCACAGACACTTCTGCTCTTCTTATACTACACAATCAGGGAAGGGAGAAAGAATCAGAGATAAAAAAGATTTTTTCAGTCTCCAGAAACCAAAGAAACCTTCTGTGACAGGAGTTTTCCTACTGGCTGTGCAGATACCTGTTCATATTCCATGTTAAAACTATATCCACAACAAATTTTCCCCCTGTCTTATTGATACTTGGTATAAGTCAGACTGTAATCTGCATTAACAAAAGGAGCTTGATTCTTTGAGATGCAATGAACTCTCATTTCCCACTGAGCCTGTGGAAGAGGTCAACATCCAAACCCACTGAAGGTTTGTATTGCTTGGAAAATGCTTTCCTGCACCTTCCATCCTCTGATAAATTGGGAAAGGGCCAGGAGAAATACCAGAGTTTCGGTTCTTTACTCTGTATTTTAAATTCATGCCAGCTTTTCTGGTAGAACTATAGAATGAGAAATATGATATTGTAAATGAAGCATAGAACAATTAGTTACATTTAATAAGGTTTATTTGCCACCTTTTGGCAATCAAGCATGTTTGCATATACTCAAGTTTGCAAGAACTTGTCTTTTCTTTTATATCTACTTGCCTTTTTTCTATACTAAACAATTAATGTAATTCCAAACTACCAAACAAAAATCTGTGGGCATTTTGGACAGTAAATCTTTTCCCCCTTACATGTCTGTACAATGCCTAAGCCAGATTAGTTCTGATTTTTGCACAGAACCATCCAGAAATTTTCTTTATTTAGAAAAATAGCATTTTTATTTATTTCAATTTTTTTTTAATTTAACTGATTCCCTTGTAAAAAATAAGGAAGGAAAGTGTCAACAGATTTCTATAAAATGCCATTATGGCAAAAGGACACTGTTGAGGAAGTCAGCTACAAGTGAGCTGGAATTACAGATTAATAAATTACACAATGTCCACCCTGCAGTGCTCAAAAGTTCAGATGTTTCTTTGAGTCTTTGAATCCAAGCAACACCATAATGTAAAATGCCTTAGAGAGGAAGATGCCAAAACTGACTGAAAAGTCACAGACTTTCCAATGAAAACATTATTTTTGGTCAACATTATTTGCTAAATTAAACCTAAACATATCAATCATTTTGCTCAACCCACAAGTGCATTTTGCAGTTAATATATCAATTTTCCCTCCGGTTCCTCTCAGCTTTACTTACATGCTCTGTACCTCTACCTTCCTTTAACAGGCAATGGCACATCTTCCTTCCATATTTAGAAACATAACCTCTCTTAAAACGATGCTTCTATGAAAAAGCTCACTTGGACATGTTGTGACACTTGATGGACTTGGAAACTGTGCCCAGGAAAGACAGGATGTGACATGACCCCTGAAGGTGCTTTTAAGGGAAAAAACTTTACTGCTCAGTTTCAGTGCAGGATCCTTTGAGCACAAGTTTAAATGGGAATTTACTTCAGCTTCAGGAAAGCAGAATCTTAGCCCAGAAATCTCACATTAGATAAACTTGATTAATTACAAATAAATTAAATTAAAAACATATATTTTACCTTTTTATGAGGAAGAATATTTTCTAAAATGTCAATAAAGGTTAAAAAGAAATGGCCTGGTTGGTTAATTAAACCATGTAAGTTATTTTCCAGTTGCTGCTTATTTTAGGAAAGTAAAAAAGAATCTGCAGTATCATAATTCTGTTTCTTGTATTTTCTACTGATAAAAACAGGGGAAAAGTAAAAAGTGAAAGAGCTTGGAGCTAAAGTATTTGGTTTGAGGATCAGTTGAATATTTCATTTTGTCTATAGGACTAACTATAGACTTGATTATTATATAAATATTGTTCCATGGTAGTTCTCTGGCCAAGTGTCTAAATTTAGAATTAATCTTTTTTTTCATGACACAGTTTCAATAATAAACATTATGATCAAGCCTAGGTGTATGTTACATTATTAAAATGCCTCCTTTTTAAGCACTTGGTGGAATCACTGTTACTGTTCTGCTGGTAAAAATGAAGATTTATTTTTACGTGGCTTGAACTCAGATGACTGAGTTTTGATGTGAGCTCACCCTTAACTATTAACATTGTGTGCAATGGCAGCTTAAATGTTTTATTTTCAAATAAACAGGCAAATGGACTGTTATTTCTATAAATACTAACAGGATCATGCCCAAGCACTGGGATTTTTCAGCCTGGAGCAAGAGGAAACCACACATTTTCTGTTTATTTTTGTGGGGTTTACTATTTTAAGTAACATCAAGCCCTGGACTGATGATATTCTGACATTTCTGGGTATTTTGAAGGAAAAAAGAGTCATAATAATTTCTTAGCAAGTTGGGTCAGCTTATGCTAAGTCACTGAGTGATAAAAAGGGTTCTCTGTGACAAGAATATATGCAATGTCCTCCTGGATGTCCATCACTGAGTCCTTGGCAAGGAAGCTCAAAAGGAAGATGGGACAATGGTTGATGGATGGCCTGGTCCTTACTAACATGTACCCAAATCTACACACATGCCATTAAGTGTGATTTTGGGGGGATATTTGAGAACTGTCCCTGTCTCCTTAACTGGGAACAGACGCTGACAGTGATCTCAGATGCTCTTTTCTGTCCCCTCTTGCCCTGACCTCGGTATTAACACACCCACAAAGGACAAAAAACACCGAGGTTCTTGTGCTGCCTTTGGAACAGTAAAACCTGAGCACCAGCCACGTGGTTCAGACCTGGGCATTTGGAAATGTTATTTTGGTTTTCCTTTGTTGTTAGCTATTGTTTGAAGGTGCACAAACGGACAAGTGCCTGGGTTTTTTCCTGAGCAATACCTGTCTTCCCTTGGTAACAACCAGCTGATTATCTGCAGGTAACAAAGTATTGGTTGAGAATCTTAACTTGCTTTTCCAATAGACAAATTCAGACATTTCTAGATGACTGCAGTTTTACAAGAATATCCTTTGAAACTAAAGGCTTTTTGCAGCCCAGAGTTGTTCCTCTGAACCTCTGCTCGGCTCAAAACAGCTTGACCTCTGCATCTCATTTCTTTGCAGTAATAAAACCTTCTGATACACAGAAAGAAAAATGACTGAAATCACAGAATATTTTGAGCTGGGAGGGACACACAGAAAAATAAGGGGTGAGAAAACGAATGAACTCAACTGCAATCCCTACACCAGCACTGCCTCAACTTGAAAGTATTGATTAAATAACTTGATATTTACATCTTCTACTGGAAGCACTGAAGGCAAATGATGCATTGCAAAGCAAACAGAGGCTGACCTTTGCACGTTTTCCCATCAGGCTGCAGGGTAAATCCAACTGGGCAACTGCACCGAACCCCTGTCGCCGTGTCCTTGCACGTCCGATCGCAGCCTCCGTTATTGACAGCACATGTTTCTGCAGGACGAGAGAGAAAGGGAGAGAGGGAGAGGGAGAGAGGGAGTGTAATGAGATGTTCTGGGGGAGGGGAGAGGCACTGGCTCTTTGGGATATCACTGCATCCCAACATATTTGGGATATTACAGCGTCACAACACACTGGAAGCGATGTAAGTTTAAGCGAGGCAACCGCAGCGAGCCCGCGAGGTCGTCAGGGCCCACGTACTGCTCTGGGCTGGGAAACCATTCCCACAGGTCATGATTTCTTTCTCCTCCCAGGAGAGATTTGCCTTATTATATTTACTTTTCCACCGCCTTAGACAACGGGATGGGTTATTACGCATGGAATAAGTTTAAAAAGAGGGAAAAAAAAAAAGTGACTGCCTCTAAAAGCAGAACCAAACCTTCTGCCTGTTTTGTATCAGTCAATGTCTAGCTGAGGCATTTCGGGCTTCACTTTTAAATGATGTTGTAGGCATAATGAACTCTAAAAACAGTGGAAAGCAAAGCAGCGTGCTAGGCTTGGAACTGAGAATTTGAAAATCCTTAGTTAAGAAGGAGTTAATGGAAAATGAACTACATATATCACTTTGACAAGAATCTACATGCCCAATCTGTTCTTACTGAACTACAAGCAAAAGGCATCTGGGTTTTGTCCACTTAAAGCTTTTTGCAAATTGAAAGGAGTTTGGAGTGGGTGGGAGGGCATAATTGAGGTCACTGAACCCATTCCAGGCTGTGTCATTGAAATTTCCCAGTGCTTGTAGTATGTAGAAGGGTGGCTGGGCAAACACAGGCAAGAGAAAGTTGCAATACTTCTGAGCTTTTACTACAGTGGGCAGTGACTGTGAGGTACCACTACATTAAAAAAAAAAAATAAATCTTCAACTTCGTTAGAAAAAAAGCAAAACCCCTCCCTCATTGCCGTTATTTCCACTCACGTATGCACATGCACACGCATTACACATGCACAAGCTCACACATCACACTCACAAACACATCCATAAAATAGATAAAAGGCAAGTGAAATGATTAACTTTGCTTTGATCCACAGAATAGAGTGGATGTAAGGATGCCAATTTAGCACGTCAGTTTGAACTGGGCATTTATCTGAAAAGTATTTACTTCAGAGAGCAAGTCCTTTTAATAGTATCTTTTTCAGTTGCTCTGGCTTTGATTAAATTAAAATACCCCACTGCCCCCCAAGATTTCCATTATTCTACTCAGCTCACCTCCTTCCCTAAAGAGGCTTTGTCATTACTTACTCAGATTTACAGACTCCTATTGCTGAATATTCACAGCCTGTGTCACAATTGTACCCTGTGGACAGGGTCTGACAATAAGCTATAGGATATGCTAATTGGGAATTGCCTTAGAACAGTACATTGATCAAAAATTATTTACACAGAACAGAACAGGCTTTATCTTTTAATTGACTAGTACTAAAAGATTTTTTTATTTTAAAGCAGCCTCCGCTTTGTCCTCAAGGTGAACTTAGACTGGCCCTTTGGAGGGACTTCACTGCTTTAAAACAGGAAAAAAAAAAGTGTAACTGGTTTCTTTTTGAGTTTTTTAGTTGTTTGGTTTTTTTTTTTTTTTTTTTTGCACTGGCACAGGCCTCTCTCTACATCAGTTGTGGAATGAGCTCCTGGCACTCACAAAAGAAACTGAAAGCAAGGGGTTGCATTATCAGCATGGGACAAAACTCTGAGTCCAGACACCCTCACACATGCTCCTCTGGATAGGTTTTAGATTTTTATGCAATGTTTGCTATATAATAATATTTATTAGAAAGGGCAACTAGTACTCAAATAGATTTGCATATAACTGCCAGGAGGCACAGCTAACAAATGTTTTTCTTGTAATGGAGCTGAGGCTGCAATTCCTTGTTTTCAGGCAGAGTTCTTTTCACCTTAGGCACAACCTGCAGGACCTGAACCAAACTGTTAAAGCAATATAGTTCTGAATTTCATTTACTCCTCTGGGAAGGACTATTTTATAGACTTAAGAGGTTAAAACTACTGCTTGAAGAATTCTTCTGCTGGCATTTCCACTTGTTTGTGTGTGTGCACGTGTAGGCCAACATATCAAATAATTTTATCTTTCAGAGAAGGAAAAACCTTTCAGGTAATTTCAAATTTTTTACAGTTTAAGGGTGGGATGATTTGCCAGGAGTAAAGAGTAAAGGTTAAAAGCCAGGAAAAGGCACTGGAGATTAGGTTTGGCATGGCACTGCAAAGAGCAGTAAATCTTATGTTAACAGATTAACTCTGGCATATGAAGACCCCCTTATTGTAGTTCATCAGCACAAGATGAACATAAGCAGTAATATTTCTGCTTTCTGGATGACATCCAGTGAAAATGAATAGACACAACAATTTTTCTTTTTTCCCATGGCATGGATGACTGGATCTATAGGGTAAGGGTCATTCAGTGAACAAGAGTTATTTCTACATATAAATAGAAGGAATCAAGCCAGCTTTTCTTATTTTCACACAGATTTAGTAAAACAAACCGAAAGGGATAAATGCCCTTCAACTTTCCTAGTGACTCTGACTTTCATACATGACAAACTCTTTAACAGAGTGAAGACCCAAGTGAGCAGGAGGACATGTGACAGTACCTCTAACATTTTGGATTATTGGAGAGATGTATTGATGACATTCCTTAAACTCAAGGTCGCGAGAAAACATTGGGAAAAGAAAGCAAACATGAATAGCAGAATGTGGGAAAGAGGTCCTGGGAGCCACATCAAAGAGAAGAGCTGAGGCCTATACACAACACAAACCCAAGTGCATGACCACCTGTGCTTCTGGTGTAAGGACTTCAACTCCTTCTTCACCTCAAACTTTATATTTGAAAAGCAAATACAACTTTTAGGCCTCAAACAAGAGCAGAAGCAAAAATTACTTCTTATTTTCATTTTATCACACTGGGGAAGGGAAAAAAATAGATGTTAAAAATTGGATCAGGCCTTCACGGTGATATTGATCCTACAGACCATTTTCTCTGTTTTTTTTTTTCCTCTGGGAAAGACAACCTCAGCATTTTAGCATTTTCTGTTTGTTTGTTCCAAACTTTTTCACACATTTCTGGGTTGTTTGTTTTTTTTTTTTTTATTCTGATGAGGGAGCAGAAAAAGAACTGGAAGACACAAGTAAAGCAGTGTCATGGAACTGACATTTAGATTCCCTCTGAATTATGATAAAGCTCATAATTCAAAACAATTAGACTTTGCTGTTAATTTAAAGTGATGTTTGTAGCCCCATCTACATCCTTATTGAATTCCTACCAGAATATTCAGACAGAAAAAGGGATCTAAAGAACAGGACATCTATTTACATAAGGCAGTCTGGGAGAAATTACATTGTGTTTTTCCAGTGTAAACTCTTAATTCGGGAACAATCTGCTCAGTGGATCCATAGACAAGAAATAACTAAAATCATTACCAATATGTTTTACCTAAGGTTTACTCCATTAGGATATTTACTGCTCTAACCATGATATGTACATATATATAAGAAAAAAACAGTAACTATGGGATACTGCAATATGGGATATGGCTTGAGAACATTTCTGAAAGCCTGATTTTCAGCTTCTTTTATTAAACAAGTAAACATGACCATTTAAAATACAAGCTTCTAATTCAATCTGAGTTGTTGTTGCTGTTTTTTTTTTTTTTTGAAGTAGCCAATTATTTAATAAAGCCAATTTTTGTGACTTCAATTTATCTCATGAACAAAAGAACATGATGTGATTTTAAGGGTATTGGTCAAAATCAAGCAAATCTGTCCTACTCATTTTTGGCAGCCTGGTTCAACCTGAACTAAGATCCAAACCAGTTTTACAGGAACTGAGATATGGTGCAAAGCAGAACAAAATTACACAGGTCTGTGAGACCAGACAAGGTAAACCTGATCTTTTCTGTTACCCAGCACGGCAAATTGAAGTCAATAGGATCCAGAAAACCCTATTTGCTTTCTAATTCTTGATCATAACACAGTGACTGGAAAGAGCAGATAACAACAAGAGAGCAGATGCCATCTCTGAATTAAGAGTGGAAGGTTGGACTGAGTTCCTGTCCCAAGGCAGAGGAAAAGGATTTTTTGCAGCAACAGGTAGGCTGCAAATAAAAGAGATGGCAGCCCCCCAAAACAAAGAATATTCTCTAAGTTTGCCAGATTTCTGACATGGTGAGCAGAAAGTACAGCCAAAAGGAAGACGTGGAAGTGGAAAAATGCTATTTCCCCCAGGATTGTCCAAGTGCTAACACTGACCATGGGGCAAGTTAGAGCAAACCAGCAATTCAAAAGGCCTTTATTTGGAATTCATTTGCAGTAGCCTAAAGCTCAGTGATCTGTGCCATCCTAGAGCAGCTTGTTTCGAGTCAACTTTTCTGCTAGCCAAAGAGGAATTCCTGATGGAGGAGCCTGAATTCAGAGGAGCTATCAGGTCCTGTCGAGTAGGTCACAGTCCAAGCACAGTTATGAGTGACAGTACTCAGAGTGTAACCGTATCTCCTCCTGCACCTGGTCTGAATTTTGCACATGAACACAGTGTATTATGCTCAGATAACTGTCTGAAATTCAGGGGTCAGACACACGAAGGAGTCAATCCTGATGTAACCGAAGGCTAAATGTTGCAAGAGGAATATCAGCTTTAGTGCACTCACTGCTTTAGCCAGTGAAAGCGTGAGGTGTATGGATTACCTCAGACCAGTTTTTCCTAAAGAGGTGCCTCTGAGGTAATATTGCCTGGAAACTGGAGTGGCAAGAAGGGTTTCTCAGCAGCTGTGCTGTAACTAAAGCTGTTGTAAACTGCTGCTGTGCCCCTACCAAGGGATAACCTGTTTACCTATGGTAAGCAGATAAAAAGGTGTTTATTTCTGTGCATCTAATTCACAGGGAAACACAAACTTTGAACAAGTGAGGAAAGATTAAGGATATCTGTTAAAGAAAGCCAAATATATGGCTTTGGGACTTTTGAGAAGATCTGATCTGAAACCATGAATTGCCATTGTCTGTAATCATCCTTTGCATCACTGCAGCATTTTAGGGCCCTCATAAGGACCTACACCAGGATTCCACTGGGTTTTCACAGTACCCTCCACCTCTTAACTTTTATGTTATACAGAGAATCATACAGAAACAATTTGAACCACTAGTGGCATCACTGCTGTGTGCAGGTGAACTGCAGGACTGGATAAAAGTCCTAACTGAATAAAGACCCACACTCTGGAACCCCCTCAAATTCTGACCAAAAATACACAAATTCTGAAAGCCTGAGACTTGGAAGAGATTAAAACTCCACTCAGGCAATTAAAAAAAATAGTAGTCTGTGGATTATAAATTGAGCTTGCCTTGAAGTAAGAGGGAATATTCAGTATGAGTAAGAAAGCCATGAGACAGGGAACACACAGTAAGGCTGCTGCTGCCATCCATAAAGGGAATTTTACTGCAAGTGGCAGTACATGCTCTGTGTGCCACGGGATCAGGGAACAAGCAGGGACCCAAAGGACAAACAAGCACAGGAACAAAACTAAACACACCACTAAAATATTTCAATTTTCAGTTAAGGGAGAACGATGCTATTCTCATGCAAATTCTGCTCTGTGATGCTGAAAGGGGAGAGAAAGAGCATTCACAGGAGTATAATGAATGAAACAAATAGCTGTGAACAGATGAAGGAGGAACTGAAAGAGCTTCATATTCAGGGAATGAAAAAGGTGAGACAGAAAGGGTAACTTGCAGGATGTGGAATTCTTCCCTTCGTTATGCTTGTCTCCTCACTTCCTTGCAATTTCATGATTGGTAGAATTTTATTTGCATGAAAATAGGATGAGAATTCTGCACTGCCACATAGGGAATGTGTGAAGATCGATTCCTCTTCAGGGAATGTGACATACTTAGGGAACATCACTTGATAGATTGGATCAGGTGTTTTATAAGCACCCTGTGAGTCCAGTCTGGTCCCTCAAAATTAGCACTAGGAGCTGTGGTGTCTATTCTACCCAGAGAAGCTGTATTTAAGCAAAACTGAAATGCTCTGAATATTGCCAAGGAGCATTATCTCCTGACCTTGGACAAATCCTTTCATTTAAAATGGAGAAGCAAAACAATGGAAGGTATTGCCAGGAATTCTGGATAAGGTCAGAGTCTTTATCATCAGCAAAGAAATGAAGAAAAGGGATTTTTACAGGAAATAGCACACCATTCACAAACCCAGTGAATAAAAGTGACGATAACTCAAGATGAAAGGACCTGCCCTTGGGAGAGAGAGAATGCATGAATGACCTCGGGGATTCCTTCCCCCTGTTTGCTATGATTTCATACAGCAAAGTAGAACTGACAGAAGGAGTTAAAGCAAGGTCTTGGTTTCACAGTCAGTAACTGAGTCAGGGAGCCTCCCAGCAATATGCCTGTTAGTTATACGCTTTAAATTCTTTATTGATTAAAGCACAAAGAGGTTTGGGATGCACACAGAGCCACACGCTCGGTCTGCTGTCAGTGAGCAGTTCTAAGTCAGGGAAAAGCCATTCAGAAAAATAAAGACGTATTTTAAGTAACTGGAAAGAGTCCTGGGAGGCAGCACAACAAAGCCAGGTACTAAAATACAGACTGAAAAGGTGCTCTTGGCTTAAACTGACCCTTGGCAAGCTGTAACTGTGATAGAAGTTAACTGCTTTGAAAGACCACTTGAAAACAAACACCAGCTTGTCCACCTCCCTCCTCTTTGAGACAGAAAACTGGGAGTAGCATCACCTGGAAACTCTTCAAAATTCCACTTTGAAAGAAACCAAAAATGAAGCTTGCAGAGTCTGTTTCTAACTCACACTGGAATCAAACAACGTAAGACTTGTGGAAATCCTCCAGTGGCAAACCAGAGCTCGTAACACCCTGCACTCCAATGCTTGGTAGTCGGGGCGTTAAATGCCATGTTAGAAAACCACATTTTCTATGCTTTTATGTTTATTGAAACTGAAGAATGCCAAGCCCTTATCAGGCTATTGGTTGTCAATACTGGCCCTAAGGGTGGAACACCTTCATAAGGCAATAACGAGTTAGTCTGACTTTACAGACCAACATTTCCCTTGAACAGGGGTGGCAAAGCACAGAGAAAGGGCCTTCAAGTATCATTTCCTCACCTTTCAAATGAGTGTCCTAACGAGACTCCTGTGCACATCCTGTCTCCCTATTTCTGAAGATCATTGCAAAGAAAAGCACTGTGAAAACCTGAGTCTTCCCACAAAACTTACTTTCACAAAAAAAGGGCTTTTGACAGAAAACTCTCTCATCAGGTGAAAGGATTCTTTTTTAGGTTAAGAATGCATGGCTTCAGTAAGTTCTGCTGTTCTACAGTTCCTTTTCCTGAGCTGAAAAGAAGCGAAATATGGTTCTACCATACAGGCCTGAAATGCAGAAAATGGTGGATTTCCATATGAACTACACAATCACCGTGTGGTTTATACAGTATTTCAAGAGAGAGGTTTGATTTTGGAGAAGTTATTCACACTGAATCACCAGAGGAGAGATCCTTGGATGCCTGAAAGGATATACAAGGAAGGTTTCCATATTGATATGCCATCATTTTAAACATGGCAGGAGAAAATAAATTTAATTATGAGACTCTTGTAATTCTAGTTAACTTTGTGGATTCTATTTTCCTGTAATGGAGTAAGAGCTGTATGTCTCCGCTGAAGAGAAAACAGTGATTCAATGAAATTAAGTCCTGAAATTCCTAACAAACAAAACACAAGGCAGGAAGCAATAGCTTAGGTCAGACAGACACAAGGGACTAGAAAATTCACAAGTTACTCTATGATTCCAAAATCCAGAAGCCATAACACCCCCTTGCTGCTCTGTCAAGCTTATGGTCTTCAGTAAAAAGATTAACCCCCCCCTCAAGTGTCACATGGAGAGGTGGAAGGGAAAAGAAGCCTGCACACCAGAGAAATTAGAAGTTTTTTATCGGCTGTTCATGTGCGTGTTCATACAGGGCATAGATCCTTGCAAGTTAAGACCTGAGATTTTTTTTAGCCTTAAGACCACACAGTCCCACACCATCAGTTCTTCTGAGGTCTGGAATCCCAGGAATTTCCAGATGGACTAAGAGAAAGAAGGGGAGAAGGGTGGCTGATGGTGTGGATGTGCACAGGGACAAGACATCTCCAATAAGTGACCTTGCTTTCTACTCCCACCATGATCAGTATGAAGTTCACACACTGGGTGTGTGCCCTCTGCAATCCCTACCTTATGCAAGATACCTGGAGGAGGATCTTAATTCATTGGAAACAGGGAATGTGGAGGAATGCTCTGGTTAGAGCTGCATGAAGTCTGGGAGCCTCTGTGAGGGGCAAGTGCAGAAGGAAGGATGGTGCTTCAGATGGCCCTGCTGTCCTCAGCTCCTGGGGAGTGTGCTCAGCTCACATCAGATGGTTCCACCTCTGCTCACTAACAGTCAGTTGACACAACCTGTCACCTGCAGAGGTAATTTGGTGTGGAAAAGAGCCATAACCAGGTACCTTTCTGAGGCAATCAGGTGCTCCAGACAAAAGCATGCTTGGTGTCCAGGATGAATAGGGTGGCCTAATCCTTAGATAACTGTGGTGTAATAATCAGATGTCTGGTGTAATAATCTGATAATGTCTGATTATTAAGCTCAGGTGATTCAAGATACATGAAGCTGAGTGCCATTTTTGGTTCAAATGGGTAAACCTAAGCTCTAAAGTTGTAAAGCTCTCTGCCTCCTTGATGTAACAGATGCTGAAATGTTTACCTTTGCTGCAAATGCTGCAGGGCACAATGACAAGCTCAAATTGCGGGTTTTTTCTTAATATGATATGAGCAGCTCATTAAAATCCTTTGTAGGTACTAGGCTAAAAATCTGAAATCAAACCAGCTTTGGCCAGGACAGGATGAACACAGTTACCTTGGCTGATGTTTCCAGGTACCTCCAGGAGGCACGAGACCAGATGAAAGAGCTGATCAAGTGACATTAAATAATCTGTAGGGATCTTGGGAGACAGCTTCAAGGGAAGAGAACTGCATCACTGTTTCTGATGCAGGTTGCAAATAACCTCATTGATGACCCCAGAAGTCAGTGTCCACTGGAAAAATCTTAAGCTGCTCTGGCACAAAATGAGCCGAACATGTTTCATGGAGTGAATTTCTGGGTAGAGTTTGGCCTTCTGAAGACATGGGAAGCAATGGCATGACTGTTATTTTCACCATCACGCTTCCCCTAAACATGCCAGGGAAATTACTGTACTCCCTTAACTTCAAGATGGGCTCAGTGTCCTGTTGCTCTTTGCTACACCCAAAAGAACTTTGTAAAACTCTCTTCGTGCGACAAGAAGGAACCGACCTTACAACCAGAGCAAGAACATTCTATTGCCAACATGAGTTCTTGTAACAGTGATCTCTGGAAAGAATGGAAAAGGTGAATTGAAGGTGAGGAAGATGAACAAAGCCCTGGCAGTTGTTTTGAAGTCACCTGAGGTCAAGCCCAAATGAACCTGATCATCTGACTATTAAAGAGAACAAGAAGGAAAATGAAACACAGTGAGACATGGGTCTTCAAAAGGAGCTGATCAGAGGGTAAGACCATGGACAGAACATCGTGGTTGTGTTGCTACAACACCTCACGCAGTCTGGCAAGGCCTGTGGTGATGGCACTGTAACAAGTCACTGCATTTTTAAAGGCAATATAAAAACATAGGTCATAAAATTATTTGGTTCTAAGAGTTGATGTAAAGAGTAGCCAAAGAGCAAAGCATTATCTCCTTAACACCAGACAGTTTTACAGCTCTGCTTCCTCAGAGAGGAAGTTTTGAGCTGCCTGTCACACCTTTGTAAGCAGCTGATTTAATTGCAATGAGGCAGCCCAGTGGCATAACTGGTGCTACGAACTCTACTTTTGTGTCCAGTAACATCATGTTCTGTGTACAAGAAAGCTTCAGACAATAGCTCTATAAAACCCCTGAAGCCTTTCTGAGAGAAAGACAGTGGCCAAGAAGGATGTTAAACCCACGAGACTTGATAAATTTACAATTTATTTAATGATAAGGAGCTGGACTGCAGGATGACTCATCTTTACAGTTGTACACTGTGGGGCTGTTTGACTTAGGAGTTCTATCCAGGGCTGCAACAGCAAAAAGAGATATGGGAACATGAATAAAAGCAACCTCCATTGCTGAAGGTGTGACACAGGACTAGATATTTTGGGGATATGTGTATTAGTAGGGCTGAGCAGAAATTTAGTGCTTCTAAAGCTGTGTGCCCACACTAGAATGGTTTTCAGACAGGCAGGCAGGGCAGGATACACTGTGTTTCAAACTCATGCTAGATTTAGGCTCCTTTAACCAGGTAGGGCAGTCTCATGCTATGATGCTGTGACAGGAAAAACAGTTGTGGCAAAGAGGTTCCCAAGGAAAAAGAAGGTAAGGGAAAAAAGAGAAGGTCAAAGAGAATATTTTCAGAAAAAAAAAAGTGTTGTACCACACAAAACAGAGATTTGAACATAATTTTAAGAGCAGAAGGCAGTGCTCAACTAGATGCAAGACAGATATACCAGATTTTTAAGAAGACCTGAAGACATTGGTCGTGCCCTACTGGTTTATAGCAAGTGCAAGGTGTTCTGCAACAAGGGGGGTGTAAATGGACCTTACAGATAATGGTACAGCTCTGGTTTTAAATGCCTGGGGGTGTGTGACCTTCTGCAGGGTGAATGTCTTTCCTAATCCACAGACTCTTTCCAAACGTTATGAAAAAAGCTGGATGGAAATTCCTGGGAATCGCTGGATGGTTCCAAAGGAAAGTTTCTCGTAGGTCATGAGAGAAGACCAGTTTCTTGTCTGCCTCACAAGACCTAGACAAAAATGCATCTAGCAGGGAGGAAGAAAGTGTATTTATTACTTTGCTCTGTTTAAATTTAGCCCCAAGTCACCGAACCACACCATGACTGGGACACAGCCCCTGTAACAATCAGCCCAAGACATGGAGGTGGCCAGTCTTGGTGTAGCAAAATGACAGCAAAATGTTCTCCTAAAATCATCTTGTGCGAGTTTGTTCTTAACAATTATTCGTAATAAATAAGAATATTTAATAATCTTACTATTATTAATAATATCTTGGCTGATATTAAGGGTTATACAGATCATAGTCATTTTAATAGTGTGCAGCACATGACAGGGGACTAGAAATTACCAGCTCAGGACTTGCAACTGAAAGCATCTTTCATTAGACTACTAAAATTACATAAAGTCATCTACTTTTCCTGCTCTCCCAAGACTGCCTGCAGGAGGGCCAAAAATCACAGTCCATTTAGAAAAGCTGGGGAAAAAAAAGTTTCCTGAGGAGCCTTCCAGTACTTGCTAAACCAGCTGTTTAGAAAACATCTGAAGACACCTGGAATTTCATGGAAATGCCACTACACTTCTGAAATGAGTAAGATCCATTAAAAAAAAAATCAATTCTAAGCATTAGAAATCAGAAGAAATAAATAAGTAGAGAAGTCCCTAAGTAATAAGCCCTCCACTCAGATTTCACTCACTAATTGAATTTCTTTTCTGCTCTAGTTAATGTTTTACTAAGGAATCACTCTCAGCTCTTGGGTGATACCTGCTAATGAAGAGCTAAACAATGTGTTTTGCAAACTGGATTTTAAACTATCTCCCTAAACCTATTTCCATAGTCTGTGTTAAGCTTGGAACTTGCAGAACTGGTGTAATATTAAGAAGGCTGTTGCTAATCTTTTTTTAATGCTAAACTTTTTAATGCCATTTTCCTGGACTCTTGTAAGCAGTGTGAGCTTATTTTCAGGTTGGATAATTACTTTTATGAGAGGGTGAGGCATCATCAACACAGTGCATTATGTTGCTCAGTACCTCTACACTGTACTGTACATACCATTTCTGATTGGGCAAACTCACCAGTTACAACTATAGGGCTGCATTTTCAGCAGTCCAGAGGCCTTTGGGCACATTTTTTTCCCCCCTGACTTCTTGTGAGACTGTGGGTCTTCCTGAAATTATAACTAAAAGTGCTAACAGCACATTTCCAAAGCAAGATGAGCTGCCTCACAGCTCCTGTTAGCTCGAATGACTTGAAATAGTGTATCATGAAACAATAAATTGATGTGGCTCACTTGCTAGGTCTGCAAGCTAACTGCAAATTAACCAGCATGGATAAGCTAAAAATAAAGGGATATATGCCCCCCAGGTTTTCACATGAGGGAAAATATTCGCCCTCAATATTGTCATCTGTTACCATCACAGAGTTATAACACTGTGCCATTTCCAACACAGGGGCTGTCCTGCTGGTGAGGGGATGGTTTGTCATGGGTGGCAAGATACAAGTGACATGGAAATTTCATAAATACTGTAACCTACTGCATCTATTATCCCAGTAACCAATTAAATATTCAAAGTGAATATTCTGCTCTCCTGGGGGTGGTCACTCCAGGTAGGTGTGGGCACTCACAGCCAGAGCTGAGCTTGTCAGAGGCCAGCAGGACCCTCTCCAAAGGACTCAGTGGTTTTAAGAAATGAAATAGTAACCCAGAGGGAACAGGGCAGAATCTTGTCCTGCCAGAAGCTCTCCTGTGGGTGGGGAATGCCTGTCTTGTAAATGGGTCCATCTCGCCAATGCTCACTATGTTTAAAACCTAGTGGAAATAACTGTATGTGGTGAGCAGGGCATCAGACTGGAAAAGACAGAGAAATAAACCACCTGAAAAACCCCAAACTGCTGGCTCTGTGCTCTGTGTCACATGGAAAGGGTCTGGCAGAGGTCCAGCCACTCTCCCCTCTCTGTTCCCAAAAAGCTGTTCTCACTAAGAGCCATAAATGGAACACGAAGAAGACAAGCACGAGGGTGTGCAATGGGTTAACCGGGAGCAGAAGCTAAAGAATTATCCTCATTGTTCAGTGCACTTCGTATTCCCTTCCACTCTCGGGCTCCAACAACACAGAGGAAGAACAAGCCACGCTTCAGTCTTGAAAGAAGAACATACTAGAAGCTCACTAGTCACTAGGGAAAGATCTTTCAGTGGTTACTGAAACAGCTGCGCAAAGGAAATAAATGAATTTCCAGTCATAATATTTACACTTCAATCAAAAGCACAGGAAATTTTAATTAGGCAAATACAGTTGTTCATTTAACACCACATATGTAATAGAACATTGGTTTATATCATCATCATCATCATCATTGACTTTTAAGTCAACAGGCAGGTCTGCAACAGGAGGTTTTTCAGGAATCCTACAGCAACACATACACACAAACACACAAACCACACGTAAAAAAGTAGCTTGCAAAAGGTAAGTAAGGTTAATGGCAAAAGCTTCTTTCTATGCAGAGGAAACTGAACATTAAAAGCTGCAGCGTTAGGAAAAAAAAAAGAAGTTTAAAAACAAGAAATGAAGTTGTACAACAGATGAGAACTTAACAAAATCGGTGACCTTTCCACACAGATGAAGTCGGGTTAAAAAAAACAAAACAAAAAAACAACAAGCCAAACCAAAACCAAAGGAGACCAAAACCAAATGAGACCAAAAGAGAACCTCCCCCCAACACGCATACAGACAAAAGTGAGAGCACAACAAAGGAAGTGGAAGAAAAGTGTTACCCATAAGTAGCCGCCGTTTCACCCGCTTGTCCACATCAGCTACTGACGTGGCATTGTACTCAGAACTCTCAATTGCAGCCTCATCCTTCTCTAAAACACAAGTAAGGGACAAACATGGAGCAGTTGGTTAATCACAAGCCCAATTTTCCGCTGCCTAAGACAGTTTCTTGGCATGGCACAGCCAAAGCCAAGAAGCAAGGCATGAAAGCACTAAATCCCCGTTAGAGAGTTAATTCCCTTTGAGACCCCAGGAAAAAATTACAGGGTGTTCAGGGAGAGGAGGAAGGAAGAGGGTGAGAAGGGAGAATGGTCGACTGTGAAGTAATTAACGACACACAGGAAGCTGGATTCCTACTGGAGAAGAGGACAGCTAACCATGAGTGCCCCAGAGAGGTGTTAGTGATGAAAATTAAAATTCAGGAAGGCTAGTTAAACAAACTACCAAACTGTGGTTCAGGCTGATGGTGGCACCAAGATCTGAAGGTGGCAGGCAGAAGACTAAGACTAAGACTAAGACTAAGACAGACAGAGAGAGCAAGAAGAGTCCGGTGATGGATGCACCATAGTCTTGTACACACTGACACATCAGAGAAGGAGAAACCAAACACCAGCATGCAAATTAAACAAAAAACAACACCAAAAAATAAACAAACAACAAACCAAACAAACACAAAAAAAGATCAATTTGGGCAGTGCTGGTTGCCTGCTTGTCTATGAAACACTACTAGCTAAACATTCAATGCTAGGAAAGATGTTGCAAGAAGAGGGTTTAGTAATTTTAGAAGCATGCAGTGAGCAAGAAGATGGCATCAAAGATCATTTGACAAGGTGGTCTCTGATATCCTGCATGTAAGAGTTTCATACAGCATGATGAGGACTTTGGTTATGCTTCGTTAGAAATACACAGAAACAGTCACAAGTGTGGGAAGAGATGATCAGTAGGTGAAATAAAATTAAAGATTTCTGATACAGGAGAGCGATGGAGAAGCAGCAGCTGGGTAAATAAAATGATTTCTAGGAAGAGGGAAATGCTGATTAGGAAAACTAAAACGAAAAATGCAAGTGGGGACTTTCACATGCAGCAAACGTAAAAAAAAAAAGATAAAAGGTTAAGTCAAGCAAACGAAGACAAAATATGTTAGACAAAGGGTCAACAAGTATTTATCTGGCATTGCAGAAGTTTGCATTCTTGCAGTGATGCCTGGAAAATATACACCACTGAAGACAGCAAACACTGGAATCACTGAGGTGAGGAGGAGGAGGAGGCTGGCAGGTTTTGTTTGTGGCAACACTACATGGTTGAGTGGTAACAAGAAGTTGTTTTGTTTTGTTTTTAACAAGTTCTAGATGGGATCAGGCTGCAATAGAGGCTTTTGTTTGAGTTTTTGTTTTGTTTTGCCTTTTTTTTTTCTCTGTAAATAATTAATAAACGTCAGTTATCAGACAAGACAGGCAATCAGGAACCATCACCAGAAAGCAGGAATAAAAATGTAAAAAAAAAAGAAATAAAAAAATTAAAAGTATTCTAAGAGAAAGAACTATTTAGAGGGACGAAAATCAGCACAGGCAGTAATATGTGACTTACATCACAAGACCAAGGAATGTAACATGGAGTTGTATGTATTACATTACAAAAATGGGAAAAAAAAAAGTAAAAAACAGGTGCAGTGTACACAGCTTTTCAAATCATTTTTTACATGCTGGACAAAATAAAACATCAATCCAAGGGTATTAGTGAACGATAATAAACAGAAGATCAATTATCCATTCAATAAAACCTGCTCTCAAAGCCCTCACCAGTGGGAAAACCATTATGGATTTTAGACTCTGATCCGTCACCAAGAATTTTCAAATGTTAACTTGCACTACGCAAAAATATCCTTTTTTCTTTTCTTTTAAAGCAGAGTGGAAAGAAATGACATTAAGCAAATAATACATTTTCTAACCATAAATGTTTGCACGGCATCTCCCCAGATGCTCCGTCTCTTGAACAGCTTTTTTCCTAATGATATTCTGAATGAAAACTTACTCGCTACAGGTATTGTAATTTTTACAATCATAAATCATACAACAGGGAAGAAGGCACATCCTGATGACTAATTTTCCCTGATAACAGCTTAGAAAAGAAGATCGTTTTCCTAACCTTGCTTTGTGCAAGGAAGTCTTGACTCATGGAAGTGAAGGGAAGCACTGAACTTTCATTGGATATATATTCTACACCTTTTTACTTAAAACATTATGTTCTACACCTTTTTACTTCAAAAATTACGTTCTACACCTTTTAACTTGCACAACTAATAGAGTTATGAAGAGAAACAAAAGTTGCACGTGAGTAACAAAGGGGATACTTCATTAACACACGTTTTGACAGAACATGCACAAAATGCTTCTCTCTCAGCACTGTGTGACCTCAGCCACAGCAGGAACTTCTCTCAGCAGTGGTGCTGAACCCCTGTGAGGTACAAACACACCCACTCACATACACACACACACACAGGTGTAGACACGAGTATTCTGTGAGGAGCACGAAATAAAAGGCGCTGCAGAGCAGGACTTACCGATGCAGGTTCGGCCGTCGGAGTGCAGGGCGTACTTCTGGTGACAACCACACACAGGCCCAGTATCTGTGTCATCACAGGTGTGCTGGCAGCCTCCATTCCCATAGTTACAGGTTACTAGTTAAGCCCCAAATGAATGTGTATATATGTATATATAAATAAAACGACAATGAAACCAATTAGTCTGGAGGGCCTTGTGGAACACGGAAGAGCAGTAACATACCAAGACACGAGGCAACATAACATTCTGTGTTTGCAGTTATTCTGTGCTTCTTCTGCTTTTTGCCCCCCTCCCTTATGTCTGTCTCCTGTCCTAACCTCAATCCTTGCAGTGGAGAGAGAAAAATCACAGCATGTGCTATATTTTCCCCAGTCTATCTGTATTAATAATTTTAGTAGGGGTGGGTACCCAGTTCCACCTCTTCCTAAAATTCATGTCCAATACACATGTATATTTTCAAGTCTATAGACAGCATCTCTCGTTTGCTCCCCCTTCATCTCCTCGTTTTGAAATGTTACAGTAATTTAAATGCTGATTCCTGCTTTCAGAAGGAACTTCCTCACATTGGTCTTAGCAGAATTTTCCTTCTAGCTTAAGAAAATTTAGAGAAGCAAATTGCAAGATACACTAAAACCAAGATAATGGTTAGCAGGGTTTGAAAATCATGTATCTGTCTCTAAACTGAGGTTCTATCTAATGCAAGAGGGCTGAGCTCATCTGTTTTCCCACTGAACTCAGTGACCCTGCTTTAATCCCACCTTCTGAAAATGGAGTAGACCGGAATTTTCAGTCACAGTGCCTAGAAATGAGATTTCCCCCCTCTAGTGTGAGCACCTCAGTGCTGAGCTGTCGTGTCCCTCTCAGTAACCACTGAAATACTGGGCTTAAAATGGAACAGGTCTAAGAAAAGCAACTGAGGGAGACCCACCACAGCACACCCAACAGAATTCCCGTTAAAGCCTCCTGCCGGTGTGGGAACTACGAGCTTACAACTTCAGTCCTTGAAGTCTGGCAAAGATTACAACAGGAATTGTCCATCTCTCAGGTGAGCACAGACCTGAGGCCACTACGGGTGCATCCCTGGTCCTTCCCACTGAACACTTGGAATAAAATCCTTGTGCTGCTCAGGGACAGAGAGGGAACAGCCTCGGTGCCCAGGGCTAAGAACAATCTCTGAGAGAGCCTGCCTGGATTCCCACCCCACTTTCCAGGAATATCTATCCAATTGCAAGGAATGCCAGTGCAGAAGGTGGAGAGCAGCCTGATCCATGTTCCCTTACTGGAGCTTGACAGTTTGTGCACTAGACTGGGAAATGGGAATTGTGGGTTCAGTCCCATCAGACAGAGGAGGGAACTGAACTCACATACCCCAAGTTGTAAGAATCCTAAACTTCCAAGGAATTACATTAAAAAATCCCCCTAAGCAACAGCCACCCTCAGGCATTCTTTCTCCTCTTCCACTTTTACAGGTTAATTAATCATTTATTTTTGTGGAAAAAACCCAAACAAACCACCTGAAACAAATAATTCTGCAACATTTCTTTCCCTTCAATACACAGCAGCATTTTAGCTTCTATTTTTGATGCAAACCAAACAAAATTTTATGTCAATTCTCTGTTCTTAAACCTTCCCATCTTTGATTTGTGCTAATCCAAGGTAAAGTGATTTTCCTCTACCTTTCCTCCCCTCCTGCCTGACCCCATGTGCCTCTAGGACTACATGGAGTTTCATTCCATGTTTCTATGCCATCACAAATTAACTTAAAGGTCTTGTTTATGCCAGAAGTTTGAATACATTTCAGTATTTTTACTGAGATTTTTAAAGTGCAATCAGCAACAAAGCCCATATTTTAAAAAACTTGACTGCAGTGGTTATTTTTGGCATTCCCTGCTGAAAGCCTCTGCTGGCAGGGATGAAAATATCTGATGTAAATATGAGGAACTTTTCCTTACTATATTTGTCTGTGAAAAAAAAATCCAGACTGATGGCATTTATAGTAAACCCTGCAGAATCACACACTTCTTTTATAGTTTCCCTGTATATTAAAGTTACTGGGTCCTGTTCTACCCAGTCAGGGAACACAGATGTAGGTCAGTTCCTTTTCCTGTCTCCTACAAACATTAGTAAATCACGTTTTTGAAGGATTTGAATTTCTGTCTAGACTACAATTTATTTATTTATTTATTTTAAGCAACTTGAGCCAAAATTTTGGAGCTTGACAGCCCTGCAGGTGAAATTGGTACAAAATCCAGTTGTAAAATATGTCATTTCGATTTTCTTCCAGCCCTAATTCCGTGGCAGTGACACGGTGAGAAGTTTCTCTTGCTTAGAGGAAGAAAATCGTAATTATTTAAAAGCAAATGGACATCCAGATCTACTCCATTTTTGTCAGAAAGAATTAAAGCAGTGTTACTGAGAATTCCCAAAGTGTTCTTTTTAAAAATTATTTCTGATTAATCTGGACTCTGCAGCCATGCAAAGGACTGTGTGCTCATTCAGAGTCTATGAAATCCAAGAGGCAAACAAAAAGAGGCAAAATGGTAAATTCTGACAGACACACATCACCTTAAAATATTATAAATCATGTCACAATAAAAGAGATGGAAAAAAGGTTTTTTTTTTTAACCAAAGGAGAATATACACCTATCTGTTAGAACTCAGACATATTTATTCCCACATAGCAGATTTAAAACCAGAGTAGCACCATTGCTTTAGACACCAGAGCCTACATCCATAGAAATATATATGGACTAGTCTAGAAATGACATTTTGATGATGAAAGACAAGAAACAACTGTCTGGATTAATGTACATATTCCACTAGATAATGATATTGATGGTTAAACTCCCCAGAATACAGAAAATACCAGAATTCTCACTCTACACCCTAAATCCTGTTTCCAGTGCTTCTCTGAGGTTTCAGAGAATTCTTTTTTTTTTGTTTCTTCCATCTCACATGCCCATGACAAGGAGTATTTGAAAACACATGGCCAATTATTAAATCCAGCATTTAGTACCCAGTAACTCAAAATATCCCCCGGGACAACAATGTCCTGATCTTGTCCTGAGAGATATCCCTATGGCTCAGATGCCACAGAATTTGTCACAAGCCAGGTCTTATGGTTTTGTAGAATGGATCTCTGCAACAATTCAAACATTGTAATTCCAGATAAATTAAAAACTGCACTGCTTTTTAACTAAATTGGCCATTAAATACATAATTTACCTTAATATATGGGCTTCTCTTTTTTATGTGATTGAGCTGTGCATGCAACATTGCTTACATTATTTATTCTAGTATAGCTTTAGATTTTTAACATTCTGAAGGTCTTTTACTTGTTTATAACTCTTTTAGGTTGCAACTTGCAGGCATGTGTATCTGCTGTAGGTTTCCTCTTACTTTTTCAACTTCCAGCTAATAAAGAGATGAACACAAAATGTCCTGGTTTGCTCATATTTGGGGGAAAAAAATCTTCAGTTTATCAAAAATTTCTAATGCAATCATGCTCAGGAGCAGGATCCTAAAATCTCTCACGGACACAGATGTAGAAAGAGGAGGTAAATTCTCATATTTTCTCAATATAATCTGGAACCAAATTCACTACTCTGAAGTCTCTTCTTTCTGCTGCCAGCAAGTATCTATGAGAATCACTGACAAAACATAATATTCTTCTAATAAAGCCATTAAAGCAGTTTTTACAGAAATATCAGTGAACTACCAGAAGCTGAAGATTACTGAAGTTTTGGATCTAAAGGATGCAGCTCATCTGAGGAATTATGTATGGATCTTGGTGTTTTTCTGGATGACCTCTTGAGGTCCCTTTCAGTCCCACTGTTTTCTCAGCATGCTGGGCAACTGAGAAATGGCATCCTTCAAATTTACACCAAGAAACCACTAAGGCTGCAATCTTAAGCACTCAGAAGCTGCAAAATCCCAGACTTCTTGTCCACAGATCTCTTTTATCATGATCCCTCTCCTTACTGACAAATGCAGAAAACACTCCTGTGCCATTTAGCGCACAGGGAAGCTGGGGAAGGTCAGGGCTGGGGAAACAGCTGGGCATCTTTTCCCATTTGCTGCAGAGTGAGGAGCAAATCAGAGATGGACTGTCAAGAAAGAGTGGTCTTGTTCAGACAGAGCCCTAAAAACTCTGATCTACTTCTGCCTTCGCCGTGGAATTCCTACTTAGGGCTTGGCAGGTCACCTGGATCCCTTCTAGTACAGGTTACTGATACTATATTCCTTCCTCCATGGCATTTGCAGCTACAGCTGGAGCCACCAGGAGCTCGGCTGGGATCACACCAAAGTGCTGTAAATGCTGAGCTGGGTTCTGTGTGTTTCTTGTTCATCTCCTATCACTCCTAAATGGCTCTGACATCACCAGCTTTATATTCATTTCCCATCTGTAAGACAGGCAAAGCAGCACTTTGTAACTTGACAAGAATGTTCTGAAAACACACTGCCAACGCCTACAAAGTACTTTGATATTACAGTAATGAGTATCATGGGAAAACCCACAAGGAAATTAAAAATTTCAGGTTCACAATAAGGTTTAAATGCTGTGCAGCAGGAGAGGCATGACACTAAATTATGGAGAGGAGGATGTTGAACACAAGCCTGTTCAATGAGCACTGACCATCATGTACAGTGAATGAAGCAAGACACCAAGAGTGCCTTCCTTATCAGCATGAGGTGATAAATGATCAGATGCTGATTATGTAATTAGAATTTAATGACAATCTTGTCACTTGCAAAACTCCAGCTCAGGGTTTAAGCCAATCCTGCTCAAATGGTCAGCTGTGAAAAAGTTTTTTTAAAAGTCAGTATTTGGTTTCAGAACTAGACCTTTATAAAGAGCCTGCTGTAATCTCACAGTTATTGTCCCAGGCTATGTGGCCATTTTGTGTTTGTGAAGGCCAGAAGTAGTTGTTTTAAATGAAACTCTGCAACATGCCTGCAGAATGTGTTGTGGGTTTAGGGGCTGGTGCACTCCAAAGTAAGGTCTGCAGCCTTGAAAAACTCACTCAGAGGTCTGTCAGCAGAAGTTCATTATACTTCCAGCTACAATGTGAACACCACAGGGGCACAGAATAAATCGAGGTTTTTCACTCTATTAAACCTTGAGGCATTTAGAAATAATGTTCTGGAAAAGGCTTTCATACTCCTGCCACCATCTCAGTATGAAAAGGGATACTGAAATTCCTAAAGAATACACAGTTTGAGGAAACAAATAACAAACAGCATAAATAAACATCCTCTCCCACTTCACCAATGTAGCTGATGCTGCACTGCAATTACCAGCACGCAATGTTCACTTCTGATAAACACTGGGAATGGAAATTACCATAAATGCAATTTTTCTCTGTGCTTTTGCCTTTGGCCCTGTGTAACCTCTTAATACCCTGCAGAAACCAGGCTGTGTGATATCCTGTGGCATTCCTTGGTGATAATCAAAGGTGATTCTTTTGACTTTGTACTTGGGAACTGATACCATCTCACCATGCTTATACAGTGGAGATCTCAGGAAGACAAAACCAGAAGTGTAAGAAAGACTGCCTCAAAAATACTGGCCCTGTGCAAAGCACCAAACATTTTTCATGTTGTTTCATTAAACTTCCTTCTTTTTTGGTCTCTCACAAAGCTACCAAGAAGCTACTGGAGTCAGATCTAACACTCACTGAAGCCACCAGAAAGACTCCATCCTGAAGTTTTCAGGTAATGATGCTGAGGTCAACCATTTCAACCTGAACAGGGAGATTTCTAATTTTGTGTGCTAATGAAGATCTGTATCTTCAGCATCCCAGCTTCAAGAATATGTCACTGGGGGCTTTTCTTTGAAGAACAGTACATATGATGCAGCTGCATGTTTTCCAAGTAATAAAAGGAAAGCTAGACTGTGTGCAGTGGAATCAGGACTAGAGCAATCATTTCCATCCTTCCAAAAAGAGGAATTCACACTCTTAATTTGATAGTCTGGTGGCTTTATCATTAAATCCATTAGCAGATTTATCAATGCATCTGTCACTATGGTCTTCCCAAATATTGCAAGCCAGAACCCACTATGCTTTATTTGTGTTGTTTTACAAGGAAAGTCTCCATTAAACTGATCCTTCACTTTTCTGCTTTCATAAGGAGGTAGAAAAATTGTTACTGTTTTGTCAAGAGAGCCACTGTCAAGATTTCAACATTCCATCGTTCCATCCCTCTTATCCATCCCCAAATACCCCTTCCACAGTAAAAATCCCACATCGCTAACATTGCAAATCATCTCTGGCCAAAACAAAGTTAACTCCTTCTGGAACACAACAACAACGAAGAAAACAAGACATTTTGGGGCATTTGAAATTTAATCTTCATCTACCTACATTTGCAGTCCTTCTGGTTTTTGGCAAGCTCAAAGCCAGGCCTACATTCACAGGCAACCCCACCTTTGGGCGTCTCCCGGCAGATGTGTGCACACCCATGATCTTTGTTCATACAGTTCATACCCTCTGGGAATAAAAAAAAAAAAAAAGAGAGAGAAAAATGGAAATTATTAGTATTGAAGTAAAATTATAAAATGATTATACATCCCCAGTCCTCCAGCAACTTTAACTTTCATTTTGCTCGTTCCACGAGACAAGAGGACAGAGTTGAAAAGAGATTTATAATCAACAAAACAGTGTAATACAAGTCAAACTTCCTCCTGGGCAAATACTGCTGTGGACTATAGGGTGTCTCTGTTGCATGTGGAAACTCAGAACTTGTGACTTACCTATTCTGTATCTATATTTTAATCTTCCATGAAAATGTCATGGATTTAAAGGATACTCCAGCAATGTCCCACTGGTGATTATGAGAGTTCAACAACTGAACTCACTGTCATTTTTTTCCTTGTGTAAATTTAATGGCTGTTACTGTCTGGTGCACTTTTATTTGCCTGTTAATGTGTTTTATATTTTCTAACACACAAAATCCATCAAATACTATAACTAAGTGGATCTGTTTCTTTTCTGCTGTTTGTTATGCACCTCAATTATCTGTCACCTCCAACAAACCTACCACCACTTTTCCCTTTGACTCCATGAAACAAATCACACAAATATCCAAGTGCCGTGGGTGGATTCCTGGTAATGTCTGTGCCAGGGAACAGTGTAAATCAGCTTTCTTTGAACCATCACAGTGCCAGTTTTAGCTTTCTAAACCATGTAAGCGATTTAGATACTGAATGCACCTTATGCTCTTAGAGCCTTTCACTGCTGTGTTAATTCAAACCCCACATATTCACAGAAATCTTGAACTCAGCTCTTATGGGTCAGCATCTAACATTCCTAGGCTAGCCACATTTGCATTACAAAGCCTTCCCAGACTTCCCCTTGGATATCTGACCTGGAAAGGAGAGACAAATTCTCTCAGAGTACACCGACAGAGAATTCACAGTGTAACTCAGCTTGCTGCCCGAAAACAGCATTTATTCCCCAAAACACTGGTGTGAGCAACATCAGTGTGGACTCAAGAAGGCACTTGACACTTTGCAAAACCTACTCCTATCTATTCTAGGGTAATTTTTCAAAATAACTCCAGTGTAAAATGTTCAGCTTAAATCTACTGTAAGCAAATGGGGTTTTTTTGGTACAAATTTTTGAGGAGGAGATGCTACAGAGAGCCAGAGATTCCCTCAGGTTGTCAGAAGTTAACAGCTTCAAGAAGTTTTTTTCTCTCCTCAGTTTTACCTCTGAAAGGTTTATATCAGCAGAGGAATGAAACACACACATAACCAGTCCTACAGAAGATATCAGGATCTTAAACCTCATCACCTGTAACAACCCACATTATAGACAGCAGATATATTTATTACTTTTGAATTCCCCTGTGTGTTGTCGTTGATGAGTCTTAAAACTTGCCAAAACACAAAATAAGTTATTCTTTGTAAACTTTGCAGCCTGGACAACAGATGCTATTGTGAGATACAATACATCCTATAAGCCATAATACCATCCTACACATCAAAGTGAGGTATGAACGTTTTGTTTGGCTGAACAGATACAAGAAACCTGGGAATGGCCTTAGTGAAGGTTTTGAGGCATTTTATAATCTCTTTCTCTCCACTTCTCCCAACAAAGGATTTCAGACACAATGTGTTTGTCAAACTGCATTCCTGTGCACTCCAGCTCTGCCCAGAAAAGGATCTGGGAAAGATAACACATGGCTGATTGAGTCACACTGCTGAGGCAGTGAGGAGAGGGAATTACATAGATGAAAGAAGATATTTAAGGGCCCAGAAGTGTAATGAAGCAGGTGATTTTTCACTGGTTACTTATAGATAGTAAATATCTGCCATTGTTAAAATCACTTGGGAAGACAACATAAAATACTGGGGGAAATCGAAGCTCAAAATCATTACACTCTGAAACAAAAGTGAGACAAGAGTAAAATTTTATCCTGCTATTTGTGTGTAAGACCACAATATTTCAGTTACTGTATTAATTATTTTAGCTATTGTATGAATCAGGTAGTCAGAGTTGTAGAAAAACTATTTCAGTTCCATGTTTAGCTGGAGATCACCACAGAAACCTCCTAAGCCTGAAATTCATTATTTTAGATAATGCTAAGTTTTTTCCTAGTGAAATGAAAGGCTATTATTTTTCAGTCAAGAGCAGGAACTCGTGCACAATGAAAATTCTCATTTTTATTTCAGCATTTTTCAAAATCCCTAAAAATTAAATTACAAAAAACTCCTAAGCAAAACCCTTCTAGCCTGAAGAAATATATTGAAAGAAGAATGCAGCAAATTTTACTTTGCTAAAAAAAAGGTGATCTAAACCAAATTTGTCTTAATTGGCAAATAGTTCTAATAATTCCAAATTTTAATTTTTCAGCAAATACAGTATTTGGCCAGATGTCTTCTGTATCAATCTACATACACAAGTAATTTATGAATTATTGTTGATAAATAAAGTTTACCTTTTTTGCAAGCTGACCCTTCAGACGATATTGAATCTTTAATGATACAGCATATAAATCACACTAAAAATTACAAAAATATGCTAAACACCTTCCTAGTAATAATTTTTGTTGCTATAGAAATGCATATAAATGGGAGAGAAAAATATTCCTAAAATGACTTTGTTAAGTATTCTTGTCAGCATCTGCATCACTCAGGTTTGGAACACCAGGAGCTGTTCCCAGCTGGGATTTTTGCAGGGATCTGCATGTCCCAGCTTCTAGAACTGATGATAATTTGGGTCAAGTGAAAAACCACAGTTCTCAAATGTAGGGAGAGTCTAAATGTTGGTAAAAGAGAAGTCTGTACATCAAAAAAAAAAAAAAATCCATTATTTTATCGTCATGACACTAAAATGCCCAGTGTTGAAAAGTCTTACATATTAACTGTTAATAAAAGCAGCATCTTAATTCCATGTGCTGTTACTCAAGGTAATCTCTAAAGCCAGCACAAGAGTGGGTGCATGTTCCCTTTGGCAGTGCTGGCAGACAGTAAAATAAACTTTTGGAACACAGACACATTCTCAGCAAATTCACCTTACAGACAGCAAAACAGAATCCACTGGAAAATATAAACAGGAAGAGAAATGCCACTTGAGAAAGGAAAACACTAATCTAATTAAAACTAAATCCTCTCTCAGCATTCTAGATACGACTTGAGAAACTCTCTCCTGTTGCATTCCTGGATTTTTTTTCTGACTTTGAGTTACAAAAGGTTGTTCCTGAGAGTGTGTCAGACATTGTCCTGTGCACCCACAACCCACAGGCAGTTTTGTTCCTGGCCTAGGAGAGCTTTGGGTGTGAGTCTACCCCATTAATCCAGTCTGCCACCTGGTTATCACAGATCTCCTAATAGTGCTGTTCTGCAAAATGTTCAGTCTGATACAATGACCCCTCCATTGTATTATGCTCTAAAAATGTTTTCAGCTCAATGGCTCTGAAAGTGCTTAAATCAGCCTGACTGTGACAACTAAGGTACTGATCAGCCTTTATTTTTCATTAACACTGCCTGTTCTCATCTTAATTAACACTTCTAGCAATTATTTCACCCCGTGGCTCATCATATATGCTCAGATTGTCCTCTGTGTTGTCATCATTTCACTTTGTGTTTACATTGCTGCTGTTTTTATAACTTTCAAATAAACAAGCTGATTCCAAACACAATCCAAAAAAGACTATTTAAATTGCACCAAAGACAAAACACAGGAATAACTTTTAGAGTGTTGTCAGACTACATGGACTTGAATGTGGTAAGAAAATATAAGAGATCTTGAACTTAACCTGTATATACACACTGGCATGCACAGTAGCACAGTGCACGATTTACACTCAGTCCTCAAAGCTACATAATCACATTCTCTTTTAATAAGTTAATTTTAGCACCAGGTACACAGTGAAACCTCTTATTAGAGCTGCAACATGAGATACAAAAAAAAAGTGTCTTATAAAAAATAATTTCAAAAGTTGTAGACATGATTTATGAAATTAATCCATCACACATAATTTAAATGATTCTGTTCCAGTAACTCCCAGAGGAGCTAAAAAGACACTAAATGTAAGTTATATTCAAGTCATTGAATTGATGGACTTGCAGAAGCCACAGTGCTTAACTATTTCTGAACTGTTTTAAACACTTTTCTGAACATAACCCACGAGTAAAGTAAAGCATAAACCTTTGTATTATTACAAGCAACGTGCAACTGTGGTGAGTGTCTCTCCATCAATATTAGTTATGGGGGATAATTACTTCTGCTTGGGTACAGGATCCATGTGGTGCCACAAAACTGCTACTGGGGATATTCAGGGATTTCAGGACTTTTCTCTTTTGGAGAACTGCTAATTTAAGGAATGGTAGAGTTCAACTGCAACAGGATCAGCTGATACAGGTCATAGCAAAATCTCATAGCAAAATATAACAACACCAACCATGTTGTAACTGTAATAACTATAAAGAAAGAAACAGAATGTGGTGTGAAATAAAATATCTTTAGATGATCTGATTGTCACTTGTGGTCCTTCTCTCCATGCCTGGTGCTGGGAAGAGGGGAATATATTTATAGCAGCAGAGAGAGGAAAGAATGCAAGAGGAAAACAAGCATTCCCATTTTAGTTGTTTACTAAACTATTAACGTAATGGGATTTTTTTTTGTTTATTTTTTAAAAATTGTGTGAGAAACTACAGCACTTACAAAAACCCCACAGTGGTCAATGACCAAGCAACTTAGAAAACTGGCAAAGACAACTCCTCTCCCAGGGTTCTTACTCTGTGAGGAATGGAATCCAACCAGAAGACACTAAGTTTCTGATGGAGATGGGAACATGATGGCAGTGAAAATGTGAGCCGGCTGTTTTAAGCCAAATGCTACATTATGCATGCAAATTTTTGTCATATAAAAACCACACTGTTAACTTTTTTTTGTGTGGCTTTGTGGCTTTGTGGAAAGCAGCTCCCCATCCCCACCTGTGAGTGTCCCTGCTTTGGCCTCCTAACTCCAACATCTCGTGTGCATCTCAAGAGTGATGAAAATCAGCATTTGGCTGAACAACCCCATTACAGCCAACAAATACATATGGTCGGATCTCAGGCCCATTAAAGCAAAAGGATTGTTTTCCAACAGCCTGGAATGCTGCACAGTTGCTTCAGATCTTCTGGACATTTCTGGCTCACTAATAAGAGCCTGATTCTGGGATGTGAAGAATGTCTGGGTGAGCTCGGCCCCCCAGGGAGCTTAAGTTGGCTTCACCTCCAAACACAATGTCCTTACTCAAGGATAAAACCCCTCTCAAGATCTGCTCTCTTCAGCAAGGAAATGGAGGATGAAATAAATTGATTGAGCTGATCACAACATCATGGGTACAAAGCATCCACCTAAGAACAGACCTGCAGAGCCAAGTGAGGAACCTGGCATTGGGTAAACTGGGAGTGTAACACTCTATGTCATGGGCTAATGTTTTCTGTATTCACTGAAAGAACAACAAACTTCCTATCTTCATTCCTTGGTTCTGCCTAAAGCTGTAGGAAAATGTAGTTGTTTCAGTGACTACAACTCACCCCAAGAAAGGTTAAAAAACAAACAAATAAAGCAGGCAAGCTGACCCCCAAGGAAACAGAATCCTACACTATTAAGTAGTGAAAAGTAGAGAAATCCTGGACATCATACAAGGAAACAGCTGCTGGTACCTTATAAAATAAACAAATTCAAGTTTGTTTAGCAATGACATGTGTTTTCAGTTTGGACCTAAAACGTGCTCAGGGACAGCATCTTCAGCAGCCTGATGGCTGGCAAGATGTTCCTGCTCTGAGTGGCAGCCAGAAAAGCACATGTGTCATCCAGCCATGGAGAGGGATTTGGTCTTAAGGTTTAGAAAGAGTGTCAGAAATAAAACTCCATTCTGTCAGTGAGGGCAAAGATTTGCAATTCTGCAAAGGTGCTGTGAATTCAGAAGAGAGGAGAGAAGGATTAAGCAAGTGATGAGAATGAACAGACCAAGTTTAAATTAGCAGAAAAACCATGGAAGTAGGGAAAGGAGATGGGATCAAAAATTGCCAGAAAATGTCAGCAATTCCCCTGGGATCAAGAGGAGGACAAAAAAGACTGGCTGAAATCCATATCAGCTTGGTTGTGACCAATCTGTGATGGCTTTTTGGTGGAACACATGAAAAAAGTTCTGCAATCTCAGTCTGCTTCCCACATTGCAGAGCTACCAAGAGAAGCTGATGCTCACTGAGAACCCTTTCCAATAGTCTCTGTTACCTTCTCACACATAGATATGGATCATCTCAAATAAAAATTCAGCAAGACAGCCCACAGAATGTGTGTTGCTGCTGCTCTGGCAGAATTAAGAGTGTTGGTCTCTGCCAGTGGCACCTCATATTAACCACTGATTTCACACAAAGGGAAACAAAGGGAAATAAATGGCAAGGGGAGAGACAGATAAGGACAAGAAAGTGAAATAGAACACAGTCAACACTACAGTTTTCCTCTTTAAATAGCAATTCCTTAAACAGTAAAGCAAAGCAAAAGAGAAGGTTGGTTTTCAGGGAGACACTGCCACGCCATGACCTCCAAACACTCATTCACAGCAGCAGGAGTTCAGTAAATACAAAGAAACTCTGAGTTGTCACAAGAATAAGAAACTCCCACATTATTTTTTTAAAATATTTAATTATTTAAATATTTTGGGCCTCTCAGCACGCTAGAGCTACGAAAACCTGTCTCACCTCTTTTCTGAAAGTCTCTAGAGACAAAAAGTACCTGTTTACAACATAGTAAAATTGTAGAACATTAGACCAGACAATGGCAAGGAAATGTTTTTTCCCCTCCCTGATCACAGGAAAAGTCAGTATTTAATCAAACATTCACCACCTCTACCAAGTGAAACTTCTCACAAAGATGGAGCAAAGATTTTCAGATCTCCAATAAAGACTTAAAATAATCTCAGAAAGAGATTTGCACAAATATAAATAAATAATTTAATTGAAAAGGTGGTTTTTCATTAGTGAGAAGGTTTTGAGCCAGGTCCAAGCAAAAATTAAATCATTATAGTATCATCTTTGTAAAGATAAGGCAAGAGATGGGATGAGAGGATTAAAAAAAAGAATACTAAAATCGCAATTTTTTTCCTCCTTCTGAAATCTGCACAACTGACACGAGACAGACTTGGCTTCCAGAAATATTCCTAATAAAATGTTTTAAAGATAAATATTTCTAGGGCACTTTTTCAAACACACAGAGTATATTCAAATAGATGGAACAACAGTAAATATTTCAACACCGCTTTCCTTTGCAGGAACTCCCTCACATCGAAATTTCATAACTTCTTGCAAAATCCTGTAATTAAACATAAAATGAACATGTGCTTCATCAGCCCCCTTGGAAGCCAGAAGTAGGTTGACTTACTGACTCTGCCCTTTAGGAAAGCTGTGTAGTAAATAAAATCCTGCAAAGCAGGAGGAAGAAGCAGATTCTTCTTTTGGGCTCCTCTCGAGCTTCAACTCCAACACTTTATTCCTCGTGGAACCAGCTGATGATGAAGGGCCCTGGGTGTATGTGAGGTTTCCTTTCGAGCTCCAAGTGGAAGAATGACCTCAGCAATGCCTCTTCTGCACTGGGAATATTCTCACAACTCTCCAATTCTTTTTCAGGAAAGCGAGAGCCTCCTGTGGCCTTGACTTACAGCAAGGCATAAAACACTCCAAATCAGACAACACTGTCTGAAGAAATCTGATACTAATTTTGCTATTCCAGAAAGATTATTTTATTACCACGAACACAACATGTAAAGGCACTTCTAGGTGTTGATGGCTGGAAAAAGTTTCGCACAAACACTACAATTTTTCCTATTTTCTTTTTTACATCAACAGAAAATACAGTGTAAGATTAATTATCAAAATGATTCAGGACACTACAGCGTATGTATCTACAGATACTATGTACTATTATTAACATATGTTGTGATCTATATATATTTATGTAATATTTAATATAAAATAATAATTTTATATAATGAATATTCATAAGTATATCTAATACTATATTTACTAGAACATCTACAACCTATTTAAACCCAAGAATATGCTGTGCAAGAAGTGAAGGCTGCTCTCTGTTCTACAGGTAAATATGGAGCACAGATGGAATGATTATCTTAGACCAGGATTATCATTTTTGTAGGGCTAAACATGACCAAGACCTAAAGCTCATGCTATTACTTTGTTCCTCACAAAATAAAACACTGACCAGGATGTCAAGGAATTCCTAGACTTGCCCCCTGCAGAAAGGACCATGTAGCACAAAGGTGGTCAAAGATAAGGGATAAAGAAATAATTTCCAGCCTCCTGCTCAGTTTTTTTGGGGTCACCTCAGCTCTAGAGAGCTGCATGTGAAGGAACATCCATATGCAGCTGTGCTATAGTCCCCAGAGCTCCACATTTCCATCAACATTCTGAGAGGAGAAGAATCCAGTGGTCAAAGTTGTTGTCCAAATAACCAAACTGATGATTTCTACCAGCTGTGCTGACTTCCAGAAAAATCATGTGCAACTCAGAACCAAAATGCTCACAGTGTATTTGGAGTTAACTACATATCCTCTCAAAAACTGGTATACTTAAGTAGTATTTTTACACATTACACAAGTCCTTTTTAGGTGCCAAGTGTTCACGTGTTCAAGGTTTGTCCAGCCCACTTCCAAGCACCATTGATGTGCAGGACACAGTTTGGCCTGTGGGGAAGTCAGACAAGAAGGTGCACACCAGGGTGCCAGAGCGGAGAATGGATTTCAAACTTGGTTCAAATTGCAATAAATTCCCTTCTTTTTTTTTTTTTTTAATAAAAACAGGTATTTCATTGGTGAGCATCAGAGAAATAAAGGAATCCAATCCAGAACTGGAATGGAGGCAAGAAAGAATAAAATTACACTGTGCCTTAGAAAATGCTACAGCTTCTATAATGTTAATATTAGCAAGACTTTACACACCTGAGGAGAATGGAAAACTGAATATGAAAGCAAATATATGTTTATAAACTGCCTTGTGAAGCAGCAATTGGATTTCCTATCAAAATGTGCTAAGATGTGTGCAGTGTCTGGGGTAAAAGTAATGTTATCTGGAGTGTTGTCATAACTAAATAACTAATAAGCTCAGGGTGTTTGGCTCCTCCATTCCCCTCTGTCTCTTGACTGATTATTCAGCGAGTCTGGTGCTAGAGCTCATAAATTTCAAAATTCTTTCAAGTACTTTTTTGCCTTTCTGATCAAAGAAATGTTTATGTATCCTTCCCATACTGTGTCCCTTTAAACCATTGGCTTTTTCAAAGTGTTTTTTTTTTTTTAACACCATAATGTGATGTACACAGAGAGGTAAATGATGTCAGAATCCTTTCTGCCCCAAACCAGTCTGTAAATCTTCAGAAAAGCAAAGTTCATGGGTGCATTTAAAAGGGGCACAATCTGTTTGTGCTTAAAAGAAAGTCCCCGTTTTTTTGTGTGTGCAGAATAACAATGCCAGAATGAATTATTCCAAAGAACTGTTGCCATGGTGATGCCATCAATAACATCATTTTCTGCATCCTTGTCCTTTAAACACATAAGGAACGCAACAAGCATTGGTAAATGTGAAAAAAGAACAATTACCTTTTCTCTCTCAACAGCAGAGGAAGCCTTTTTTTCACCTCATCAATAGAAAATTATGTAGAAAGGAATAATAAAGACTGTTACAAGAAGCACCAAGAAGCCTATTAGTGACAAAGGCTTTTTTTTCTCTTTCCATGAATAATTACAACTCTTCAAGAAGAAATCAGCCCAGGCTAAGGACCCTTTGCAAGCTTTAGATGGTAAAACAAACATTTGACTATACAAGGATTTCCCTTTCATGTACCTTTCCAAGGAAAAACAACTAAAATCCAGAGTGAAATGAGAGAGAGAAAACCCAGAGAAACATCTGCTGCAATTAAATTTGCAGAACCCTGCACATTCACCTTAAAGACTCATAACAAAAGCAACTAGATTAGTGACAGAATCAATATAAATTTCAAGTTGTCTGTAGTGGGAAACTCAGGCTTTTTAAGCTGTACAATAACAGGAAGCTGCTCTCATTCTGTACAAATGGGGGAAACAGGATTTCAACACTGGATGTTGGAAAACACTGTTCAATTTAAAACCTCAATGGCCAAAGCAAAATGGCAGAGATGCACTTACTACACAAAGTCAGTTCATAAATAATGGAACCTTCACCAGAACAAGATGTGACTGCAGGGACTTTTAAGGGTCATATAATTAGGAAGCCCTTCTGAAACATTACACTTTTGTCCTGACTCTGATGGCAAAGGGGAGCCCTGAACGTGCTGCTCAGTGTTTCCTGCAGACAGTAAAGCCCAGTGTTCTGTGCATTGGCTTGTTTATATTTTTTGGACCTTTCTCTACATACCCATACTAAGGCCAGAGGCTGAAGATGGTGAAGGGAAAATCTCCTGCTTCCTTCTTGCCTATAGGTAGTAAAAGGAACATAAGTGAGAGGAAAGAGTGTAGGAAAGGAGCAGTGTTTGCTGAAGATGAGGAGCTGGTAAGCTCAGACATGTAGGTCCCACAGAGTAAGACCAAAGGGCCATTAGGATTAATGACAGCAGAAAACTAATCAGGTTTAAAGCAGTAAAATTAATAGATTAAGATGATGCAGTTCCAAACTTTTCAGCTGAATGAGAGTGGTCTGTGAGAAAAAGACAATAAGTTAATCACGTGGCAGCAAAGTCTGAGCTAGTTAGGAAAGGGAAGTCGAGAGGTTTGGATCTTTTCCTGCACACATTATTGGCTTACACTGCCCTGTGATTCCTCACTGCTTGTCTACCTCTAACGTGAGAGAATGCTTGCTCACTTCGGATAGCTCCTTCAGCTCTCCACTTGTTACTGTGCAAATCCTACAGGAATTGTGAGCCAGTGAGGATGAACAACATATGGAGATGGCAGGAGCCAATCCTCTTCCTTTCTGGTTTAGAGCTTGTGCAGTGTTTCAAAGTGTTCCAGTTTAAATGCTAACACTGTTCTCCTTAATGGAAAAAAAAAGGCTTCAAAACTCTTTCTAGATTTCAACACATTTAGGAATTGTTTAGAAAGCTCCATGGAAAGGTTTTAATAGAGCAGCTGATGGCCTAACTCAGCTTATCTGAGGGGCTCTTCACCAAATTCCCCAGAAAAGAGCAATTTGTGACATCTATTTCTCAGTATCCAAACATCACCCTTCAACTCTAAAGTTGAAGGAATAAAAGACAAATCAGAAAAAGAAGGGAATGATGGTTCCCTTCCATTTGGATTTGCCTCAGACTTTGAAAAAAAAAAGTCTACTCCTGTAATTTCCTAGCTGGACTCGACAGGCTGAAAGCTGGATGGCAATTCCCAGTTTCCTGGTCCCTCAGATCAGCACTCCTGCCTGGCTGTCAACAAACCACACCAAACCAATTGTTTGGATGAACTGGTGAGAGGCTCCTGAACTCCTCTGAGATACTTTCAAGGCCAGTGGAAGTTTATATGCTTAATTTATGGGGTAAGTATTAAAAGTGTACATGTGTTTTATTAAGCAACAGTTTCTTAACTCTGCTGAACTCTGTGGCTCAAAGGACACTCAGTAATTTTAACTGCCTGTAGGTTACCTCGGAATGCATAAGGGTCACTACAATGTGAACACATTCTTACACAGATCTTTGAGAAAAATTTCCTTTAATTTTTATCCTGAAGAGAAAAAAAAGCTTGTGAGATGAGATACCTCAAGAAGATACACCACTAGTTACAATACTATTCTCCTTCATCAGTAATTAAAAAAGAAATTAAATTCCTTACATTAATCAGGCATTAGCTAAATCATTCTCTTTTTGTGTCCTCTGAATCCTCAAATGGAATTTCCTCCATTGGATCATGTAAAACTGTACCACTTTTAATGGGAAAGCAGAAGGAATGATGTAAAAAATTAAACTCCCCTATGCTAACATATTCTAAATGCTAATGGTGCTTCTCAGGAGAGAAAGATCTTTCCATTTTAGGCATGTTTGCAGAATGGAAACCTGGAGATGAACCCTAAAATGCACCTTTGTGACTATTTAGAATTAATAAAATTTTCGCTGTGGCTGGACTACCACAAAAAAAGCAAACTACATCGTGCCATATCCTGATTAAAACTCCAGTTGTTTTCATGGCCTCTCCAACAATTCATCCACTTCTACACGACCACCATTTCTACCTGAATGGGTGTATTTCCCCTACACTTAAGTTACGAAAGTATTTTTAAAATGTCCTCAAACGTAGCACTGAAAACTTTAATGACATATTTTCTGGCCACAACCTGCCCAACAAAAGTGCATCTTACAGCTGCTCTTTTATCACCAGGGAGGTAACAGGGGAGACTTTCTGTGACACATCTTTGCCAGATCCTTGGCTGAGAGAAAAATGAAAGCTCTAGGTGCGTGGGCATTGCTGAGATGGAGAAATCAAGGAGAGATGGGTCCAAGGAAGAGGAAAAATAAGGAGATGAAGGGACAGTCAGTCTGTCCGTAGAGAACATGGGTAACAATGCTGGCACACAGCATATAAACCATCAGCAGAGAAGGTGTGGGTCACAGTCCCACTCTGGAGAAGGAAAGGCAAGTCCCACAAAGGGAAGGAAAGCAAAGCTGTCTTTGATGAAGTGCTGGAAGTGGTCTGCTGTGGATATGGAACAGGGAAGGCGGCGTGCTGAGCACACCAGCAAGTTACATTCTCTGGACCTAGAAAGGCAGGAAAGAAATCCAAAAGAAAACACTGAAAAAGTGGGATAATGGAGAAATCAATGGAAAGGCTGGCAGACAGAAGGAGTCATTGTCTACAGCCTTCAGGCTTACCAGGAAAAGTTGTGCCACTCAGTTTTATTCCATGTTCCTCAATGACAACTACTTACATGTCACTAAAGCTCTTGGCTGGACAAGATGTATGTTTTTCAGGATCTCTAAAAGAGGTTTGTGGGAAGGCTTGATTTTCATCCACTATGTTCTCACCACAGCTCTGTGTACCCAGGCTGCCTGTGGGGTGACATCAACCCGAAGGAACACTGGGAGCATTCCTTCTGTGCCACTGGCAGAAGGAC
Organism: Lepidothrix coronata; assembly: GCF_001604755.1. Lineage (NCBI taxonomy): Eukaryota > Metazoa > Chordata > Aves > Passeriformes > Pipridae > Lepidothrix > Lepidothrix coronata. Next base: position 2,138,284 of record NW_016690309.1, on the reverse strand, counting down.
CATCATTATCAATATCCAGCAAAGCAGAACACTGGAAACTCTGCGTGTTCAGAAGCAAACAATCTGTGATGCAAACACGAGCTTTTAAGTCTGCAGGTGCTACACTGGGTGAGTTTAGCATTCTTGAGTGTTTATGAAGTCGAGTTCTTTGTGTGTTTAAAAATGTGTTTCTAATTAGCTGTGTTATTGCCGTAATTTAGAATAATGTGCAGACCTGGAAAGTCCCCACAGGGTGTGGGTTGTGTGCCATTCTAATAGATGTTGTATGTTGGTTTGGGGTATCAGAATCACAAAATATTCTGGAAGGGACCCACAAGGATCACAGAGTCCAACTCATAAGTGAATGGCTCATATGGATATCACTGATGGGCTTTTTTTCTGTACTCATTGAAACAGTGAAAGAGGCAAAGAACACGCACTTGGGCCCAACTCTGAATTTAAAAATCTAATTTGATGGTAATCCACATCCTTACAAATTACAGGGTACCATAATCTGAGCTGAACACAACATATGCACAGCAAACTCCAGTTACCTCACTTGGCCAGCCAAGGGAGAGAACACAAGGTTGCTTCAGGATGTGTGTGCTGACCAGATGGGAAGTGCTCCCTTTCTGTGCCAAAAGCAAAGAAGAAGATGGGCCAAGTGGTGGGTGCCAGCAAGCAAAACTGGGACTGCACCCCCAAAGCCCCTCAGAGGTGCTACAGGAAGCCTTTTTTTCTCCCCCCATGGCTGCAGTTCTCCTGTGAAACTGCTTTTATGGCCCTCCTTCACAGCTCAGACACACAAATGCATAGGTCTGGCACATCTAACTAGGATATGCACTACCCAATCCAACAACACTTCCCAGCAACAGGAAGCTGGTTTATATTATTTACAGCATTCTGCTCCACAGTGATGGCACTGAGTGTCCATCCTCATCTTCCTGGTGTGAGCAAAAGGACAGAGTTCTCCTTCCATCTCCTGTTATGAAACCCTACTGGCAGCCACCCTACTTTTCCCCTCCATCATGGAAATTGCCAGATTTCATAAGTACTGAGAGGGTTGCTACGTTACTTTTGACCCTGACTCTTGTCTTCCAGGTCTTCCCTCTCACATGCAAGTTTTATTAATGTCAATGGTTTAAGAAATAATAAGGAATCACACTAATGTTAGGTAAAACCACATAATCTTTTAAATAAATAGTACTTTATAAGAGGCTTTGCATTAATGTGTTTTTATAAGATGACATTTGCACATACATTCCTACAAAATAGGGGTTTTTAATGAAATGTTGAGCAAGCTTAGACTGATAATTTAGAAGTCATTGCTCTTTGCATGGAATTTATGATGTTGCAAGAGCCTTCAGATCCAAAAGCGACAGCACAACGCAATAATCACTGGCAATCTTTTTACTCAGCACAGAACCACCACTTTATTTCCACAGGAGTGGAAAGATCTGTTATCAGTGGAAAGTATTATAGTTTAATATTGATTTGGTTCTATAACAACTTTTCAGAGTTTAAAAGTGAAGAAGTTAAGTAATTTCTCACCCTCGAGTAAGGATGAAATGATGTGCATTCCTATGCCATGCAGTGACATGAGGAATCAATGCTGTAGGAAGAGTGTCAAAGAGAAAATCCAAAATGGAAAACATACCTAATTTAGCCAGAGTTTTCTAGCATTATTGAGACTGCTTACTGATTGATGCTTGACTGTGAAAGACAACAAAAAGTGTTTTTATAAATACATCAACAACAAAAGGAGAGCCAAGGAAGATGTTGTTTAACAGGCAGGAACTGATGCCCAGGAAATTCCACCTGTACATGAGAAAGAACTTCTTTGCTGTGCAGTGATTGAGCACTAACAGGCTGACCAGAGAGGGTGTGGAGTCTCCCTCACTGGAGATATTCCAGAACTGCCTGGACACTGTCTGTTGTGTGCCATGTGCTCTGGGATGGCCCTGCTTCAGCAGGGAAGTGGGACCAGATGAGCCACTGTGGTCCCTCCAGCCTGATCCATTCTGTGATTCCAAAGATAACAAAGTTGTTTGAAGAAAATTAAATAGCATTGTTCTCATAGTTAGGCCAGTTAACTCAGTGATTTTAAATGCTACTTCTCACAGCAAAAAGACTGCTTTCCCAGAAATCTCTAAACCAACTGCATCTCACATGAACAAACTAAACCCACATTTGAGACTGCCTGGATTACAGCAGTAACTCCAAAGAAACTAAGGGATGTGAAAGTGGGAAGTCTGTATTTTTACAATCCATCTCAAATAGTTTCTGTCTGAAGTAAGAGTCCAGTCTCTCTATTCTCCCTGCATGGTTAAGGGAGAGAAAAAAACTCCCCTAGAAGTCAGAAACTCCCCTGGACGTGTGACATTAAATGCAGAGACAATGTCTGCATCCCTCAATTCCCTCAACCTCCCAAAGGAAGTTTGTTAGTGAACTACAGCTTTGGCAACATAACATCAGATGAATGTTTTTTGAAAGATGGTTAAATACATTCATGTTCCCAGGGATGGGGCATCCACCACCTCTCTGGGCAACCCGTGCCAGTGTTTCACCACTGTCATTGTAAAAAATGTCTACCTTATATCTAGTCTGAATCTACAAGTATTAAACCATTACCCCTTGTCCCATTGCAACAGGCCCTGCTAAAAAGTTTGTCCCCATCTTTCTTATTGCCCCCCTTTAGGTACTGAAAGGCTGTAATGAGGTGTCACAAAAGCCTTTTCTTCTCCAGGCTGAACAACCCCAACTCTCTCTGCCTGTCTCCATAGGAGAGTTGTTCCATCCCTCTGATCCTTTTTGCGGCCCTCCTCTGGACCTGCTCCAACTGCTCTGTGTCACCCAAGGCTCTTCTAATAACACAAATAGGAAAAAAAACCCTTGGACGTAATTCTGAGAAAATATTACTGAACAGTCCTGTGACTGAGACTAGAAAAAGAGTGCACTGGATCTGTGTGCCTGTGTCTGACCAAGACAACAGACCAGCACAGGACAACCAAAGAAAACATCGTTTCTTTCAAAGGAATATAGTTGTAGTTTTCTAAACCAACCAACCAAACAGCTGTACAGCATCTGGATTACTGTGTTTCCCTGCAGTTAAACCATGATGTTCTTGCCCTGTGCAATGTGTAACACTGAAGAAAAAAGGCTTGTTAGCCAAAGACTTCGCACCCAGACCCACAAATTACAAAATACAGCAGAAAAGCTGACAAATCTGCTTCACTCACAAAGTGCAACAACATCTACATCTGGTGAACCTACCAACGTTTTCTCCCAAACTTTAAAGTACTTTCAGCCTACTATTCTTGGTCTTCCCTGCCACCAGCATCACTGGGGACAATTTCTGCCATGGTTGTGCCTCATCTTTACGTGTTCACATCAGTCTGTGCAAGTACCAAGAAATACAGGCATCAACTATCTCTTGGAGCTGTTGCCTTTCTTTTTGGAGGTTTGTAGAACCTTCCTTCAGCTTTTAGCCACCACACTTCGTCAGGACAAGTAGGTTTTCCTCCTGAGCTGCCCTGTAGATACTTAACAATGGAACTGGAAGTGCTGATGGTGTCGGATTTGCTGGCTCAGCTGCTGCCCACAGGGACTGCAAAGCAGGAGCACAGGATACCTGAGAAGACAGAGGGATTAAAACTACCTGCATCCTGAAGGAAGTGGAGGATGGGGAAGATGGATGGCATGGAAGGTTTCTGACCCTTCCTTGAGGACACTCCCGTGTGAGAAGCTGAGCCCTCCCTTTGGGCAGCTGCACTAGGGGTGCAATGGGAAACACGAGCTGAAAGCTCCACAAATAAAAGAAATATGGTTGAAAAACAGCGACAAACCCCAATGGTAATACTTTATACTGAGAGAATGAGGAGAGTTCTGCAGTGTATTTGACTTATGTGGTAACTCCACCAGCAAATATCACAGGTAGGGGCTCCACAATAATTACACGTGTTTGCAGCTCACCTGATAATTACACTCCACTGGATCCTGCAGTATTTACCATATAACTGCTCTGTGGTTTAGAAGATGAGATAGTTATGTAATTTGATGGTATTTCCCAGGGCTAGACCCTACCATTACATGGTGCAGTGCTCACCACAAATCACCACCAGTCTGGTCTGCACAGAGCTGGGTTCTCAGCAACAACATCCCCTACCACTGAAGACCTGAGCTAGAAATGCAATAGGTACTCTTAAAAATGCCTTCAATGCCCAGGGTACACCTGAATTTTAAAATAAATGTTGCATTCCCTTTTTAGGGAATTTTCCAATGAATTTTACTCAGCTAATTTGCTGGCAAAAGCACCTGCTGAAACAGCAAATTTTAAGCTGGAATTGCACATTATTTATGAAAAGAACTATTTCGAGTCTACGTGACTAATAATTCACACCTAAGTTCCAATTTTCAGAAGTGCATTTGCCCACTCATGGAAATGTTATTTCTTGCATGATCTGTGCTTTTAATCAGAAATCCACTTAAAATATAAAGAAATTGTGAATAGCTGCCAACAAAAAAAAACAAAACAAAACAAAAAAACCAACCAACCAACCAACCAAAAAAAAAAAACAAAAAAACAACAACAAAAAAACCCCCAAAAACAACAAAAAAAAAACACCTGGAGGAGAAGAAGAAGTATTCAGATAAAGTTGTGACCACAGGAATACAACTCAGGGAGCCTCCCCTCTTTGTTTCAGATCAATTCCCTTCCAGAACCCATCATCTATAACTAGGGAAAGAATCCCTGCCAGTGACTTTAGGAAAAATGATTAAAAACATCCACTTAACCTTTTTTTTTGAAGAATAACAACATATTTTGGTCTAAAAATAATGCAAATTTTTCTTGCAACCATTTAAAAATATCTGCCTACCATGAAGGAAATTGCTTTTAGAATATGGCAGTGCTTCTTGTAGCCTGGAGACAGTATTTTGAAGCAAAAATCTTGGAAATTTGAAGGCTGTTTATTGTTTGTTTATGCACCCAGTGCTCAACATGGACACAGCAGAGTGAGTCCAGTGAAGAGCTATGAATATAATTCATTATTTGGGGGTTGGAGCATCTAAGCTATGAGGAGAAGCTAAGACAGCTGGAATTATTTAGCCCCAAGAACAGAACATTCAGGAGGATCTTATCCATGTGTATAAACACCTGATGGTAAAGGGGCAGTAAAGAAGATGGAGCCAGACTCTACTCAGTGGTCTTTATGATGGGATAAGAGGCAATGGGCACAAACTAAAAGGCAAGAAATTCCACTGGAATACATAAAATTCCATTTTTCCCGTGGGGATGACTGGCACAGGTTGTCCAGTCAGGATATGGAGCCTTCATCCATTCAGAACCTGGTTGGACACAGCCCTGTGCAGCCCACTCTGGCTGATCCTGCTTTGAGCACAGGGGCTGGGGGAGATCAACTCCAGAGCTTCCTTTCAACCTCAGTTCCTCTGTGATTCTGTGCAAAATATTAGGAGGTTCTATTGCCACGAGGAGCTCATGGATCTCATGCTTTACTGACGTGTGCAAGCTTTACTGAAACACAAATTCAAATTATAAATGTTTCGATTGCAGGTCTTTAAAAAAAAAAAAACTTCTGAAGGTGGACCTGGAATGAACATATTTCATGTCATGATCAAGTGAAAAAACCACTGTACATAAAGCTGCACTACAGACTGAATATATCTATATATCTATATGCATTCTTATGTAAGGTGTACAGTGTATTTTCCTCTCTCCCAGTAAGGTGTTGTCACAGTATGACATACTTGTAACATTCCAACCTCTCAGCTGAGACTGGAAAGGCTAGAAAAGGGTTATGACTCCCTGGATTTAAGGGTGACAGGAATGGTTCCCTGGGATGCAGCACCTAAAGTACAGGCTGTGCAGCCTCCAAAAAGAAAAGGCAGTTGTGGAGAGTTTTAAAACAATTTGTATGATATTTTAGAATTTGCATTGCAATTAAAATAAAATCACTGAAAGGGAATAGTACCCTAGTGAATCTAAACAATTTCTAAAGGTTTTCACACCTTTTTTTCTCTCCCCAGCTCAGGGCTGGGCAAAAAGAGACAAATATGGACTGATAAGCACAGCACATTATTGTGACTTCATTATATACATTCCTTTTGAGGTACTCTAGGGTTACAATTGCAATAAAAATCACTATAAACACTCTTCTAGCCCAACCATTTTCCACACCTCTCTACCTGCATCCTTATCATCAGAACACCAATTACAGTAAGTCTTGCTGTCCTAAAATAATTGAATAACACAGACTGGAAGGCTCCTTGAAAGATCATTTATTCAAAGCTTCAGAGTTACACTGGATCTTGCATTGCTGGATTTTGTTTTCTTAAAAATACCTACTTCTCAGCACAGCAATTATTAACCACGTGATATTTGGTGAAATGTCTTTCACAAACATTTGAAAATTAGTTCAAAAAAGTCCTCAAAAGAGGACTTCTCTAATAAAATTCTCAGCCATTTGCTATGCAGTTACTGATGAGTTCATGCTGGTGACATTTGTCACTTCTACTTTTGCCACCTTGGAAATGTGCTTTTATTTAAAAAAAAATTAAGAAGCAAAATACACCAAATCATCTGCATGGAGGAGATACTGAAACAGCATCACCTGAAGAACAATTATCACCACTCCTCTTTTCTCTCATGACATTATTATCCTTTTTTCCCCTGCTCACTACAGCCAGTGTTTCCCTCAGTGCATCCAGTCAAACATGGAACAATTGTGCTCAGTTCATATTTATTTTTCAACGTTTCTGTTTCTATTCCAGACCTGAAGATCTTACACACTCAAAGCTTGCCAGGTTTTCCATGTCTATCAAGTAAGTCTGAAAAAATACTGTCCCTTCTGACAATCCCCATGCTTCTTATGCCATCAGATTATCCAAAATCATCTCTATTGTTTATGTGGTGGAATAATATTTTAAAAAAGACACTATTTCTCTGCACACATGTGTCTGGTATTTGGGTATATACAGAACTGGCTCACTGGGAACCTTTTCCTTTATGACCACATAAATCTTTTTCATTAAAAGCAGAGTTATTTATGCCTAGGACTACCTGTGCTTGCACCAGACCTGGTGGGCCAGAAGAAAACGCTGCCAAGACCACAAACTAACCCGGCTCTCCAGGGATTCCCAGTTTGCCATAAGGAGTGGCTTAAGAAAGCAGTTTTTTGAAGTCAGGTTACGAGTCCCTGTGGGCCTCCTGCCTATTTTATGAAGGAAAAATTCATGCTACCTCTTTACCAAATAATCCAACACCCATAGACAAGAAGAAAGGCTCTGGGGAATTTAGGAAACTTATCTGTGAGAACTGCAGAATCTTGTGCACCTTGCTAATGCTGCCGCACGTCCCCTGAAGAAAGAGACAACTCCCTAATATTTTGTCCTGAAGGGTATCGTTCTAGGGATGAAATGTTAACAGCAGACCCTGAAAATACAACATTCATAAACCCCTGAGCAAATATTTGTGCTAATGAAGGTTAAGGAGCTGGCAGTTCTGAAAACTGTAGTCCCTCTATTTATCGACAGCCTGATTTCCATGCAGGCTGCTGGAGTGGAAGCTTCCCTACACTGCCCTGCCAATGCTTTCAACCCTGACCTAAAGAGACCCTCTCTAGAAGCAAGAAATAATTAATTCTTTATGCTTGTTTGGCCCTGGATTTATTTCAAGCAGAGGCTGCCAATTCCACTGAATCTGTACACAGTGGTTTTATAATACGGTCTGCAGTCGACTGGGATCTGAACTGAGACCACCTAAGTCATTCCATTAAAACAACACACTGCAGTAGGAACAGAGTGCTGGGAGCAAAAGGCCAGAGCTGTTACACACTTCAGCTTATTTTTGTAATTGGAAGGCGGTTGCAAAGGAAGGGAAAGCAAGTTGAGTCACACCTAATAGCCTTGAAAATGACATAATAAAAATTAGGAGGAAAAGTCAGAGAGCGCTAGAAAGTGCTTTGGACCTTTATATACTTCCATCACCTACTCTTCTAAACAGAAACATTCCCTGCTCCTTCTGTGAAATGAAGTGAATTCTTCCTTATGTAAGGAATTCACTTGCATGTTGGGTCTGATGCAGCATCCATTAGTAATGAGACGTATTTCCACTGACTGGGACAGTGACTTATCAGCTCCTTTTTTAGTCAGGCCAGCTTTCAGGAAAGGATGTGGCAGTATTTCAGGATCTGACTTCTGGTTTCTGCTTAAGGAGTACAATTTTCAGAAATTAGTAAGCCCATGTAATGTCAGACTGAACCCAGCCAGACTTACAGGCACACCTGTCACTGCTGAAGATCAGGAATTCAAATGACTCCAATGAAGCCCCATCGGTCTTAATTTATTTATCAGTTTTAATTTACTCTTTCTTAGGTATGCACAGAAACAGAATTTTTCCTGTGCTTGAAAGGATGAACCTGCATTATTCCCATGCTGTCTGCTTTAGGAACACACCTGCCACTCCAAAACATCAGCTGAGAATGTAACTCTTTTATGAGACTCGTTCCTCCTGGAGCCAGAAGGTATTTTCACTACTGAATTTCTGAAGCACAGGTTCCTTTCATGATATGAGTAAAAGGAGGAAGAATTCAAGCAGTACAAAGAAAAATTAGTTATTTGCAAAAAACTGTTTATCTACATCATTTGTGACACCTATTGCTGGCATATAATCTTATAACAGCTCATCACGACCATTACACCTACTAGACCATATGACAGGAATTTGTAAAATGAGCAATGCAGAATTACATAAACAGAAAAACTCTTAAAAACTAAACAATAAACTCAGTGGTTATGTATTTAATCCTGCTGAATTCAACATCAGGATGTAATGCTAGCACTAGTGTTGGATCAATCCCATAACTGGTTTTATTTGCTCAGAAACACACAGTTCAGATGCGATTCTTAAAAAAAAAATTAAGAAAATTTCAAATATTATTTTCAGTTTTCAGTTTACTTCTGTATTCCTTTCCTCAGAACTGATTAGGGCCATGACAGAGGCCATAATACTCTCTGTAACACGAGCTACTGCTATCTGCAGAGCACAGCTCCATTAATCTTCCTTTCTATTATTTGATTTCATAGATAGACATCCCTGCTAACTTTGACCAAAGAACCTTATTGATACCACATTAAATTATCTTTAGGGAGCAAAAGTAACTTCTAAGAGTTTGCGAGACAAGACCTAAACCGCAAAAGGCTAACTGAAATTTATTTCTGTAATTCAAAAAAGGAGGGATCAACACCCCAAGGTGGCACTTTTAACAACGTATTTCCAGCCTTCTTACTCAGATATCCTGACACAGTTAACAAGTTTGCTACTTGTTTTTTCCTCCTCATGGCAGAGCTGAAGCTCTGGTAGTGAGCCTTGACAGCTTCCTCCTGCCTCACCCCACACCTGCATCCACTTACTGCCTCAGGAAAGCAACAGAGCTGCAGGGTACACTGCAGAAAATGGTGAACCTATATTGAAAGTAAGACCATAATATCACTTTTTGTGCAAGAGAAGTAATTCCTCTTAATAGTAACCCACCTACATGAAATAGAACTTCATGTCTATTTGGAGAGAGAGCAAGGCTGTAACACAATTGTTTTTCAGCTTACACTCATTATTTATTTTGAAGCATATTTGATGCCTTTACTAAACAAGTCTTGTTTTAATTATTCAGAAATCTCTCTTATGCTTCATACTTTGTGTGTGTTTCCCTTACTGCATTTTCAAACACGTAATTCCACGTAATCTTCAAGCAAGCAAACTCCCACTGCTTCTCAGGGCTCTGTGATGCACATCAACATCAGAGATTCAACAAAACTGTGCAGAGGCATCCACTTTCACCCCTTATAATAAATCTGGGCTGCCTTATAAACGCTGCAAAGTTTAAACTATAGATAGAAAAATAAATTCAACTACTGAAACAAAAAAAGAAGCACCCAATGGGCCTCGGCTTCCCTTCCTTACATGGACCCCTTACTCCAAACCCTCGGTGAGCAGCAGGTAAATAAGCAGTAAAACACTAATTGGGAACAAGAGGCCACCAAAGGAAGGGAGCAGGAGCCAGGATGAGACAAACAGGAGGTGGCAGCTCTTCAGACAAGAGGCAGGAGGCCTGCAGGGCTCCTTTCAAAGTGCCTACCCGCATTCAGGGGTAGACAAGAAGAGGAGACAAGAGAGACCCACTGATGACTACAGAGCAGCCAAACCAGGCTTGGGAAATCCCTCGGAGCTGGGAACAGGGCAAGGAAGTATCACATGTGCAAGGAAGTATCACATGTGCCTGCCCTGCTTTTCCTCTTCCCCAGGTACTTCAGGCTATTACTGGAGACAGCTATTACAGCAAGGCACACATGTACTCTGAGCAAGTACCACTGTTCTTATTATCTAAGAAGAGTCCCTCCAGCATGCTCCCTGTGGCCTACATACTCTGCTTTTTTCCCCATTATTAACAGATTATTCCATGCCACACTTTTCCTGGATAACAAAGGAATTATTTCACTCACACTGCAGATGAGACGGTTTTTAAGTGCTTTTCTTTTTAGCTTTTCTGCTGCTAATTCCACTCAAATAAATTATGTAAGCATAAACATAATAACATAAACACAATAGTAAAATATATTTATAAATATAAGTATATATTATAAACATAAACATAAACAAGCACCCACTCTCACATTAGCACATTTTAATCCCCTTTACTTTCCCTCAACAGCTTTCTGATTGATAACAAACCACTTCTCTAGATCATTAAGTGTGGACTAGCCTGGCAACACAGAATGCAAAGTTAAGTATGTATATTTGAAAATACCAGCAAATACTTCTTTATAAAAGGCTAATTTGCAAGGGTTTTAAATAACTTTAAACCGATTTTCACCGTTTGAAATAAAACTTGGGGTGCAATGGAGTTTTATTTCATAATCTAAAAGGGAAATTAATTTTCAGTTTACTTAGTGGGGGTTTAATTGCCACTGAGACAAATGTGTCCTGCTCCTTGCTGCCTTTGTAGACCTATAATAGGATTTAAGTGGCTTCTTTTTCAAGTAGAAGTAAACTTATCTTCACAGCTCTCGACATCACACTGCAGTTCTGAATTTCACATCAAATTCAAAGGCAGAAAAAAGGATGTATTTCCATTATGAAATTTAGGCAACTAATAGCAGTGTTCCTGGGGCCTTCTGATGTGCTGAACTCAAGTGCTCTGAACCAAAGCTTCATTAGTGTTCATATCACTCCTATTAATGTTGAATGAATGTTCTCTGGAGAACCTCTTCCCACCACATCCACATGGGGGGAAGGCTGGGACACTTTTGTTTTTCCACTTCATTTAGGTTCAGTGGATATTTTTTGCCAAAATGAAGCATCAACGATTTCATTTAGAGACAATCAAAGTAACTATTTTTTAACCTGCAGCTATTTCAGTTATTTTAACCCCTTTCCCCCCAAAGTCTAATAGAAATGTATGTGTAATTCAAAATACTGGTTCTCTGTCTGAGTTTTCTGATTCTTCTGTGAATTTACTTATTATTCCAGATTATATAAACGTGATTTTTAAACTAATGAACAGGTTGTGAAGTCTTGCCTGACACAGGTAGTGAAGGCTACAAATCCAGTGGGCAGGGTTCTTCTCCCTCAGCTGAAAACCACATTTCCCTGTCTGTAAAAGCTGGGATACACATCTTTTGTCTCTCTGAGTGGCAAGAGAGAGCCTCAGCCCCTCAGTCTCTCTCTGGACAGCCTTTAGAGCAGTTGACACAATAGCTCCAGACCTAAAAGCTACTGTAATACAAATTAATATCAGTTTTCCACAAGCTGCCTAAATATACTTTTTGGCCACAAAACAAATGCATTGCACCAGAGATTTTCACCACTTGTACTTCAATTCCCAAAGTGAAGTAACTTTTTTTTTTTTAGATCTCAGTGGTATAAAAAGAAAATAGCATCATCTTGTTCAATGCCAGCTCCTCTGCTAAAATATTCATCACCTAAGTGATACTTATGTGCTTTTGCAAAGTGTAAAATGCACAAGCTTTGCCACTGGCAGGCTATGTTCTTACTATGTTTAAACCTGTGTACAGCAGCCATAATTATCTAGAATGGATGGCAAAAAATGACAGCAATTTTTAAGAGACTCCATGTTTTTATTCAAGCTGTGTATAGAATTTGTTTAAAAGGAAATGAAGAAAACCTCATAACTGAAAAATGCAAGCCTGGGCATCTGAGCTTTCCAAGTGGCTGCTACTTTAAAATAAAATGCAGTCATAATTAGCAAAAAATGAAGTGATGTTTATCTTTATTACTTGTTACTGTTGGTACCATTTGTTGTTATTATTCAATTGGTATTTGTTGTCATTGCTGTTTATATGGAAATTATGCTCGTGCAACTGTGCTGCCTCTCCACCTCTCAGTCCTTCCAGTCAGTTCTGAATCCACTGGGAATCCCAAAAGCCTTCCACTGACCATGAGACAACAAGTCCTAAACCACAGTTAATTTCTGCCTCCTGAGTCATTTTTCTAGATAACAAATCCATAACCAAGTTTCTTTATGGTCATAACCCCTGTGTTTTCTACATAAGAAATCTGCAGAACTAAAATCAAAGAGCTTCACCAGATGGGCCTGTGGATCAAGCCAAAAGTTAAGGCAACTTCTGGAAAAAAAAGAGAAATAAAGAAGAGTTGATGAGCAGAACTTGGGGGTATTTGGTAAAATAATTTATTTCAAATAAAGCCTTCTGCTGCATCCTCTTGTCATTCAACACAGGAGGTACAATTTGTCTTACCAGAATGACTCAGCTTTTGGTATTTCTATTTACTCTAAAGCCTGTCAAGTGCTCTGCTACTTCCAGTGATGCAGCAGTTAAGGGGTTCAAATGCCACCCCAGATGCCCCACACAAACCCAGATACAGCCAAGGACATCAAATTCCTGAGCAATTTCCCCTTGAAAGGGCACTGATTTAATCTGCTGCCATTTGTGCTCCTGCCAAGAAATCCTGCTGGTTTCGGGCCAGTGCTCTGGAGATTCCCAGAGCGAAAACCTTGTGGCTCCAAGATACAATTTCAAGTATTGCATGAGATCCATGAGATCTAATGAGATCCAAATGACTGCAAAACTGCCTCAGCTCCTCTCTGCTCAGAATCCCACTGTCTGCCCTTGCTTCCAGGGCTTCTCCAAGGTTTGATGCTTTGCCTGGATATGTAGGAGTGAGACAGAGCTCATGGTTTGGTAAGAAGACAGAAGATGAAGAATACTTAGAGTAGGTTTTATTGCTCTTACAACACCTGTTTGTATATTTCTACACTCTCTGCATATTCTGACCATGAGATTTAGGAACAAGAGGAATTCTTATTTTAAGTCAGTTCCACAGCAACCTTTCTGAACCTGCTTTTACAACTGCACACAGAACACCAGGATTATCTGGGAACATCACTCCAGTTTCCCATGACTTCAAGGATTTAGGGACCTGGCATGGCCTGGAGTTTTTCTATTTTAATTACTATTTTTTCTTTTTTAATTACTAATTTAATTACATTTAATTCTTTTTTAATTATTAAAGTTGTGGCTTTTGGGGTTCTGCTGAAAGTTTTGACTTTGTTTTGCTGACAAGCATTTTGTAGTATTTAGTTGCATCTGGAATACATGTTCTCTGAACCCTTTTGGGCCATATATCTCTTGCAACTGACTTCAGCTGATGGCCCTGGTGGGCTTTTCTAGCCATATATTGCTATATTTCTGTTATTTGCTGACTGAGCTTGCCCAGACACCCATTCAGTGAGGGGTTCATGCAAGAAAAGTCCCTGCAATAAAAAAAAAATTAAAAAAAAAATCTAAAAGCTTTGCAAGAATAATATAATCATTATGTGCATTAAAAATCTCTAAATGGCAACTACAACTGTAGCTAAACACAACTAACTAATTTAGTCATTAAAAACACAGTATTTCTTTTTGCAAGTAGATTTTTCCTTTCAAATTTTCTAATCAGTCAATCAATACAGAAACTACATGAGACTGCATTTGTGCTAAAAAAACAACCCAGAGCCTTCATCTGAATTAAATTTTAGGTCTGTGGGATTTTTATTTTATTTCAAAGTATCTTGCTCTGAGACCTATTAAGACACTCATTGTTTCAAGGCACAATATTTGATGTTTGTAAAGCGTATTAGGCACTTACATGCTTTATATTAAAAAGGCAATGATTGGCTTCACAAAGCACCATACAAATACCTTTTTAATTGAAATCTTTCCATCTCCCCTGCTTTCAAGTCCCCAAAGGTACCAAGCTATGAATTTCAATGAGGGCTTTGCAAAACAGTATTTAATTAGTGCTTTTCTGTCAGCCTTTCTTCCATCACCCACCTAACCATTCTTGTTTCTACAGAGACATGTAACAGCAATTTAATATCATACAAAAGGAGCAACAGATAAGAGCCTAAAACGTATCAGTTCAACCTAATTTTGGTATGGCTGTTTTCCAAACCCACATGGAATAGTATCTGATTTACTGTGGAGGCAGCAGACCTTTAGTCATTAAAAAGAAGGAGAAAAAAACAAAAAATAAAAAAATAAAAAAGGAACTTCTTTATAGAGGTGTAATTTTGAGGTGAAGTTAAGTTTATGGCAGAGACACATCTTTCCTGGAGGTGAATGGAAGAAGGGGAAATGAATCGTGAGATCCTGTGCACGTATCACGTGGAAAACATGAAAACACAAACAAGACAAATGCAACAGAAATAATTTCTACTGGTGATGCAGAGTAATATTGCAGTGCTTATGGATGAAGGTGATTAGGATACAGTAAAATGTTTGGAATGGAGTAGCATCACAGCAGACTGATGCTGCTTGAACTACACTGGAAACCTGAAGTTCAGCTCTTGAACTGAACCATTCAGGTCAATGTTTCCACATGGAGACTTCATACTTACTTCAGCATGACTAACAATTTCTTGCTCCAACAAGAGGTCACTAAGGGAGGAAAAGGGATGCTACCACCAAATAAGAATGAGGAATTTTGAAAGATGTGATGAAGGGCGCTTATTCATACTATGCCTGTCTTTCATAATACTCCTTCTTTCAATTACGTTCCTAACACGACACTAAATACATTCAGAAACCATTTTTCCAATTCTGATGTCAGGCAGAATTGGAAAAGGATGTGGTAGTATCCAGAAATAAGGATAAGAGCCACAAGGAAAGCTGGTGGTATCCCAGGAATTGCTCATTGTGGTACACCCTGCTGCCCTCAGCCTCGGCTACAACCTGTGAGTCAGTACCAAGACACTAAATTTGGTAAAGACACAGCAGAGAAGAAAATGAAAGTAAGCAGTAAAAGCCACAAGACACCACAGGAGGGTGCTACACACAGCCACTGTACTCTTCTAGCAGGAAGAGTTTCAAAGGCAGCATGACTGTGTTTTCCATAGTGTGAAAGCAGGAGTGAGTCCTTTTCCCTCAGAGCATCTCGGAATGAATCCATTTACTTACAACCAGAGACTCAGAACCGAAGGGCACCGGTTGTGTCAGCCTGGGATCTGTGCTGGTTGTACAGATACTGTCACCTGATGCCCACTGCTGACACTGTGAGGAGCAAGAATCAGATCAAACGACCCATCCAATGCAGAGACTTTGATGGTTATATAAATATTTTACTGTGCTTACACTGTGTCAGAGAGCAGCTCCTCTCTACCCCAAAACATCAGCAGCTGTTCTTTACAAGCTTTAATATCAGCACATCTTCAGAAACCTGCAGGATTCTTAGAATGAAACTGCTGTGTGAAGGGATATACACTTTTATGAATCAGCATGTGACAATACATTTTTTGTAAGTACAGATATATTTTGCTGTGCCCAGAAATGTTTTCTTTCACACTTCCCACTTACTTTTCAGCAGCTAACCAAACCTAGAGCACTGTACTGTACACAATACAACACATTTACCACTAATTACTTTTTACTGAGGCTCTTTACAGCAATTTCAAAGAAAAAGTTTGAACTACTCATCCCCCTCCTCCCTCAACAAATCAAAGTCAGGTTGCTATGCAGAGGCTGATGAACATAACAGGGGCAGAAAGGATCCCAAAAGGTTGATGCTAAGTGCCTTCTATATCCCAGTGAAGGTAGGAGAGCTCACCACAGTAATCTCATACATCTTGCAGGTCCCTGGAAATAGAAAAATTGCATATACTTTCTTTAAAGTACCTTCTAGTGCAAGGAAGGCTCTGTTGTCCAGCTGCCCAAGTAAGTCCAACATACCCTGCCCAGAACCTGTCTCTTCATTGCCCCATCTCAGTGGGGCTTCTGTTCAGAGCCCCTGGGTACAGAATAAAGGACATGCACCCACCCACAGGGTTAGTAGTGGAACCAGTGGCCTCCTCTTATGTAGGAAAAAGGAAGATAATGTAAGGGAGACTTTCAAGCAAGGATCTGGAATTCTTCCTTTCCACACCCCTATTTCTTTAACATCACTCATCCTATTCTTTTCTGTCGTTCTCTGATTCCAACTGAGTTATATCTTCCTGAGGTGTTCTTCCTCTTTGTGTTGGGTTTTGATAACTCCCTTAATCACAGAATCATAACTTATCTCTATTTGTAAGGGACCCCTCAGGATCACTGTGTCCAACTCCCAAATTCATGTAATTCTTGTTGGCCAACAGTTACTACACTGCCAGATTTCTTCTGTCACAATATCCCTTGCTAAAAGTTACCACTCCAGTCTTCCTCTCTTTACCTCCACAGCAGCTACCACAACTTTGCTTTCTCTACAAAGCAGTGTTCATCACTACTGTGAATATTACAGTTTGTTTCCAGTAAAACCCATGTATGTACATCCCACAGTGTCCCTATCTTCCAGCATCTCTGTCCAGAGGTGATGGGCTAATGTAATGTCCTAGCACCACATCCCTAAAGCACCCTGGGATACTTCAGGATGAAGGGAGCTCTACTAAAAAACAGGTAACTACCTCGGAAGCAGCACTGTGAGAAAACAATACATACCAATGCCTTAAAATAACTTCTGGTCTACTAGTCCACACAGGAATGAAAAGTTAATGCAACCAAACAGCTCTCATGCTGCAGGACAGAAAAAGGCCCAGAATGCCATGAAATAGTGTGCAGAAACATGTGTTTCCCCAATACAAATGCCACTGTCAGAATTTCATTCCCAAGGAGAAATCTGCCAAAGGGATGCATGACTACTCTCCCACCCTCCAAGCTGGAAGCACAGAATTAGGCAAATGTTTTCAGAGAAAGCTTCTGTCAGCCTGCACCGAATACCTGTTGCCACTATCACTCCAATTGTTTGGCAGCTAAATTTTGTTTCCAACACCGTCTGGGACACACCACGAGGAAAACCTATTCATACAATGCTGCTTTCACGGGAGATAAGGAGGTATGGCAACAGTGGCCACCACAGACACTTTTTCTGTAGGGAACAGAGTCTGGTTGGGAAGAAAAGGGCAAGATCATCTTTCAGAAGGCGATGCAGAAACACTGACTATTGAGAAGACAAACCATTTTTTGACATACAATTTCATAAATAAAGAAAACAGGCTGCTGGTCACCTTATATCCTGTACAAACACTGGAAATGCAAACTTGTCTGGAAAGCAGAAACAGAATGCTATACCCTGGTATGTGCACTAATTCACTAACTGCTCCGTGGCTCCAATCCAGCAAAACACTTAAGCACATGAATAGTCCCAACAACAAAGGTCTGAAAGACTGCCCATACATTAAAGTAAATTGCAATGTAGGCACAAGCCTCTCCCTTGCTTTCATTAAAACCAGCAAAACCCAGAGAACAAAATCAATGCTGCATCCCTTGGGTATAGCAAGCAAGGAGTGGGGTCACAGCAGCCACATTCAAGGACAGTTTAGGAAAGCATATTTAAAATGTGAATTTTTATTTGTACACACAAATTTTAAATATACATACACTGGTGGGATAACTTATTGATTTCTGAGCAAAAAAACCCCCCCAAACCCCACACAGGTTTGACCCCCAAGGGGCCATTTAGCCATGAAAAAACTTCCCAACTTTTTACTGGGGTTGCTTTTATGGTCAGACAGTTTGCCACTCTGTGGAAAGGAAACACACTGCTGTGTTTTCCCTGAGCTTCCTTCAGAGGATGAATCTGAATAAAATGTCAGCCTGAGTCATGCAGCAACCCTGGCTTACACAAATCAAATGTCAGGGTTCAGGAGAGTGTGATGATAACACTTGGTGGGAGCACAAGGGAGAGAGATGAGTGATTCCCAGTCTGGGAGGTGACCTGGCAGGGTCCAGGCCAGGGAAAACTGAGAGGTGCTCGGAAAGGATGGATTAGAATGGAGATGATGAATATACTGCCATTTGAGAAAAGTTACCTGCTATCAAGGTTTGCTCAGACAGCACCATCAGGGCATTCAAAAAACAATTTCCCGTTACCTCAGGCAACAAAATCCTTTATTATCAGAGCAAGAATTTTACCAAAAGGACCATTTTACAGCACAGTTATAATTTCTGCTTTGACTGTCACTAGTGTTTGCATTCCTCCTCTGGCCTCTCTGTTCAAATGCTAAAACCAGCACCTAGCACAGACACACAGTGAGCACATGCAGGCAAACACATCTCCCACAAAGCAGCAAATCTGATCCCATTCCTGTCACAAACAGTTAATTTTTTTTTTTCTGGGGCACTCAGCATCAGATTTCACGTGGAGGCACCTGAAATAGCAGTCCTATGTTATTAGGCATTTAAGACCAAATGCTATCACCAACACAATGAGTGGAAGTCTAATCTGCAAGCCGTACTTCAGAAATGAATGAAGGGCAGTAGTGGTGTGAAAGTGGAAGAACCTGCTTCTCTCAAAGGTCTAAATGCTCTGCTGGCACATTCAGGGTGAGAAACATCCAGTGTGTACACAAACCACACTGTTGCTGTCATATCAGTGCTCTTTTTCTGTACAGTGAGGCTTATTTGGCATTGCAGAATAGTTTCTTCACCCTAAAATTGGCAGGCTCTCTTCTGTGCCCAAGTGGTTATCTCAGCACCTGTTTTACAGCTCTGCTTCAGTGCTACCTACCTCTTATTACCACAACAATCATATGGGAGCAGCAGGCTTTGTAATTGCCCTGCAAGCATATCCTTCACTACTAAATTGGCTTTAATCCACTTATATATTGGTTTCTTGCTAGCAGTTTCATTTCACCCTCCCAAAGTTCTGTGTGAGGCCTGGAGACACTTCTCTCCTACAGTTTAGTGAAGTGACTTGCCAGTGTCTTCCACAGAAAGTGAAAATTTACCTACCACTGTAGCACAGTTATTCACGATTTTCTCTACCTGCACAGTGGTGCAACCCCAAAGAAATCATCAAGATTTGCTTCACCTTCTGATCCAATCTCTGTTGTTGGCAGATGTTCAAAGTCTCATGATGCCAGCTCAAACTCTACTGAGACTGCTGGGAGTTGGTGGATGCCTGAACCGGTTTGATGAGGCAGGAACCTCATCTCCACTTCAGAGGGAACACTACAGCAGTGACTGGAGCAGCCTTTAGGCCTCCACAGATTCCATGGGCTAACAGTGCTGCAGTATTTCATCCCAGTCACCATGTGTACACCTGTGTATTCCACTTTCTAAAAGGAGCAAGGGGATGAAGGGTCTGGATGAGCAAAGATGGTGATACATTGGAAATATGGGAATAAGCACAGCAGCGTTATCTGGTTTGTAGCCATTTCTGGCTTTAATGATCTAAGAAAAGAAAAGTGGAGAAAATCCTTTGGAATCTATGGGCTGTTTGCAAGAGGTCATCAGAAGACTGTAAACAGAGTGTAGTCAATATTGTTGTGCATGGGGGAACATGGAAAAATAGAATTCTTCTTGGTAAGCGGATGTATTTGATTTCTACACTGTGATGAAAAGCATCAGCTAAACAGTAAACATGGATTTTAATTTTTACACTTTGATGAAAAGCATCAGCTAAACACTGAACATGGATTTTAATTTGGGCAGCGTTTGTCGGTGGTCAAGGCAAGCAGGAAAAAAATGGCAACGTTTTTCTGGATCTCACGCAAGGAAATCCTGTTTCTACCTGTAAACAGGACTTGTGGAAGCCCAAAGAGAGAATAAATACAAAACAGGGAAAATGGGATGTCATTCAACACAGCCACACTCCTGACCACAATGTTGCTTTTGAGACGGGTCAGCTTTGTATAGCTCAGCACAGAAGTATCTCCACAAAGTGAGTCATAACAAACACTAAGAGGGAAATGGAGGGCTCTGCAGGTGTTTTTAGAGGAAACAAAAGAAACAAAACAATCCTATAAAATATTTAACCAAAGGACATATAAATAAACTTGGAGTGCTTGGAGATATATTTATTTATATTCTGGGTTTGGGCACTTGATGGCTGGGAGCGAGAAGGGACTTTGATGGACATTCAGAAGTGGTACCATTCACACTCAGAGCTGCCTTAAAATACATATCCACAGTCTGGACAACAGGAAAATTCCTTTAGTCATCTAATGCCCCCCTTGCATGAAGTTAACAAGAACAACACAAAACCCACAGAGCTCTCCTGCTCCCACTAGGGAGGATCCTCTAAATCCTTTTAAAGGATCTAACTACTGAGTATTTCAGCCTGTGTTCTTCGGATTTTATCATTTTTCTGGCTTTTTGCTCTATCATGGGGCTGTTCCACGGAGCATTTCAGTGAGCTCCTGCCAGGGAATCCACCAGATTAATTCAGAGTTCATTTGGCCAGGAAGTGGTCAGCTTCTCTGAGAGAGGGCACAGGAATGACAGCTCCCTATCTCTTTCTGGGAATTCTCAGAAGATTGAGCAGCACAAGGTTTTTTCAACTAATGCCAAATGCTCCAAAGTCATGTTTAGATCTACACAGAAAGCCTTTTCAAAACAAATCTCCAGGTAAACATACTACTCAGGACTCAAGAGCGAGACACAGATTAGGAAAGTACAAATCCTGCTTTAAAACAGCTCATTACAGGTTGGGTTTTTTTCTTTTATGATCTGTTTTTCAGACTCCTATTAGAGCAGAGTAACTAAATACCCATTAAGTAAGCACTTAAGCCAAATGATAGCTTTTCCTGGGAAGCTTAGAGGGCGTTCTGAAAGCATTTTGCCTAGAGAGATGAGGAGCAGAAACACGGTCCTGGAGAAGAGCAGGCAGACAGAGCTTGAATGCTGTCCTTTGGCAGAGCTGGCAGCCCCCCCCTTTTTTTTTTAATTTAGCTTGGCCTTTTCCTGCAAAGCTCCCCCAACTCTGAAATATTTCACCTGGGAAGGGAAAGGGGCGATTCAGAGACACTCCCAGGAAGACACTCCTTCACCCAGCAAATCAGGGTTCATGTCTGACCTGTTTCTTGCTCTCCTCCTGCTATGGGGGTTCAGGGATATTTGTGCTGCAGAGCAATACGACAGCCACCCGTGGAGGCACAAGGGGCTGCCTAACCACCACTTCCACGGAATGCCAAGGGCAATACCTCCAGGTCTGAATGTTTCAGAGGTTTTTTTCCTATTATTTTTTTTTTTAAAAAAAAAATAATTGTTATTTTCCCAAGAAAATCAGCTACTCCAGAGAACTAAATTTAGTTCAGTGGAAGAATAAACTTCTGTCAAAAATAACATTGGAAATATCTTGTGGACTTGTTCAGGTGGTTAGATTCCACCTCACTTTTCAGAACCTCCCCATTTCCAGTGTCAGTCTGGCTGCCCTTCCCAGCACAAAGGCACAGTGCAGAGTCCCATCAGGCATCCTGAATCTCAGTAAGAAGTCAAGCTGCCTGGCACCATCAGAAATTGTTCAATTTACAACACTGAGCCAACAGAGAACAAAAAGAACAAAAAGTGTGGGAAGGAAAGGCGGGAGAGAACAGGATTTGCAAAATGCACCGTTACCCACCCGGCTCCCTGTGCTACACTTTGACCTCTAAACATGTACATCAATCACTGATGTTAAAGTGCACCAGGGATGAAAGAAGGGAATTAAATAACAGCCCAAAAGAATGGGGGCTCAGGGTATCTGCATTCTGTTCCTAGTAGGAGCACACATAAAAAACAGATCCCCAGCTTAACAAAACAGATTTGGTGAGATCAACACATTAAACTGCATGCTCTGTCAAATGAGCCCTTCACAGCTTTTCTGGAAAGTTCTTGCGATTTCTGCAGCCTTCCAGTGTAACTCTAGGCAAATTATTTAACTTTTCTGCCTCCCGTATTTATAAGTCAGAGTACATGGAATAATAGTTCCTGTTTCAGAGGGGGTTTATACTCCCGAGGTAGTTTTTGGAGACTCCTGCGACATCCTCTAGCGAATTAGTGATTAGAAAAGCAAATAACTAGGAGTTCACTTCTAAAGCAGGCAGAATGAGAAACACACAGCAGAAGAACAGTTCCCATCCCTGCTTCCCCATCTTGGCATTCGTAGCCTCGCAAAGAAATGTCACTTTAAATAACCAGTTCTCATTACGCTAAATACTGAAACGCCAACCCTGATCATGTGGATTTCTGTCAAAAATTAATGTTTTAGCAAGGAGGCTCTTACTTTTGGCCTGTCTGGTACTTTGCAGTTTGATATGGATTGAAGATAGCAGCTATTATATTATCCTCAGCCCATGTTAACTGTAGGCAGAAAATCTGCCAGCTCTGGTAAATCACCCATGTAACACCACGCTCGCAGCAAAAGTGGATACTCTGGGCTCACATTGCATGTGCAGTGATTTAGTGAGCTATAAACACAGAGAAGAACTTTTAAAGGAGGTGCTCCATATCAAAGGGGGCCAAAAGTGCTGTTGCTTTTACTCAGAGGTGAATGCTTTATGTTGGAACAAGAGAAGAAAGCTTATCTGCAGCTTCTCAGTGCTGATAAGTCAGGCACAGCCCTTTGAAAATGATCGGTCCCACTACAGCATCGTGCACAAAATGCAGGTTAATTGATTTGCTGCAGAGCTCAGTGCTCTTATCAATGGTGAACACAGTTCAGAGAGTAACTCCAACAGCACACAAAGCTCTCTGTTACACTTAACACCTCCGTTTCTGCATTTTTTGGCTCCTGGGAGAATTGAAGAGCTGAGCCCTTGCAGGAGTGTCATCCTGATGACCTGTGCATGATTGCAGGGCGACTTTGCAATCTCAGTACCTGATCCATTCCACTGAGAGGAGAAAATAAGATTCCAAAGACATTGTTACTATGACTATACTGTGGTTTATACAGGAAAGAAGTTACCCAAATGAAAAGGAAACTCTAAGGGAGCAGATACTGAAAAGAAATGTCATGAGTGAGCCATGGAATTAAGGAGAGAGAAGGATGGATTTTTGCCTCATGCTGCTTCTCACCTTTCTTTTCATTTTCAATCTGTTCTTTTGCACTTCACCTCATTCCCACTTGGCTGGTTGGCTCTCTTCTTCCTTTTTTCTGTTTACCTGACATACCTTTATCTCATTCCCTTCTCCCTTTGTGCCCCCTCTTAAAAATATCTCATGGTGGTACCACAAAGTTCCTGCCATGAATGCATTCACAGTGACTTCTAAGATAAGAAGCTTAACAAAGCATGTAAGTATTCTTAGGCTCAAAATATGTACAGCTATTAAATACAAGCATCTTCCTTCTCATTGCCATTAACTCCTAGATTATTTCAGAGTAGCTCAGAGCAACCTCAAACATAATTACGTGGAACTGAATAATTAACAGAACTCATGAAATGCACACCATATACAGGAGGCTAACAGTATAAATGAACAGGTATTTGGTACTCATATCTTCAATTTCTGCTGGTTTATAACCAAAAACACATCATGGTATCAGTCTATAGAGCTCCTGCTGGATCCTGCTGCAAAAGAA
Source organism: Lepidothrix coronata (assembly GCF_001604755.1). Taxonomy (NCBI): domain Eukaryota; kingdom Metazoa; phylum Chordata; class Aves; order Passeriformes; family Pipridae; genus Lepidothrix; species Lepidothrix coronata. The sequence goes on along the minus strand of NW_016690309.1, from coordinate 2,114,466 downwards.
AAGCAGAAAAGAGGAACAGGGCCTGCAATGTGGTCTGTGCCCGATTTCTCTGCAGAGCAAAAAATACAATAAAAATAAATGGAGAGACCCACAGTGACTACAGAAGATGCTGAGCATCCTTACACAGTATTCAGAGCAGGCCTTGAATTCAGAGAGAGACACACCATGACAAATACACCACATTTACTTAAATGTATTACTTAAAACAGAGTCCATTTGTTGTGTGCATCTGTGAATGCAAGCTTTTTCTCCAGTACACTCTGGCTTAATATTCTTCCCAGATCTTTCTCACCTGATGTTTCAGGCAACTGGATGCTGGAGAGGCCTTTAAAAAACACGTCAGTTCTTTTATTTGCTATAATCTTGCTATATCCAGAGCAGACAGTATGAACAGAACATTGGTTCCCTTCCAATGCTGTTGAAGGATTGAGTGTGAAAGACCTCTTTGCGTTATTTTCTCTTTCTATTTTTTTTTTTAATGTACTGCTTTCCAGTGTGTTTTCCCACTGGTGTGTGTAGCTTCTCCATCTTGTCAGCACTTCCAGTGGAGCTGCTGAGCTCCAGACTGGTCACTGCCCTTTCTGTCACAGTGTGGAGAGATTTTTGGTCTGACTCACAAACCCCCTGGTCCCCCTGACAAGCTGCCTGGCTGTCAGGCTGCTGCAGCTCTTTCCAAGACATACTTCCTTGCATCTCCAGCTTCATTTTCCCCCTTTAGCTTCATCCTTTCCATAGGTATTAGCAATGGAGCCATGCAGAAACAACAGCCATTAAAGTATTTCAGATTCTTGCTTGTTGAGAAATTACCTGCATGTCCTAGTTTGTCACTTAGTCATGTTCCACTTTTATTACTGTTCAAGCACTATATATGCATGTGACTTCTAGATTACCTACCAGGTGATGTTTCCTGGTACATCTAGGCTTCAATTTTTTAAATATTATTGTTTTCTTTTCAAAATATTAAATCTGGTATCTGTTACAGGACAGCTTCCGCACAACACTCCTGGAATTCAATCCCAGATTTCTTGGCAAAAATCTGCCAATCTGCTGCTGTTCCTGAGTGTTGGGAAATTTCTCCTTTGAGTTTCAATGAACTCCCCACTATTGTGCCCTGCTGACTGGTTTGGTTTACTGCTACATTCAATCCCAGATGAAGCAAAGCAACAACAGGTATTGGCTACTCAACAAAATTTGGGTTTCCTTCTGAATTAAAACTTATTCGAAGTCCAAGAAACTTTTCAAACACAAGATTTTTCTTTCAGAAGGCAAGTGAGCTACAAAACTAAGGTAGAGTGTGTAGAGGATTCATCACATTTTGCTGAGTGTAACTGTGATATGGGGCTGAATTGGTCCCTAGGAACTCAACTGAGGCCAGCAACCAACTTTACTGGGTTGTATTTAACTCTGCAACTTGGGATATACTGAAACTCTCTCTTCACTTAATCACATAACATTTCCTCACATCCTGATTTCCACCCGGCCTGCTCTGAGCAACAGGAGTGCAGCTACAGGGAATCTGTCCTGCAGTCCCAACACAGTCTTAGAAAATACTGTCCTATTTACACCTCAGTTTTCTCACCTACAAAAGAATGATTGCAGCCTCAGGTCTCAGATGCATTTAGAATTTTTGTGAGCCAAAAGTGACGTGCCACTGCCTCCAATTCTGTGCCAGCCTAAGCAGTCACCATTTAAGCTGACGTTTATTGAAGGCCTTAAAGAGAAAATCTGAGGGAAAAAAAACCATCAAGAAAAAAAAGCCAAACCAAACCAAAACCAAACAAAAAAAACCCCTGAAAACAAAACCAAAAAAAACCCAAAACCAAAAAACTTACTGACAATTTTGATACTTAAAACTCTGCTTTTGCAGTTTAATTTGGATAGACTCAGTTTTATTTGACTAGTGCTTAGAGGGTGGCTATGAAGAAGATGGAAGCAGAGAAAAGATAAAGGGCAACAGGTACAAGTTGCACTGGCAGAGGTTTTATCTTGACATTAAGAAAGGTGATTTTTACAACTAGAACAACCTTTCAGTGTAACAACATCCCCAGGGACATAGTAGGGTCCCCAATGATGGTGGTTTTCAAGATGTGACCGGACAGAGCACTTGATATTCTCACCTAGGCTCCCTTTCCCACAGAAGGTTGGAGGTCCTTTCCAACCTGGGCTGTTCTATGACTCCATCAGACTATTTGATCTCATATCTAGCCCTAAACTAATAATGTTGTTATGATTCTATGATCATTACTGCTTCCCCTCACAGCTGAACCCAAGTCAGATGACACTGCACCAGTGTAACTTTACTAGTCCTAGTCTTGGTAAGTCATTCACAAACAAGGGGAGGGAGCTCAGGTCGAACAGAAATTACTTTTTACTTAAATGAGGTATTTTCATCTGTTGCATCTTCCCTCCAGGCAAATTAAAACCTCCTCCCATTCCAGAGGAACGAAGAAAGATAACTGAGGTGTCTTCACACAGGCTGCTGGAGTGAGTAAGAATCCCAGAAACTGAAGTACAGCAATTTTTGTGGGTTATACAGAGTTTTAAAAGGTTATACATTTCTAACAGGGCACAGTGAGACTTAAAATAGTGTGCATATATATATATGTATGTATCATATATTCTGTGAAAGATAATAAATTGAACTTTTTATTCTAAATGTACTATGGGAATGTATAAACAGACAAGTTTCTATTACACTTAGGTCATACTGTGTGTAGGTTTAGGAAAAAGCTTCCAAGATCACAGTATGTTTGTCCAGATAAAACTTATGCAGCCTGAAAGGTTTTCTTGTTATATTATCTAAAAGCACGTGGATTGATTTCCTTAAAATTTGCTTTACATATATTCCTCTCCTTTACAATCACATTAGGACTCCAATTAGAAAAGACAAATAGGATTTTTCTGTGGGATGCCTGTACTCAGGGTACCTATGGTGATGTATGTTCAAGTAATGGAGTAATTCAACTGGTTACATCATTATGAAAGAGCTTTCATAGCTGAGATGAGAAACCTTGTACTTCATAAAGTCTGGAATAGTGCTGGCAACACTTAATTATTTAAAGTCACCCTTCCACATGGATCTAAATGTGAATAGATTATTATGTTTTCTGTAGAAAATACACCTCTGTCCTCTAAAGTGCTTTGCAGAAGTTCTGAGTCACAATAACCACCTTGCCCAGAGTCTCCCAGGGGATCAGCACCAGAGATGGGAATAAAGAATCCCAGAATCCCAGCTCTAACCCTTCCTGCACTGACTGGGGACCATGATTCCTCCCAGCGAGTCCTAACACATTATTGTGCCACCAAAAAATCACACTGCACTAAGACAGGTAAAGAATAAAAATAAATCATGGAAAATAGGCAGGAAAAAAATTGAACAAAGGTGGCTTTATAATCCTCAGGACCAGAAGAAACCCTGTAGTTTGAGGTCAGCTGACCAAAGGATTCGTGTGCCACTACTGTAAAATTAACAAGGGTTTAACACATAATCAAGTTTAACAAGCCTCTGTGCATCAGCACAAGCAAGGTAACCTACTTCATAATGCCCCTTAGCCCATGACAAATGCCAGGCAATGTGGTTTAGCATGTTCCCCTTTCCTCTGGGATTACACTGACACACTTTTAGTGGCAGAAAAGAGACAAGCTGGTTTTGAGACTCTGTTTGCAGCACAGTAATTTGCTAAGTTGTGGTAAAATTCGACTGTATGTCAAATTCCCTAACTCTGCTAAGAACAGAGGGCTAATGGGATAAGGGAAAGTGAAAAAGCATTTCCTTGCCAAATGGGTCTTTAACAGGCTTGAAAACGACAGTGACAACTGTGTAAAGGGCTTTTCCACCACTGGATGAGTCCACCTTAATTTGAGCCTTACAACCCAGCACTTCTCCACCTCTTCTCACCACTCAGAATTGCACCTTCCTGTCCAGTTTGGTACCAGCTGTATAAAAACACTGACAGTGAACGATGAGCAGACATAATATACCTTATGCTTGAGGTGGACATTCAGGGCATGGAATGTGAAGTGACAGAGGTCTTCCCAGCCACAGAACTCCAGAAGGATGTGATCACTCTGAACCTCAGTGGAGATACAGACATAGAGCTAAACTCTGTCTATTTTGCTACTCCTTAGGCCCAATTCAGATTTTTAACCAACTTTGCTAACATCAGGACGTTAAGGATGTGCCCTGAGGCTTTGCTGAATTAGGGCTTTTGGCTTATCATCAAATTAAGGGAAAATGTGCCATAACCCACTCACCTGACTCAGTCACAGCTGTAGCGCAGGATCCTAATCTCCACATTTATTAAACACATGCTCCCTCTGGAGCTGGAGATGATACAGTAACAGCTGTTTTATTCTGCTTTCTTTCTAAGTCACATGGAAAACACAACCCTGTCTCTGGTATAATTCACAGTGTTCACACCTAGTATTGCAATTAAGATGTACAAAGATAAACAACTGTTAAATTCTCCATATCTTTCACAATCTATTCAACCTCCCAGTCTCTCTCCCTGGTGTTGCCATCATTACTGTGAGCAAACTCTGACTCAGCAAAGGGAAATTAAGTTTTATGCAAAAATAAATGAGGCAAGTTGTATTGGGCACAGCATCCTCCCCAAAGGTACTGAGACTAAACATAGGAAATCAGCAGAAAGACAGGGAAACAAAGCAAAAGCTGGGACATCAGGGTTTGCTCTGACTTTAATGTCAGCCTGGCCTGCCACTGGTATAAAATTAGTATTTCTCTGTGGATCATTAATCCTTTTTGTCCACAGTGTCCTATCATGAACTCCAACGTGGCTTTTAACCACAGCTGTGGGTGGGAGCACCCCACAAGACACCCCAAAACCCATGGGGCACAGGGCGTCTCTGGGGGCTGAGAAAATTCTCACAGCAGCCACCAATTTTAGGGAGGGCACGTCATATCAGAAGACACCATTCTTTTGCCTGGTTAGTGCAAAAAGGGATGTGTTCCTCCCTCAAACTTGCTGAAGGGTTTTGGCAGGTCGAGGCCTTTGTGTGTGGACTGCAGTGCTGGCTGTGTGCTCTGCCTTTGTCCACTCCAGCCTTGTCTACCAACAGAGGTACAAGCACAACTAAACATGTTGATGTGTATTTTTGTGTTCCAACAGCTTCTGCAGCAGCATTTACAAGTGAGACATACAAAAATAAGCAAACACAGATATGAAAAAAGCCACTTGCTTTCTCACTGTGTCTGTTTACTATTTGCAGTTCAGTCACCTCTGACAAGTGAAGGAGATCATTTCATCTCAGTTCCTGCCTCCAGCACACCCACCTGATGTATTGCTGGGGGGGATCACTACAGTGCAATGTTTGCTGTCACTGTAAATTGACACTTTACTTCTGAAAAGCTACAAGCCATTTGTTCATAAAACACTTTGCAATCCCCACTAGTCTGTTTGGTAGTTTGCTCGGGTTTTTTTTTTTTCAGATCTAAAATAACTTTAAGGTGTTGCTTCAAATTAAACATCCATGCCTTACATGACATTTTCTTCGTAAACGAGTTAGCACAAATATATTTTCCCATGCATATTTATTATGTGCATACAGCAGTCAGCCTTCAAATCCACTCTCCCAGTCCCTGGGGCAAACCAGGAATCCTCCTTGCCATAAAAACTTACCCTTTTCCCTCAATAAAGAATAAACTTTTGCCTTTAGAGTCTCATTTTTCATTTATTTAATTAGTTTCCATCTCAGATAACGAAATTCTTTTTTACTACAGCTGGGAATTTTTATAATGTGCAAATTGAAATAATGATTGTATCACGATACTCTTCAACTGGTTTTCATTAAGCCCCCAGCTACTATTCCTTGCTTTGTTGGCTATCTTTGTGTCGGGGTTACTTTACACTGGACAGAAATTTATGTTGAAAAGAATGACTAAAAACCTATTAGATAACAACCCTTAAAATGCACTGGTTGATGCATATTCTTTTCATAAGCAAAACACCTCAATTGCTTAAAACTTAATAATCACGCTAAAAAGTGGACTTGTGAGTGTATCCCAGGGATTCACAATTCTGAACATCCAGATTACTACCTGTCCTTGCAATTCTGTGCAAGCAGACACGCAGTGCCAGAAATACATTTACATTTCTGAGATTTCTTGTCAACAGAGTGACTAAATTCATACCCTGTGTTCAAGTAGGGTTTTCTGGTTCATTTTAGTCCCTTGAAACAGCTCAGAACCGTTTGTGTGGCTTGCTGGAATTTACAGCATGCTTACATTGTTGATCACCAGTCTCATCTCGCTACTTTGTCATCCTGTATTGCCTACTGGGAAATGAGTTTGCTGGAATATATTCCCATTGCTGCCAGGGTCACAGAAGTCTGAATGAACACAGAAGGAGTCCACTTAATTGCAAAGATTTATAGCTATGTTGTTTTCTTTTCTCCCTTTCCACTCAAACTTGTCTTCCATGTCTGACATCTATAGAAAAGGGAGAGCTGCTTGTTCTGGTCAAAACCAGCAGCAGACAAGGATCCCAGTTTTGCAGGGATTCCTTATTTCTCCCACTAGTGCACAGGCAACAGAGAAACAGTTTTCTAACCCACCCTAGGCCAGGGTAGTGAACCAAAGAAAAGTGCTGTGTCAATACAAGATCAGCCATGACCTGTCTGCAATGAAGCAACGAGTTACACAACTGGCAAAAATACCCACATAACCTTTATCATTTCCAGAAGCTTCATTTGGATTTAGGATGCCATGCTTTCCCAGCTGAAAGACAGGTGAACTGCTACGCAAACAGACAAAAGATTTTTAACTCCTGGAAATCTGAACATCAGTCTCTGCCTGCCCAAAGAGTCTGCTGTGCAAATCAAGCATAATTTCTGTGTCAAACTAAAGCCTTTTCCATCGTCTTATTTATGGCTCTGCTACAAGCCCGAGTAGCAGAGGAATCAATCAATCCAACCAACCAGGAAAACGATTTTGGGAGCTCTGGGGATTAAAAAAAACAGAACCAAACCAACAGAACTCAAACTGTTTTAGCATTTCTGACTGAACACAGAGTTTACACGCCAAGAACTTACCAATGGAGCGATGGATGCAGGTGTGCTGGTTATCACTCAGAAAAAAGCCTTCTTTGCACTGACATTCATAGCTGCCCATGGTATTTACACAGATCTGCTGGCACCCTCCATTGTTATCCAGACACTCGTCAACATCTAGAAGAGAGAAGGAAAAAGAAACTCAAGATAACCTGCAGATTCAGAATATACACCTGGAGGAGCAAGGAAGCCATAAAAAGGCTAATGGAAACTACCCAAATGCCATCACTTAATCCAAATTATCCCACCTAATTATTTTTCCTGCATCCCAGGCTTAAAGTTAACATAAAAAATCAAACAGTGGAGAGAGGAGTCCAGCTACATCTCCATGTATTCCGAGCTGCAAATTGATTTCCAATGCACAATGAACATTAAGGTCCTAAAAAGGCTGTGACCCCATCTGCCAAGTGTGGTGTTGCACTCTGTCATTCCCACTCCACTTGGAAAGACATACTTCAGGACTACAGTAATTTTTAGCAGGGGTAGCAGGCAAACACAAAGGGCATTACTGGGTGAAAAGAGTCTTTATAGAGTCCTGGTCTTGAAGAGAACAGCATGTTTCAATTACTGGAGTCATAACCCCCTACTTTGTCAGTTTGTTTAATGTTGTTTAATGAAAAGAAGGCTTCTTAAATCTAAATGTTCCATGTCTGTATTGTCCTTTTAATAGGCAAATATATAAAACCACAAAGGCAGCATTAGCTACTGGCTGTTTTGAGGGTTTCTGCCTATCCCCCATCACTTCTCTTTGGCATAACAGTTTTTATGGTGGTGTGTTGAACAGAGACGTGTTCCAGCATTGGAAAACCACTGCCACTAAGAGATACCTGACCCACATTCAACCTTGCAACTCTCCTGTTTTGCTCATAACAGTGAATCATATTTGTTTTCTGGGGGTTTTTTGTTCATTTGTTTTTTCTTGTTTGTTCATTTGTTTGGTTTTGTTTGGTTTTTTGGTTTGGTTTTTGTTTTGGTTTTTTTTTTTGATAAGAGCAACTTGCCACTTGAAAATTCTATGTTTTCCTTTTTTTTTTTTTTAATGAGGACTCTTCAGCCAATTAGTTATTTCACAGTATGCGCCAACATGCCAGCAATTGAGCTGGTGTGTGTTTTGCTTTCGTTTTGTTTTTTGGAGGGGGCAAAAAACCCACAACAAAGGTAAATGATCCACAACACCCAAAACCTCAAAAGAGCTGGCACAGCTACAGCAGAAATTAATTCCTCCAGGACTGGCCACAACACACTAAGGTAAAACCAAGCTGGTTTGCTGGTACTTTTGCAGGCAGGGCCAGGAAGCTCTGAAAGGCTGCAAAAAGTCCGCCAGCAACTAATGCAGGAACGTCAGTGAGTTCCAGCCCCTTGCCTGTTATTTGTGCTGGGGTGCTGCCTGCACTTCATGTGACACAAATCAGAGCTCTTTCTCACAGAGAAAAAAAGCTCCAGGGTAATTACAGTACCCAGGGAAACCAGGCAGGCTCCTTCTGTCTTGAACTACAATGCAAGTGTGTAGACAGTCCTTGTTTTTTTACTGACCAGGAAATGTTAAACACTATTGCCTCAAATTTTCTGTATCAAAATCCCCCCTGCCCTCAGTTCTCACTCCTTTCCAGAAGTGAATGTTTTCATAACCCCCATCAGAGAGCTTGGGAGTGCACAGGAAAAGGAGAAGTGAAGACTTTCCTTGCCTACTGCTGCACAAGAAGGAAAGATAAATAAGTGATCCCAGTTAGAGCCTTCCTCTGCCTTCCCCGCCCTGCTGCCCTCTTCGTGCCACTCAAACCCGCTCCCTTCAAAACAGCACACTGGGATCTGGATTCTCCTCTCTGGAAGATCAGCTGAACACTTACTGGAGGAAAAAGTCTCAGCTGGTACATGTACAAACCCCCAAATTATGCTACAAAGTACGAGGCCTTCCCAGAGCTTTGTTTATAATATCACAAATAACTCGAACAATTGCCTTCCAGCTCTAATGAATAATCTGAAACAAATGCAATGATTTATAAACATTTTTTTTCTGCTCTTGATAGCAAATGCTGGTGGATTTACCACTTCCATAAAGAGACAGCTCAATTTACCACCAAGCCCCAAATCCATATGCTGGAATAAAATTATTACAATTGAAACTCTTTTAAAAAGCTTTACTATGAGGAATTTCTGCCAATTGTTTTCAATTACTTGACTCAAAATTATTTTAATATGCATTTTTGAAGAGAAGGACTTGAAGAAAGGGCACAGCTGGATTTAGGACTACTATATCCCTATCTCCATACTACATGCCTTCCAGTGGATCTTGGTTTGACAGTGCAGGATTAATATTTTCTCTTCTCAGGCCTCAGTTCTTCTAGGTCAGGCTTTTTGGAGCACTTTTTATTACTACAGTTCTTAAAAGGTGCTTAGTATCCACCATACCAAGCAATCTACTGGGCATCAATGCCTGGAAAATATTTATTGAATTATTTATTGCTAAACTGTCTTTCCAATGAAGTCACTTTATGATCAGTTTATTAGTAACTCAATTTAGTGAATAGGGTGAAATGGTGTTCTGAAGCTAGAAGAGAGAACTCCATCAACTCCAAGAAGCTCAAGCTTTGGTAGATCTGTAGAAATAATTCCTTCATGTTTCTGATTTTTTTCAAAGCTCACAAAAGAAACAGCTGCCAAAGCGGCTTTTCCTTTCTTTTATTGTGCAATTTCACTCAAGTCAGATAAAGTTACCCAACTGAACCTGTAAACATCAACAGTGCATTGAATTTTGGACCAGATTTTCTAGAGATTAAGTTCCACACAAGCACCAAAATAAGTAGCCAGGTTTTCAATAAAGCTCTTCTAGATCCAGTTTTGGTGGTTCTACATGTCAAACATGGCTGTTGAGTGTTTTGAAAAAACTGAGGGTGGATTCTCAGGAGCTTTGATTGTTGCCACCCTGGTTGACACTTTACACCTGCTGGAGACCTGCACTCCAGGGCCTAACTCTGGACACATGAAAAAAGTAATTTATGGGATAAAATCCCTTCGCTCAAACAAGTGAATCTACTTCAAGCCCCAACTAAACCTATTTTGAAAACCCATTTTAAAAACCTTTAAACCTTTAAAAACTTTAAACTGATTGAGCACAAATACAAAGCTCACTTGCTCTATTACTCTACTCATAATAAAAAGGATTTTTTTTTCCCTAGAATAAACAGTGTGTCTTCTTTCATAACCTTTTACACAAAATCAGCTACAACTGACCATTCAGGACCAGACTGTCTCCCTGAGGATGGCAGCCTCAAGGCAGCAGGGGCAGGGTTCCAGTCCTTTAAACTGGTGTATGGAAAGCCAAATCCATTCCCTAGGCTACTTATCTGACAAAAGGTTCAGCTTGGCTTCGCCCCCAAGTGTGATTCCTACAGTACATCATCCACTGCTTACAGGAGAGCTGAGTCTCAAAATCCTCCTGATGATCCCATGGCGGGAGACTTCAACAAACCTTCAGAATCCAGACTCACAAAAGGATGGAAAAAGATTCTCACCTAAGCAGAGCTCAGGTGGTTATTCCACATGGCTGCTCCAACCCTCATCCTCAAAAAGAGGATGAAAAACTAGGAGAAAGCAAATAAATGTCCTCAAGCCATTCCCTGTAATGCCCATCACAAAGGGCTGCCCTGTGATTACCTTTGCCAAAGACAATCCTCCAGAAATCACTCATTTCCCACAGCTCTGAATTAGAAATAAATAGCTCAGATGACACCCAGCACGAGAATCAGAACTGCTTATACAGAATTTAGACCACAGTGACAAATCTATGTTTCCAGGGAGGTGAGGGCCTGGATTCAGAGTGGTCAAGCATCACCCAGGACAAAGAGGAACAGAGGAAGAGTCAGCTCAGGGAGAGGCTGGGAAAGGAGAAGTATCTTTCAAAGGAGACAGATAATGGATGTATATATGCATAAATACATAGCTAGATCCACAGATCAGAAGCATTATGCAAATTAATGCAGATCTGAATTTGCATAAGACCTCTAGCTTTTTGGCCCGCTGCCCTCACCTAATCAAACCTGTGCTCTGTACCCGGGTGAGATCCTCTAGATCAGTATCAAAGGGTAGGAAATATCACAGCTGATAAAGAAGAATGATTCATTTAATAAATAAACAAATGTTTTCAGTTTCTCATTTCATTTATCTGATGAACTTTCCAAACCAGCTTCACTGGTGTTTTCACCCTGGTGTGGAGCAGAGCTCCCCACAGCATCTGGCCTAAAGAAGCTCTTGTGACAGTGTCCTGCCTGGACACCACGGAGGGGGAAAGGTCTGCTGAGGGGACCTGAAACCAAAACCACCAGCAGGAAGACACAGAAAAGGAAACCCTACAGAGAGCCAATGCCAAGAACAGTCAGTCTGTTCACTTCCTCCCAGGTTCTTCTCTTCCTTCCTGCTGACACTTTCCTTCCATGTCAGCATCTTCAGCAACACTTAAGCCCCTGAGAAATCTGAGTCTCACCTTCAAAGTCTCCAAAGCATTTGGGAATCAGAGCACAATGTATTTACTGCAGCATCAAGACTTCTAAAAACAGGACTTTGACTCATGATCCAGGGAGCTGATCCTGCTATTTTTTTCCCTCTAAGCTACTCTTTGACACTTTTGGAAGAGCTCTCTTAAGATGCCTATTTTACCAGTGCAGAACACCATGACTGAGAGATGAACCACTGATAGCAGCACTACAGACTTTCCCTCAAATGTTAGCAACAAAACACCACTTGGGATATTTTGCATTTGTAGGGGAAATGATTAGCAACTACAAACTCAGACAATATAAGTGCCTGATTCTGGGATTTTAAAACCATTATATTCTGAATATTTCGAGTCAGAAAGCTGGCTGAAAATCTCATTTAAAAAAAAAAATCACATTCCTGGATTTACTACAATCATAGTTATACCAAAATAACATGTAGCCCAGCATCTTTGACACTGTCCTGTAGCTGATACTCAAGAGAAGACTGTGGAGATGGGACAGAACCATTGCAGACACGTTCTCCCAAGTTTCAGCAATCACATACCTGTGAACTTTCCTAAATCACTTGCCAGACCATTGCCCTGCTGGACCTTTCCTGGGTGAACTTCTCTAGTCTCTAATGAACCCAACATGATGGGGCAATGACTTCTGCAATTTAATTATGAGTTATATCAAGAAGACATGCTTTTGGTTATTTCAAACATGCTGCTTCACAGTCTGAGTGTGGGCCCCCAAACTCCATTATTGTGAGAAACAGTAAATATTCATTCACTACTTGCCTTTTCTGCATCTTTCTTGATCTTACAAATCCCCCTCAGCCTCGTACTGTCTCTCTCATCTACCCTGAGCCCTGAAGCACAGCAGTACACAAACAAGATAATCACAGAAACAATTCCAATGACCTCAACACATCACGCTTAAAACGAAAAGTGCTCTTTTCTAGGAGTTAACCCTCAATGACAGCAACATTTGGAACACATTCTTTTCACTCTTCTACTCCTCCAAGTACCATGATGCTCTGTTGGAGTGGGTGTCTTGGAAGATGTGATCTCACGATAGCCATGGAAGCCCAAGGAGTAAATCTGGCATGTAGGAGTAGAGCAAGTGGTATCAGATTAGAGGCTGCAGGCAGGTGCTCCTGCTGGAATGCTCATACAAGTGCTGACATGCTGGGAAGGCAGGGAAGGACTGAGGGGGCCATGGAAACGAGAATCATTGCTAATTGAACTGCTAAACCATCTCTTGTAGCCAAACTTCATATGAGCACACAGAGAGGAACACCAGAGGAGAGAGACATCACTACCTGTGTGCACAGCATTTCTATCTCCAGCAGATCTGAAAACAGGCTTCACCCAAAATTTAAAAGCTGGGCCCCAATTTTCTACTATTTGCACTATTTGAGGTTAGAATTCTACATTCTGGCCCCTCCTTCAAGAAACTGAAAAATCTGGTGAAGAAACGGAAGAAGAACAGCCTTGAATCCAATGCTTCACTCATTACCACAGCTGCAGAAATATTCATTAGAGCCTCTGCTGAGAAAAGCTCCACTTGCAAAGAACACATCCTACAGTAATGGATGTTTACTGAACCAGACATTTAAAAAAACCCCCAAAACAGCAAAAACCCCCCAAAGGGTGAAAAATTACCTTTCCCCGAAAAACGAAGCATATTTTACAGAAGGGAAACATGAAGAATGCTCTTGGGTGATGAATACTAAAATAATTCTAAAATGATCAATGAATTGACCCCTAGAACCACTGTTTTCTTATCTACAAGGATCCAACACCTAAATTGGTGGCCATGATCTGCCCTGGAGAATAATTCTGTCTTTTAATGGGCTACAAACCCCCATCACCTCAACATCCACCGACTGGGCTTCTTGTTTGCCTGAAAAGGATGCTTCAAATCACTTCTGCTGCTATTTTGTGACACACAGAGGAATTCCATACATTTCACACTACACAAACACAGTGTAAATGTGGCTGGTAAAGGACTTTTTTTTTTGCTGCGTAGGGCACAGGAAATATGCATTTAATGCAATAGCTTAACTCTGCTGCATGTGCTACACCGAGTTCAAGTCTCTTGACAATATTTGCTTATTCCTTCCTTAAACAACTGGGCACCACTCTCTGCCCTTCCAAGCCACCAAAACCTTTCTTTCACAGCTTTTGGCACTTCCAAAATAAAAGCCCAAGAAGTCCCTTAACGTGACATCTTCTGTCCTCTCATTCCAAGTGGCAAATGCTGGATCAACAGTACTCCATGAACTACTGGAGGGGAGTTAATTACAGATACAAACAAGCAGCAGTCTCGATCAACTGAAGGAAAAATTTGAGACAAGTTAAGTAAATTATGCAGTTCATTATCATCATGTCTCTTGCTTTGTCTTGTCCCTGGACATCATTACCTGCTGCAGGCTCAACTGAAGCAATACTCTCTACCCTTCTTCCAGGTTAATTATTGCTTATACCTGCTTCCTCTTACATCTACTTATAGACCCTGCCAGGATTAGGAAAATTCGATTTGGATTAACTCAAAACTGCCTTTTTAAAAATTTTATTTATTGTTATTGTGGGTTTTTTTTCTTGCAAAAATGAAAAAAAAATATTTTGCCGCGGGTCAAGCAAAATATAAAATTTGACATGAAAAGTGACACAGTATTTTCATCTCAGGTTGGGAATATTTTCCAGGTCTATGCAACATGAAGCACTTTATTCTGAGCTCTGGTAATAAAAGCCAAGAAAATGGCTGGATTAATGATTTTCTTTCCTATCTACCAGTAACACAGGTAGGGGACTCTCAGATTCTCACTCTCCATATGGTGAATACTTGAAGTATCCACTCTAATACCTCAAGTCCATTAAAACTGGAAGAAATGGGAGAGTCTGAAGCACAATCTTCAACACACTGAAATGAGAATTACAGCATGAGTTGAAAAATATTGGTTTATTCAGGTACATTGACTTACACACATATCTACTCATTAAACTTTTGGGGAACAGAAAAGTGCTGCAAATGTTTTGCAAGTGATAAAATTATTCCTGTAGGTCATATCAAAACAATTTTCCTGAAAGCACCTCCACTGGTGGAAAGGATTTTATAAACACAGCCTCAGTTTCTGAATAGTTTCAGTGAACGAAGGGTTCATTTGGCACAAAATGTTTGGGCAAATGGTCGTATTATGAAACAAGTTCAGCATTTCCACTCTCCTGAACACGAGCAACACAAACACCAGTATTCAGAACAAATATTTCCTCTGATTTCTCTTGACAGAAATGCCTGAAAACAAACTTAAGTGCCAGGAATTATCAACAAAAAACAACAGCAGTCAAAAAACCTGACTTCAGGAACATCATAATTATGTAAAGCAGGAATGAATTTAATAAGTTTGGGGTTGGCTTGGTAGTGCAAAGCCAACACAAACAAAGAACCCAAAATAAATCAAAACAAACAACCACCTTAACTCCACCTTCCCTATAAAATTCACCAGAGCTGTATATTCTTTTCCCCAGCACTTGGGAACACATAAATGGACATGTAGCCTGTGTGAAGGGACAAACTGGGCATTTGTTGGAATCTTTCTAATTGAAGCTCAGCTTTCTAGAGTTCTTCTTCGAGT
Organism: Lepidothrix coronata; assembly: GCF_001604755.1. Lineage (NCBI taxonomy): Eukaryota > Metazoa > Chordata > Aves > Passeriformes > Pipridae > Lepidothrix > Lepidothrix coronata. The sequence continues at coordinate 2,099,286 of NW_016690309.1, read as the reverse complement.
TCTGACTTCAAATTGAAATAATCAAAGCAAAAGTCAGTTCATATCTGGGATATTCATGTCATTCCAGAGCACAAGAATGAGTTTTCATTTTCTTTCGAACCACCCAAGCCAGTGGTTCACTCAGAACTTATAGCCCACACTTCATCCAGTTATTTTTAAAGTGAGTAAAATCAAGCCTCTCAGCCTTCCCTAAGATGCTCATAGAGGGAGTTTCAAAGATTTCTGTAAGTACTAAATAACACTTGGTGACATACAGACAATCTCAGGCCTACTAAAGCACAGGCAGCAAATATCATGACTGATATCTGGTGTGAGCACAGAAGTTTTGGTGCACTGGGACCAGAGTACTCAGCATCTTAAATAACAAGCCCTAAATGACTGCTCACCCCCCAAAAATCTAATCCCACTAAATCACTATCAGGTCCAGAACCCATTCATTGCTGTCATACTAGTAATTTTTATGGAGTTTCTGCCTAATTTCAGACGCAGTTTCTTGCTTATGTCTTCCAAATAAACAACAGAAATAATTAAATAAATGAAGTTTCTCAACTTTTTCAAACAATTCTGCTCTGTCCTACAGCACAATCCTGTATGTCTACTCCAGTCTTATTTATTTAACAAAGTATATTTTAAATACAGAACCAGAAAACAGATGGGATTGGCAGGGACCTCTGGAGATCATCCAGTCTAACCCCCCTGCTCAAGCAGGGTCACCTGGAGCAGGTTGCACAGGATTGTGACCAGAAAATCATTCTTGTATATATGCCCAGTGACTTTTTAATGAGTACTTATTATTGCTATTATTATTTTGATGCCAGCTACAGTCATCAAAAAAGTCATATTAAAACATACTACCATCAACTAGTCCATGTCCCTTCTTGTCCCTCTTTTATGCAGAACTACATCTTATGCTCTGATACACCTCCAGTAAGGAATGTGCACACAGGGAGTATTTTGAGATGCCAGAGAAGGAACTGGACTGATGTCTGAAGGTAGTGGAAAAACAATCCTCCACCTTGGTCTTGTAGTTTGACACATACTTTCAAGTTTGCACATTGTGCACTGAAGTCAAAGGGATAATGTCAATAGGCAGAAATCCATGGAAAGTGTGAGACAGCAAAGGCAGGGCTCTGTGGAAAGCTGAGAACCCTAAAATCTAATCAACGAGGAAATTTACTCCCAACTTTTCATCCAGTACTCACTCATGCTGGAAAAGAGTTAGGTTTCATCTTCTAATACACTGAGCAACTATGTAGCAGAGAGTCTTCTTGATGGCTGTTTCTTGACTGTATAAATCATAATATTTATCATAAATCAGCCCTGCCAAGAACTGGCTGCATTCTAAGCACAGCACAATGACAGTGACTTTCTTTGAAATCAGAAACTTTGCTGCTCTCCACTTTGATGTCTTTTTGTAATCCATGTGAATTCAGTGTTTTCACTGATCTTCGCAATTTCTAGCATGGGAAAAGTCATCACTCCTTAGGAAAGGCTTGAATGGCACACACATCTGACTGGGAAACACACCTATTATAGGCTGAAATCCTGCACTCTCAGGTGAACACACATCCTCTCTTTTTTTAAAGTATGCTAAACACAATGTGGCTCCCAAAGCTTTGGTTATTTTCAATGTATTTTACAGTTTTTCCTCTCAATATAGGGCAGACTGGTTAGAAATTTGCTATTATGAGAAAGTTAAGATTAATTAACAAAAGATACAAAACTGACACAAAAAAGATGAAGCAGTAAGGACACAATATAAAACTCTGAGCTTTCTGAACCAAGACACTGCAGGCTTATCAGACCAACTAACAGAGCATCCATATGGGATTTAACTGATTTAACTTACACATATAAACTTCACACTCTAAGCTGACCATTCTTTACTTTCCTGAGTGTTCCACATAGAGAAATCTTTACTGTGATTGATTACCTCCTCTGGGGAGTTAAGTATTAAAAAAAAAAAAAAAGGCTCAGACAACAAGAAGACTTGCAGAAACAAGAGACTGAGATTGATGCTGCTGTCACACAGCTCCCAGTTTCTTAATTTATTATGACAGTCTGAGAATCTACCTTCACAGCTGACAGAGACCAAGATTTATTCCACGCTTCTGATTATTTCCCCATACCTAACAAAAAACCTTGGGCCCGTGCTGATTTATACTCTCACTTGTTTCGGTACTTCTCAGATCACACTGGCTTAAGAAAGCAAACATATGGCAAATTAACATGTAAAGAAAGTTATATGTCATTTAAACTCCAGAGATTAATGTGAGGTGACCAAACATTAGAGTATTTTTAAAAGGGAGAAACTTTCGGATGCAGGAATAGAAGCAGCAGGCTCAGAAAAGCACCATGTTCAGATTCCAGCCTCAGAGAGGGCTGGATATCAGACACCTTCCCACTAACCACAGAGAGAATTCCGTATTTTTATTGGATTTTGGAAGATCATCAGAACTAACATATTATAAACCCATCTTGAAAGAGAGATTTAATTGAGTTCTGGGATCTCCTGCTACCATTTGCACCATGAAGACTTTCACAAGATCCAGGCAATCGAGTAAGAGAAGCAGGCATATATACAGAAGTTGCATGTAAACATCTAATAAAGAATTGTCTATGGAACATTTACCTCCCAGCTATTCATATTTCCTCAGCACCCAGCCATCAGTCAGAAGAACAGTAGTACATGTTCTAAAATACCACAAAGACTGGATAATTTAAATTGCTGTGATGAATCACAGCTGCTATTATTAATCTAATGTACAGACCAAACAAGACTGATAAAAGATCTGAAACCAGAAATACAGTAAAAATCACTTGGCTGAAGAAATATGTCAGAAATAACTAACTTTCTCTTGCATCTGAAAAATAAAGAACTTTAAAAAACGCATTTTAAGTTTTTCATGCTGAAAGAAGGCATTTGTCACTAAAATGCAGTCTGTTGTGCCATTTGCAGTGTGGATTTTTGGGAACGCATTCACTGCAGCTTGACTGGGGGAGGTTCAGCAGCTAAACACCTCTGGGCTCCTATTTGCAGGGCTCCCCTCATCCCAAAGTTCTTACTCTGCTCCAAGCACCTCATCACTGCAGGAATACAGAACTCATGAAGGTGTAAAACATACACATATATCTACTGTTAAACCTTGCATTTCAACAGTTTTCATCTAGTCTGTAAACAGATATTTACATCATATACATATAAATATAGAGATATTTATACTATATACATTCCCTTTCCCATCTGGGAATCTGGCCTGGGCCCCTCACAGTTAGAGCAGCTCCCAACTCGACCACTGAGCCCTGATCTGAGAGTCTGACCTGCCTCTCTTAAGGCATAAAACAACTGCCAAGTCCTGAAATTCTGCTCATTTCTAGCGATTCCAGCGAGAAAGAGCTTCAAGATTTACATAATTAACCTTCTCTACAAAAATACCATCATTTTACACGAGTTCTAATGAAAATGAGGAGTTCTGAAAAGAAGACTATTGGTTGTATTCAACCTTCCTCCATCTGCCAAGGAGCTTGAGATTACCAACCATGAAAATCTGGAAGGGAATTTATGACTGATAATATTATTAGAGGCCCTGCTAATGTGCTGGAGGAAGACAACACTTAACTGTCAGCTCATCCTTCTGGAACTGGGAAAGAAGGGCAAGGAAAACTGGAGAAGAAGGCCAAAGAAATGGACCCTTTTTCAGCTTCTCTTTAAAAGATTTTTTTTTTAATTAAACTAAACATAACTTTCCAAAAGCTGTTTAGTTTTATATTAAAAATGTTCACATTTAAAAAAAAATCGATTTGATCTGTTGGGAAACATAAAGAAAAATAAACATCAGTAACAGAAGCATTTGTTTGGAGTTTCAGCAAGCAACACATTGTGCACAGCTGTCTGGAGAAGAAGAAAAATCCAGCTAAATTAAAAGGAAGACACTGGTCTCTTTAATCATAGCAGTGATTATGCAATGCTGAGTTATGTACCACTACTTGACATTACACATCTGGGAGCTCTAGAAAGGATTTCTCATCCATTTGCAGCTCTCCTCCCACTTCATGTAGGACTGTCAGATCAGGCCACAATCCCACATCCCAGTGTGAACATTCAAACAGCAGGGTAGGAACGGGCAGATTTTGATTTCCAACTGGTTTGGCTTTATTTTGAAAAAGAAACATGGAGCACTGGAACATTCACTGAAAGACGATGAGCGGTATGAGGGGATATACATATATTTAAAGGATGATCTAAAGGCTGAACTCAGAGGTCTTTTCCAACCTAAATGATTCTGTGATTCTCTGTGTGTGTATTCTAATGTTAGTTTTGCCACCTGAGTCAGACTGCAGATTTGTACCACCCAGGCAGGAGTTAAGCCAACACACCAGGGTTAAAACCTCTTCTCTCCTAAAATAAGCCAATAGATATTACAGGAGCACTGCAACACAGGCACTCGGGTTTAGATCTTAAGCTCAGACCTCAGAAGAAATGAAATTGTGGGATTTCAAACATGACGTTTTACAGGGATTTGGGATCCCAAGGTCCATTCTATAACAGGCACCTCGAGGCCTGTGACTCATCTGCCCCTGGTTTGCCTCAGAAGTTTCTCCTTTAGCTGCAGGCTCCCAAATGCTGCAGCTGCTGCTTTGCTTCCCCCACCAGAGCTGGTCAAGCAACGCCACTCCTGGAGAAGGTTCCCTTGCTCTGGGGAAAGAACCACCTCTCCTTCCCCACAGGGGTTTCCACGGACTCAGTCGCTCTGTCAAGAAATGCAAAGTAGCATCTGAGAACAGAAATATAAAAAACCTGATGTCCATTATTGAGGCTGGAAAATGAGGCCTTCTGCTCTAAGCACACCTCCAAGGCTGTGGACATAGCCAGGACTTTGATATTCCCTTCCCAGCTGACACTGTGCTTGTGTCTACCACACTGAGCATCCATGAAACCCGTAATGCACACTGGTAACTGCATTTCTGGCTGGATTTATAGCCAGAAGTTCACTCAGCTTCCCAGGATTCTTCTCAATCAGACACAGGATTAGCTGCTGAAGAACGATGAACTAGGCCGGACCAGCAAAACCTAATTCTATAGTTATCTGCAGGAGGTCTGACACAACAGAATCAACTGAGACGTCATATTATAGACGTCAAAATTAAGTAATTGCTATTTTTCTGTAAGAGAAACTACAGCTGCACAGAATATTTGAAATAAGAGTGTGTAAGCAGGGATGCAGAAGGGTAAGGATTGTATTTTTGGTGCAGACATTGAGATGCCTCAATCATCCTGTGTGAAGATTGAGAAGTAACTTCATCTGTTTGCCCTAGTTACTCACCTATAAATCAATTAAAATCATACTTTTCCTTACAGGACTTTCTGAGGACAAATCTATTAGTATTTGCAAGGTATTCATGTATGTTCCTACATTACAGTAATTAATACCACAGAAAAACCTATAAATAAAATAGTCTCTGAATACATTATAATAGATTTTTTTTCTCTATGCTGCTTTGTATCTTTTTAGATACTTTCTAAGAACAGTTTGCAACCACCTTGAGCACACTTACTAATGAGAGAAACATAAAAAGCAGAGGACCTTCATGGAACCTGTCCTTATCCTTAGGAAAAAAAAAGAGTTGAGTGCAGCCTGGAAGCAAGAAGTGTTCATGCAAAAAAAAGCAAAGCTTATTCCCTATTAAAAAAGCAACTACCACGAATCAGAGCAAAGGAGAAAATAATATAAAACAACTTATAATTTAGGAAGAACTCCCTCACACAACAGTCTGCCTCCAGGAGAAGAGGAGACGAGAATTTGGAGGAGCTGCTACCTGGTTTTCTCAAATAAGAACCAACAACCATCAGCTTTTGTTTCTACATGTTTTTCTTGCACACTCTTCATTCCCCATTTTTTTCCTATTCTGACCAGAGATAGGTGAATTTCAGAAGGCTTGGAACAGCTGGAATATCAGCTGAGCCCTCTGGTAAGGAAATTTGGGGAAGCAAAGCTCTCTGCTCTCTGATCTGAACAGCCCTAGCACTCTCTTCCACCTTCTATTTGCAGATGCTGAATAAATTTGGGAGACTCAGTCAGGAATATCAGCAAGAACTGCTTTCAGCAAGGTTTCTAGCAAGCTAAACCCCAAGGTTTAGAAATCCATGATAAAATTCAGAACTCCCATCCTTGGTGATGCTTCAGACCAACACAGCACATAACAACCTCCCAAGAAGTTTATTTTTTTCTACAGTGGGAGAAACATTAATGTGAGATAAAGAAAGTCTTTCAGGAGAAAGGAAGAATAATTCAATGCTCTTTCTGAATTTCCCAGATGGAGTAACCAACTATTGCACTGCCTCATTCACTTCTGCAGAGATACAAAACCAAACCAGTAAAAATCGAATTCTTGATGACCATTTAATCTTCTTTTTCGTCTTCCCTTCCCTGGAAGAAAACTAGTCCTTTTATCTTATCCATTGATATTCCAGTACGGATTTTACCAGGTATCTGAGAACAGACTCCAGATTACTACATAGATGGGCAAAGTGTTTGGCAGTAACAGGAAGGAGGATCAGTTATGCCATAATTCTTCCTGAAGGCAAGAGAGAAAATGAAAAGTGACAGCATGACCCAACATATGAAAGACACAAAGGAAGAAAAACCAATTTAGCTCATGGAGAGAAAAATTATCAAGTAAGAAAGAATATCTGGACCAGTGAACTAATTGCTTATAAAAAAAAAAAACAGATTGGTATTTCATATAAGAAGAGGGAAAACATATCTCTTGACTGGTTTCAAACCTATTGCATGAGACCAAATCTCAATCTGGCATCCACTGAGCAGATCTTAGAGCAATTTTTGAGAAAGAACTACTTCTATTTCAAGTGACTGCAGTGCTAAAATAAATGATTTTTAGCTAGACAAGGATCTCATCCTATTTGAATACCCTGTGGGGACATTTCATGCTATATTTGAGAAGTGCCTCAGTAAAAACACCAAATAAGCCAGGTTCCTGTGAGGACAGTTTGGGGAATTTTCCAGTACAAAGTTTAGCCATGAATTCTTAACCAAATTATCTCTTCCCAAAAAAATAAATGAAGGAAGGAAGGAAGGATGGAAGGAGAAAGAACATTGCTACTAATCTTGTGCAGCATTCTTTGTCTCCTTAAAATCCATAAAAAATAAGGGGTTTGTCAAAAAGCAGGAACAGGTGGAAAAAAGTGGGCTCCTCAAAACTTTAATTCCTTTCAATGCCTAATTTCATCATGGTGAAAGAGAACATTTCTGGAAGAAGCAAACCAATTTCCAAAATTTTACAGAAATCCTAATTTAAATGTGTATGTTTTGGTTTTGATTTGAGATCTCACTGCAACCTCCTAAATCCAGCCAACTGCATTTACATATTTCTGGTTTCAAAAAAAACAAACCCAAAACCCAAGTGGCTGAGTAGAACTTAATGAAAATATAATTAGAAATTTGACTGTCTTTGTAGATTTAACCTCTGTGTTTCATGACCAGAGAGCAACAACAGAGACAGCAGGTCCAAAAAAACCCCACAGATCTCCTGAATGGCTCATCCTTTACCAGGTCACTCCTTTTGCTGATCATTGTTCAAAAGGTTTTTTCCCTACTACAATGGAAGTAATTTGGAATTAGAATAAATAAGAGGGTTTTTTTATTTTCAAAATTAATGTGTGGCTGCTCTTTGTATAAGAAATACCTCTGGCACAATTAATCATCTGACCACCTCAGACTGAGGCAAATAAATCTATTTAGTTCATTCTATAACACATGAAATTTGGAAGTTTGAGTCAAAAGCCTGTCTGTGGTCAGGATATATAATTCATATGAACAAATACTACTCGGTTTAAAAAGGAACACAGTAGGAAATACATCTACTGACAGGGTAACCAAATCCTTATTCTGACATTCCAGTTGCTCCACAGCTTCAGTTCGTGCAGGTTGGGGATACTGGACTTCAGTATTTCTGGTTCACTGCCTCATTTCTTGACTTTTGTTGGAAATATCTCAGTTTTTACCACGGTAAAGCTGCTGCCTGACACAGAAAAATATCCCTTTTGCACACTGTTTTATAAACATCACCTTGAAATTAATTTAGGACTGTACCAAAATACTGGTCGTTGCATTTATATTGGGAATATTGAGACAGAAAGTCTCTAAGCACTGGAATTTAAAATTTAACTAAAAATGACCACCAAGTAAGGAGGTATAGGAAACTGGCCATAGCAATAAAGGTTCATTTCCAGGTAATTGGTGTGAAGAAATTTTATGACAAAACATATACTTATTTAGCTTATAGGATAAACTCAACCTGTTTTAAAACAGAGCAATGGACATGAATAAAAAATACAGATCCCAAAATCTTCACATATTCTTTAATTTATGTTTATACACCATATCCTAGAAGAGAAAAAAGGGGAGGGGAAGCTCTAAAGACATGACTGGAATTACAAAACTAGAAGAAACAGCCCAAATATATTTCAGTATATTTAATATATTTACCAGATTACTTTTCTTATAAAAAGAAGGCCAAACGTCCAGCACGGGCTTTGGTGGTCAGGGTTTCCTTCAGCAATAATAAAGATGGGATTTAAAGACTTGTTTTGATATGCTGGGATTAAGAGTGACAGCTTTAAGGGTTTGGTCTGAACCAAACTGGGGTCAACAGAAACTTAAACTCAGTGTGATCTGGATCAAGTCTTTCCCTGAAAACACACCAGATGACAAAATGCAGCAAACAGGTGAGGCCAGAGCCGTAAAAAGGGATTTTTTTTGGCCAGAATTCAGTACTCACCAAGGCAGTTGTGGCCATCATGGGCCAACATGAACCCGTCATAGCACGTGCACCTGTAGTTGCCTGGGATGTTGATGCACTCGTGGACACAACCCCCGTTGTAAAAGTCATTCTCACACTCATCAATGTCTGAAACACAAGGGCAGGGAAAAAACAGCTTTTTAAAAAAAAGAGTGCTAAGAATACAGGAAAATTTCCCCATTTTTTTTTTGAATATGTGCACATTCCTAATCTGCATCCAACATATGGTCAGGGAATCTGAATATATACAAATGAAAGATATATACTGAATATATATATTACACATATATTTATTTTGAATATACACAACTGAAAAACAGCAAGTCAATGTATGGAACACTCCTTCCCAAAATAACTGGAGTATCATCACAGTAAACAACGATACGTTGTCAAAAATTAAAAACAAACACCTGATTTTGGTACGCTTGTTGTAGTTAAAAGGTAAGGGGTATTTTTTGACTTTAAAGTAAGCAGACAATGAGTTCAAACAGTGGTTTTGTTGTAACAAACAACCACCTGAAACATGCTGTTAATATGGCATGAGAAAAAGGTGTGCCTTTTATAACAAAAGATTGTCTTCCCAAAATAAAAAATAAGCCCAATTATAATTTTCTACATTAATCCACATACAGGAAGAACCACAAAAAATCCAGTGTTTTAGAAGACATAATAGAATTGTTTTGGTTTTGGTTTTTTTTTGTAATCTGGCCTGTATCTGAAAGAGTATCAAGAGTGATGAGAGATGCATTCTGCCTTAACTACAAATCCTATTATCAACCCCCAAAACCACTTCTTCACTCATTCTAGAAAATGCAACACTTTCTTCTTTTTACAGACTGTATTCTGGCTTACACCTGGAACATCAGCATCACAGTCACTGTTGTGAATCATTCCGTGGTGCACATCAACCAACTAAAAATACATAAATAATTAAAGATGACCTCACGGCTTGATGACTATCAGGCCTAAATTTGTGGTGTGCTACACCAAAAACCCCAGCTACTCTCCCTAATTTAGGCAGTGAATGATAAACAGATAAAATGATCTTTTTAGCAACTCACTGGTTAGTATTATCAGAACATTTCAAATGTGTCTTCCATTGCAGAGGTGCTTGACATACTTCTGAATTAGGTTTGTGGGTTTTTTCCCAAGCCTTCCTCCTTGTGTTGGTCCCTCCCAGAAATCCACCTTAAACTCAGAGTAGCCCAGGTCTCCATCCACTTCCCTCCAGCAGCTCTGAAGCCCCCCTTTTACAATCTGCAAGCAGCTTGAAATTACAAATTTGGCTTTATCTGCAAAACCAATCAGCTACTTCATAACTCAGCACTGCAGAAATACTGGAAATAAGAAGCCGGAGGAAGGATCTTCCCCCAAAAATTACCTAAAGGTAAACCTCCTAGTCTTTCAACCACTGTTCTGTTTCAGAAAGTTCTCATCCTTTACTAACAATTTCCATCCATCTATTAATTGCCTTTTTTCAAACAATGAATCAAATAGGACTGTTTAAATAAGCAATGGGAGAGCCTTCAGAAGGGGCAATAAAAGTAAAATCAAAGAAATGTGAAACCTTTTGAATGTCTGCCCCTTATATAATTCTTATTTCTAAAAAGCCGCACTGTGATTTGGAGCACAGGGTGATCAGGTAATATAAATACTTATAATATAAATACTCAAGTTACAGAAAAGGCAATGTAAGAGATAAATAAACCACAAAAATAACAAAAGGAGCAGATTCTTTTCATCTCTTTCTCAGGAGTTCGAGTCACAATAATTTTTGCAAAAGGATTAGAAAATTATTTCTCCCTTTTGTACCCCAATGGCTGTACAGAACTAGAGGTGGAACCAAACATCCTAACACTTTTTTAGAGCCATGCTGTGGGTTTTTTCCTGTTTCTTCCCCCTTCAAAACCATACTGCTATATAAGAGACTTTCACCTGGCAGGCTGATGGAATTTCTATCTCCACTATTGCTAGCAAAGCACCAAGGGGGTAAGAATGGTGAATTTAACCCTTCTTAAAAAAATCAAAACAAAACAGCTCCAAAAAAACAAAACCACAAAAAACCTCCCCACTTCCCTCTAAAAAAAGTAGATAAGAAAACCTCACGAAAAACATTCACAAAGCCTTCGAAGCCCAAACGTTGAACTTTTTTCAAGCCCCTGCTGCCAAGAGAAGAGCAAACAATGTGACCACCACCCCACCTTCTCTTCTCACATACCTGGAGGAAGGTGCATCTTTATTTTTAAAGAATGCCTCAGTGAAAGTGTGGATCAACTATAATTTACGGACAGAATATTACACCTGACGTGCCAGGATAAGGCTTCCTTAGAAAGCTTAATACAGAGTAAAAGCAGCAGGGGTACATTTAAACACAAAACCTGCAAGCTTGCTCTTAATTTTGCCTGTCGTAAAACTCAAAATTTCCTTTTTGGGGAGGTCATATCCTCTTATTCTTTTTTTCCTCTAATTCACAGAATTGGGTGTATCAATCTGGACTCCAAACACCTCTAACTCAGAAAGCAATCTCTCCCTCTGAAATTTGTAGCTTCAACCATCCTTAACATTTTTAGCAGGTGATCACTTAATAATTGTCTTTCACCGTGAAGGCATTACCATAACAAGAGAAAAATAAAGAAATGTTGCCATCAAACTACAAAACTGTCTCAAAGGGAAACCTAAGGTTTTATCCACACTGGCAAAACACTTCCATAGTTTTCAATCCAGTAAATTCTGGCCGTTCAGACAGGGAACTTGGGATGTTTAGTGAAGAAATCACCTTAAAATTGAGAGATCACCTTAAGTTGCAAATGTATTGGAATCTCTAAGAGGAATTAATTTCTTTTGCTATTACAGTGGCAGGAATGACAGGAGTCCTGGAGAAGAATTAGATGCACCAAAATTATTAAGAAGGTGTAGAGCCACTTAAAATAATGTCAATATTCTGCCAAGAACCTACCTGGGCTTAGTGTGCTCTTAGTGCTTAATTTACAATCCCTGTATATTGAAATACAGGGATTTTGTTTTGAATTTGTTTTCTTTAAGTGACACAGTTCTTTTTCAGCCCGGTGGGATGTGTATGTACCTCACCCGTACTGTGGTTGGCTCTTCTTTCATTATGAGAGGTGACACTGACACTCCCCCAGAAATTGGTTTAATTTGTGGTTTTTTGCAACAAAGAGATGGCACTCTCAGAAGTTCTCCCAAGGCCACCCTGCAGAGAAGCAGCTCTTCCAGGGGCACACACAACTTGGCTAAGAAATGGTCAAAATAAAAACAAGAATCAAACTCTTCTGCTTCCAGTATCAGAGTATTTCCTCTGTTTCAGCAGAGAACAGAAGACACATCAGCACGCAATAAGTAACGTCCAAAACACAAACCAACAGTAAAACAGTGAGGGAAATGCTGGTTCCCACTTTGCCTGAACATTTTCAGCAGTGCCACGAAATTTACTGTGTGCTAATCATCTCTTCCAAGCAGCAACAAGCTTCGCTTAGAAGGTGGCACAGAATTTATGCCGAGAAAGTAAAAAGTCCACCTCCAGCAAAATTCATCCCCACAGTTGCAATTCATTAAGTTCCTGCATGTCCCAAAATCATTACAACACACGGAACAAAATTTGTCAGCACAGCCACAGATGATTGTGGGCAGAGCTACTGAAATCAAAGCAAATGTCTGCAGGAGCTGATGAATTTTGGAGGAGTGTCACAGCTCAAGTGTCACAGAAGCCTTATGGCATCGACATGCAAAATAAAGAATGGCTGAGGCCTGGAAGTCCGAGAGCCAAATCCAGCTTTTAGTGCTGAATTCCACAGATTTCCACAGAAAACGGGAAAGTGTGCATTGGCACGATTTTTATCTTGGCATCTGTCAAGGCCACAGATCCCAACACTCACAATGCAAGAGAAGATGTTCAAAGGGGGGGTGGGATTGAGTAAAATCTGAGCCCATTTTAAAGTATTTCTTGACTAGTAATACAAGGGAGAGATCTGGAGCTAATTTACTAAACAAAAACTTCAACTGACTTTGAAAGGAGTAATTGATGTGCTTGGACATTTTAAAATAAATAGCCAAAGAAAGCTGTCTGCCCACATCAGTTGCTTCTAATTTAGAGAACCACAAACAAAAGTTAGCACACAGGTATATTCTGCAGATGTGGAATATCTCCTGAAGAAGCTGGATCCATTAAACAGCCAGAAAAATAAATAATAAAATCTTTTTAAGTTCATCCTGATGGATAAATTCACATATTTCTCCAGCATCTGAAGAAAAAAATATTTTGGTGTTCATCCTTATCTAGAAAATACAGTGAAAGAGGGACTATGGAGACATTAAATCAGAAATTAAGTTACATGCACACTGACAAAAATACAGACAAGTTTAAGTCCTGGATCCCAATCAGATCAGCATCTTATTCCTCTTAATGACTGGATTTGGGGACTGTAAAAGCCATTAAAATAGATAAAAATCACATGGGGATCTTTGTATTTACTGTTTCTTTGGCAGATTCCACATTTAATATACTTCCAGCAGATACACAACACACACTGGACAACCTGAACCCCTGGCATTTGCATTTCTCATATCAAGTTGCACTTTCCTTAAGAAGGGAACCAGTTCCAGACCTAAAGGCCAGGATTAAAGCCCATTCTGGTTATGTGCAGGCCAAATTTGCCAGCAGTTCAGCTCTCTGGGAAACACTCAACCCGAGCAAGGTGACACTCCAATGATCAGATTCTCGAGAAGGGTTTAGCACCAGCACACTTCCAAATGTTCACAAGTATTTGAAGTCCACTCAGCTCGACCCTTAAAATTTGAAAGAACTGACTCAGCCTGATGGATGGAGGATCAGGTGGGAAAATGATATTCCTGCTAGAACACCACCCCACTCTGAGTTCTGTGATATCAGAATTCAGCTTTTACTCCCAGTCCACATTTTATGAAGAAAATGCTGACATATCAAGACTCATTCAGTTTTTCTACTCCAAACAAAACCTCCATCTCAGAGTAAAGCCCATTTCTGAAAAATCCCTTTCCATGAAAAGCTTCTTAAATTAAAATCTATCATTTGTTACACCAGGTTCTTCCTGAGATACTTTTCTGACTCATAAATGTTCACATCTTTATTCTTTAGATGCTGTGACCTTGGGAAGGTTACACTCTAATGAATCAGAGGAACACAGAGTGCAGTTTTTACAGCTTTCCAGTTGCCATGATGTTTTCAAGACCCTTGTGCCAAAGAAAACTGTAAAATTTGATAGCCATTAGGACTAGCCTAAGAGACAAGGTCAAGGGTGGGCAGGCTGGGAACAGGGGAAAATCAGAACAAGCAACCTGATGTTTCTCAGTGGAGGAAGAAAAAGAACAGGTCCAATACGTTGTTTAGCACGAGTTTTTTATTCAGTATAAATCCCTCCAGAGCCTTTCCACCATGGGCACTGCCTCTCCCACGTTTTTCCCATTAGTGCATCCACAAAGAAGAAGAACAACAACAAAAAACCAATTTTACAACTTCCTTCAAAAATGTCACAAACCCCTGTTTTCCAGCATTAAACCAGCACTAAAATGAAAATGCCATGGCAGCTCAGTGGAGATGATCTGGATGCAATCTGTGGTATTGTTGTGCTGTTTTTCTGGAAGCCATTTCATACAGTTTCCAGAAAAGCTCAAGTTCTCTGTAGCAGCTTTATTTGTTTCCTTTTCTTCTGTGATGGCTAAGCACAAAGTTCATCATGCTTTGTACCTCGTTAAAGTACTTGTCTGAAAAAAGGAGGGGGAAACGGAATACAAACCAAGCTATGCAGAGGTTTGTGCAGCTGGTTAAACAGCACACACATTTTTAAAGTATGAACAGTCCTATATTCAGAACTATCTTCCCTAAAAGCATTTAAGATACACTTCAGAGGCAAATGAGACATCATCTCATTTATCACTGGTTGTAGAATATGACTTTAAGTTTAATATTTGTGCTCTGACCCCAATTACTAATTCATAATTTCAGAGAAAGCACAGAGACACCCATTGTTGATCCCTATTTTGCCCTGTGTCTGAATTTTTTTTCCTATTATTACACTGAGCACAGGAAACATGAATCAAAATTTCAAGTCCCACAGAGGAAGGGTGGCCTTCAAGAGCCACCTTCACTGCTTGGAAAAAAAAAAAACAAACCAACAAACAGACAGGTTTTTAGACACACAAATCCTTCTCTAAGGAGGCAATGAAGTGCATGAACTGAGTTTATCAGCTGCAGAAAACACAGGCGTGTTTAGCACTTGTTATTTTCCAAGTTTTAGTTAATGATCTTCAAGTATTGTGTAGCAGACAGAGAGAATTAAAGAATCACATTAAAGAGTCACATTTAAAGATTCCAGACACATCAAGCAGCCAATGCTGTGAGCTGAATTCAGCTGCCTCAGCTCACAGTGTTAAACGAGGCAATAGATAATGAAAATCTAAGCTGAATGGCTCTATTTTACATTTTTGGTGAATGACCTTCACATTCTTCATCCACTGATAAGAAATATGGTCTCTAGAGACTCTCTTCCTTATATTTTTCTAAAATTCACCTTCCCTTCCTCAGTTTCCTGTCTCTGTTCTCTTCCCTGTGCATTTCCCTCCTCACTTAAACTCCTAGTGCAAAGAGTTAGAAGAACATTTTTAATGGCTGGACACTGATGAGCTCATCAAACTGACAAGAGACAAAGGAATGTACCCCTTTATTCATCCTCAGGTATTCCTGATAATTTTGCCAATGGAAAGTTATCACTAAAGAATAGGAGAATAAACAAGATTTAAAAATATATATTAAAAATAACATATAAACTGAAAGCTGAGATTTGGTACCCTTTGCCAGCCACCTAAATGGTCTATACAGTCATACATAACACTCCAGGGGCAGGAATGGAGAGAAGATCAAATAAATTACAGAATCATATCACAGAATATTGTAAGTTGGGAAGGACCCACAAGGATCATGGAGTCCAACACTTGACATGGAACACTTCACTCAGGATCTTACCTTGTGGAGGTTTGGACAAGTCTTCCCCCTGTATTAACATTAGGTATAAACATTAGGTTTATACAGTGGAAGGTTTTTTTGGGTGTCTAAAACCTTTGGATAGCTCGAATCATTTATGGGAAAAAAAATAATTAAGCAGAGTTCTTTCCCTCGGGAACAATATATTTTCTATCATGTATCTGAGTATTATCCCTATGTGTCATTTGCCATCTCAGCCAGCAAAATGCAATCTCATAATTCATAGCAAATATTTTTCCAGACAAATCCCAAATTATTGTTATCCTGCATTTATCATCTTGAACCCTTGATTGGAGTTTGCTGTGGTTTGACATTTGTCTTAATTGATATTTAAACAGATTGGCTGCAAGTTCTTTGAACTGCAAGTGAGATACCCAAATAAAGATGGATACCTGCAGAGCCCAGAGCAGTTTTAGAGTCTGCCTTTATTTAGTAGCTGCCATGCCTGACAAGCTCAAGCAGAGAGATTTCCTGTTCACAAGCTGTTCTCAATGTGAAACATGACATTTGACAGCATTTTTCCCACCACTTCTAAATCACAGCCATTTCCACCCCAATTCCCCTCTTTTAATATAATGGGAAATGTTTGATTACACATCTAATCTTCAAAGTTCTTGGGTATCTAATGGGGGAGTATTTTTGTGCACCTTACTGCCTCCTAATGATAATCATTTCAGTAAGTCCTGGCAGGAGGTTGTTCCTGGATCTTGTAGTTGAAAAATGCACCTATAAATTTGGAGGCAGAGGTTTAAAGGAGTGAAATTAGCTCACTGATACAGACATAATTCCACTACTTTTTTTTCCAGACTCTGCAGGCACCTCATTCTCAGATTCTGCAACCTCCCTTTGCATTTCATTTTTAAATATCTGTCCACTGACAAAGGGAAACAATCCCAAGCTTCGATTCTGAAGTAAATCTCTTTATTACCCGTCAGTAAATGAGTATTAACTTATTTTTTGTGGCCCTTGATGTGGGGGAACAGAAGGTTTGTAAAATAAAGGGCTTCCTGTCATCCTGTATCACTTGGTCAAACTTCCTGCTTTGTAAGGGACACGTAGCAGATATTAAGTTTACCAGCTCACCTGCTCAGGGCTGCCTTTCATTTCAACATTTACTGAAGTCATGCAGCTACTTCTAAACATAACACACAGGGAAACCACGAATTTGTGTCCCCTGACAATGCCAGACCAACACTTATGAAGCCCAAGAAACCAACTCTGCTTATTATTTTCTCACCTGCTCCCTGAATGCAGACAAATTCACAGCATCCCTCAACAGCATCTTTCACGAAGTGAAGGCCTCCCAGCATTTTGGGTTTGCATAACTATGTTTATTTTTGCTGTAAATAGTTTTTCTAACTACAGAAATGTTTATTTGCACTAGGAAGGTCTACGTGATGGTGAAAAAGCTATAACACACACAGAATGCACTGAAAAATGGTCATTAAAACTCAGTGAAACAGAAGTTCCCTCACACTTCATGGAAATTAAAACTCAGAGCACCCTTGGCAAGAGGAATGGACTAATATCAGCATGTTTCCTAACTTCCAACATTAATCATTTCACATTACACTTTTCTTATCCAGGAGATAGTCCTGGGGATTCTTATTTTCCTTCTCTTTTCTGTGGTGTGTACTGATAGTAGGTCTTCTTAAAAAATATTTCAGTGCTCCAGCCTAGATGCTCCAGACGCATTATAGTTAGTATACACACATATATAAAAGAATATATATATATTATGTTTTCAGGAGTGGCAAGTATTGATTTTTCTTGTGAGTCCCTTGCAGGGCTGTGAGTACTCACCATTTTTAAGAAACAAATTATAAAATTAATTGAGATGGCCCTAGATTAAACCATACGAGCTTGATACATTCACTTCAAAAAGATCTGAGAAGATTAACTTGAATAGAAATCAGATCAAAAATTTACAATTTTATTTTTTTTTAATCTGACACAGGCTTACAAAAAGCTCAAAGCCATTTTTGTCCATCACCCTCCAGCTCTCTGCATCATATAAAAGGTGAGAAGGTTCCTAGGCTACAGATTTTGTTACCATGCCAGAGTTTGGGATGATCAAGTCACATTTTGCTCCTGTAATGACAAACTGAACTTGTTACAGATTTGTGTTTCAGAACACCCCCTCTCAGTAAGTTAAACCTCACCAAACCTGTGATGATAATGACCATACCCTAATTATGGGCACACACAAGCACTGCCCCAAACAGCTCCCAGCTCTAAGAGCTGCCTCCGCCAGAAGTCAGGGAATCGGGGCGCTGCACAATCAGGAAATGTGGAGCTATTTTCAGGATGCCAAAACACTTGGCAGGCTCAGAATTCTGGCACAGCCTCTCAGCTCCTTAACAACAATTCTGTCCCCACAATGTGCAAAGTACCTGCCGTGCAGTTTGCTTGGGTGTGCAGATTGAATGTTTTCCAGGTTTTGAAAGCCTGGCCCTGGCCAGTATCAACAAGAAGCCCTGGCTGTTGTTGTAGTAGATCAATGCAAAAGGGTTTTATTTGCAAACAAATTCTACTCTGATGTAATTTTTGGATTCCAGCTATTTCATTCCTGGAACAAAGAACCCCGTCCTACTGATACATGCTGACAGTTATAAAATTTTAATCGCAGGGAGAGTCCATCAGTTAGGATGCAGGGTCTCCTCAGTCTTCTAAAAGGCCATGCAGAAATTAGTCTTGTGAGCCAGAGCTCTATTTATCACCAGAGACAAACAATCACAGAGAAAATCTAACCAACAGCAGTAAGCAGTCTTTTGGTTTTGACCTTTGGATGTGTACCCACTGCCCAGCGAGGACAGAGATGTAGAGACAGTGAATATTAATGCAACCCACTGGCTTTTCCTACATCATAACCTTTTACAGACTCTCAAAACACTGCATGGAGTCTCTGACCACTAGAGATTTCAGAAAGCAATGGCAGAGCCTCTCTGAACAGGAATTTATGAATTTACACACTTATCTTGTGAGGGTTAGATGAAGCCAGGCTGTACAAACATCTACTTCCCAGTGAGGAAAATCCAGGATAAGTGGTGAGGATGAAATTTAAAATTGAAAAACACAATTGCTGACCTGTGAATCATCAAATATTTTCATTTACAAGCTGTGCTTACATCTGATGTTTGGACAAGAAAGGAAGATAAAGCAAACAGATGCAATTTTGGCTTTGCCAAGAAAAATTAGACATTTCTGCTCCAGTGTTCAAATATCCTGTACTAGAAAGTACACACAGCTTCCATTAATGCTCTTCAGTGGAAAAAGAGTGCAAGTGCAGATATGGAAACAGTAATGGGGGCATTTGCTGCAAATTGAAGAGCATCCATATCCATAGCCTGGAAATTTTCCTGTGGTAATTTTTTGTTATTGTATATGTTTGTTACATTGGGGAGAACTTTAGATAGAAAGAACCAAAAGAACACCTACAAATCCTGTGCACTATTCGAATAATACTTTTTGAATATTATTCACAGAACGCACCATAAAAAGCCAAGCAGTGTACAACTCCAATAGATCTCCTCCCCAACAGCAGAGGGATAAAAGTGGGTAAGTTTATATAAATATTTCTTTAGTCCTGTAAACTTATTCCCAATACTCTCATTTAGATGGTTTCTCATGATGGTTTCACAACAAAGCTATTTTATTATGCACAGATAAGCAAACTGCAGCAATATCTTGCCTAAAGACTTGATTAACAACCCAATAAAAAAAAAAAAGCCAACCCAAACTGTTTAATTGGACAGTACAGCCAATATAAGACTAGAGATGAGAGATGTCACTTTTTGAAATGTTCTTGATGAATCCCCCATGCTTCTTCCTCCCTCCCCTCTTTCTAGACAATCCCTCTTTTAGAAATACAATGAATATACCCCAGTATAGTCCTAAGATACATAAACAGAAGTCCAGGAGAGAGCACACTACAACATCCTTGTTTATCCATTAAAAACAGGGTGTCAAGGCCTGATTATTTAACTCACCCATGAATAACACAGGACTTCACCCTCAGCAAAAGACTCAAAAATGAAATAATGGGATTATGGGTGTTTAGCCACCGCACCTGGTTTAACACTGTAGCCATCTAAAGTCAGCTTAAACATCCAGGTCAAGCTTTTCCAAGTACCTATTAATTTTTCACAAATGACTTGAGAGTCCTTGAGAACTGACATTCAAGAAGTTCCGTCCATCTCCATGACTGGCACAAGTGACTTTTTACAGAATTTACTTCCAAGTGCACATAAAGGTCTAAAAGACTTGGTGTAAAGGATTTTTAATTTGTGTTTGGTTTATGGCAGCAGGCAATTCAGCTGCTGGAATTAAAAGCAATGTGAATTAAATAAAGCTATGATCACACAGTTCAGCAGTGCTTCCTGGACATGATGCACTAAGAAAAATCTCGAGTCTGAGTTCTAAGAAAACAGAGTTTAAAAAATCAGCTCTCTCCTAAAACAAAGTTGTGGGAGGTTGATTTCTTTTTTTTGTCTTTAACTATATACCTGTGATGCAGAGGTAGGGGCCCATTTTAAATTAAAGAATAGAAATGTAAAACTGGGACTGGGAGGATGAATTTCACATGGCAGCTTAAAAATCCCCTGTCCTGGTTAAATTCACAAGTACAGAATCTTTTTCACTAATTTTTAATGGACTTTGAGCCTCCCAGCTGCAGGTTCCTTGGCCCAGGTACACCTCACCCAGCTTTACACACCTCCACTGGAGAGCTCCCCATCTGTGTCAGAGACTCTTTATTTTCAGGACACGACTTATCCAACCTTTTTTTTTTACCTCCAGTAACACAACCCTGCATTAAGGAAATTTCTCTCCGTCAACTATAAAGGGAAAATAAAGCAATTTAAGTGTAGTGATCTGTACTACAGAGTCCCATCTTGGCAGAGATGAAATCCACCCTTTGTCCTCTTCAGATACCCTTGAAATGAAGAGAAACTCTGTCCCTACCCCAAATGCTCAACACACAGAGCCAGGACCTGCCTCCCTCCCAATATAATAGACTTTATTTTTACTGAAAGTTAGGTCTCTGAAAGGAGTGCAATGACCAAAACCAACTGTCTGACCACAGCTTGGATGTTAAAATAAATTAATTATGAGGGCATGTTATTAATGGCTGTAAGTGCCTGATAAACATTAGTTTGTATCGATTCACATATTAATTTTGTAACTTTTGACCCCAGAAAACTTTTAAAACAAAGGGCAGCAACGAGTTTTCAAATTACCCCAGGAAAAGTAAAGTAATCCCACCCCCTACCAGTCCAACAATTTTACAGCCAGCAGACTGCACAAAACCACATGGAGGAGATATTTTTAATTAAGTGCAGCATAAGGAGAATAATGGTTACCCGGATTCAGTCCAAACAATTATTATCAAAAGGGCCTTAGCATTTTAAAATAAGCCATTTAAGAAAGGCTCAGTGTTTTAAACATAGGCTGTTTCCGATTATAAAGTAGAGCTTTTAATTAAGATTAGTAAGGCCTAATTCAAGCTATAATTTGGTTCCTTTAGTTAGCAAATGTCTATTAAAACTGAGCAATTAAGGTTAAATGGGTTGAAGCATTTAAAGCACTCCCTCCTGCTTCAAATACTATAATAGAAAAGCCTATGTCAGTGACTAATTCAGACCAGAAGACATGTATTTCCCCTAAAGTTTTTTACTTCCTTGCTGATCATAAAGTTTGCTAAAGAAGAAACCCTTGGTGAACTAGGTTTTCAATGGAACAAAAATATATGTTTGTATGTTACAGCTTATTGTCCACAATTTAACCATAAAATACAATTTCTGTGATTTTATATAGTATAAAGTTTGCTCCTATTATGTTTTTCCCCTTAATTTTATACAGTTTAGTAATAAAAATATGTAGTAAACTTGCCAGTAGCATATTTCTCTCTGTGTTCATACTTGGCATAATGGTCTTCAGCAGCTGTGTGTGTACTTGACAGGTAAAGGTAGAATTATACTGTGATTTGTATTCCTGACATAAATGGCCTTTTAAAGCATTCCCACCTCCCCTTCCATTTCCCATTTTCGCAGCGTTTTCAAAGACCGAAACTCTTCATGCTCGGTGTCATCTTTAAGATCAAGCCCAGACTCCTGCTCACTCAGGCAACTGTATCATGGAATCCCACTCAGGATAAAGGTTGATGTTGTCTTACCATTGAGGAACAGGCCACAGCAACTACCACCAAAATACCTGCCTTAGAAACAGCTCAAAATTATTACTAGTACATAAGTCATAATATTAATGGTCATCACTAAGAGCCTTTCAGGACAAGCAGTACAGGAACACATTCCAGTAACTTCTTTTTGTGCAACAAAATCCAGTGAAAGCAGTTCTGTATTAACTCAAATTATGTCACTGAGCTATTATAGAAAATTAATGCAATTGCTGCTGTCCTGAAGATATTTCTGTGTATTCCCTATTCAGAATAAATGCTAAAGCTTTTAGATTTCCCTTCATAAGACCACAACGTGATGCAGTCAACTGGTGTTTCTTTTATGATGCACTTCTTGCACTTCCCTCAAGAAAAAGATTTTTAAAAAGTATTTCAGAACAGGCAGTGAAAGGATGCAAAGTGCCAGAGGGATAAAGAAGAGAAATACTTTTTATATGCCTTTAGAAGTGACTGTTTACAGAAACTTTGAGTGACAACACCTTAGATTTTACCCATAGCACAAAAGAAGTATTTTCCTAGTCAACAATTACAGTATAAACAATTTCATGGGGCTTTTTCCATTGTTAAAGTTTTTGAGAGAACTGTAATATAAAAGTTCTTCCATTCTGAAGCCATAATTTCCTTAAATGTACAACTGTACATAGAATAAACTGCTGCCATTTTCACACAGTGAAAACAGATAATAAAACAGCTTATATCCAAGCAAAGTATTTTAGTCTTCAGGTTTTTATCTCAGGCCAACAGGCTATTCCTCTGTTGTACCCCTTCCCTGCTCACTCTTACAAGCCAAAACACTCACAGGGCAGGGAAATCCTGGCAAGCCCTCGTTTGTTCCTCGCTCTCTGAATACATCTACACACTCCAGCCTCAATAGAGGTAAAACCACTCTCCAAGGAATTCAAGCCAAGCAAAAGCCACGGGGTTCCACTTGTGTCTGCCCTCTGGTAGCCAAATAATGCGGGCTGGGCTCCCTCCTGGCTGCGGGTCAGGCTGCAGCACAGCCCCAGCGAGGCTGCATTTCCCCAGCACAAAGCCCTCGGGAAAATCCCACTGCAGCCAGGAATCAGGAGCAATCCCTCTGGAGCACCTGCCTTTGCAGTGTGTGGGACACCAAGACTAAAGGTCAGATGAACTGGACCACTGGGCAAGCAATGACTGGGCTGGTTTAAGGGGAGAGCGGCGTGTGGGGGGGAAGGACGTGGGAAGAGGAGCTTTGATCACGTTCATCTTTAGGCAGGTTGGAACGCACCAGGAAAAAAAATAAAAAGGGAATTTCTAAGTGAAGTTGGACTTTGGTGCTTCGTAGGTAGAGAGATTCATTGGTATGTCTCCAAGTCACGGTTTTCACGGACTCCTTTTCCAAGGAATTTCTGCAAACAGGAAAGTGCAAAAAGAAGAAAGGCACAACCCTACCCAGCAGAGACTGACATCTCTAGAGGCAAAAAGTCAGATATCAAATTCCTCCCGTGCATGTGCTGCCAAACAACTGAGATATGCATTACCTGCACTCCCTGCTCAGCAAAGCAAATACCCACTCACTTCATCCCCTTTTCCCACTGCAACAGGGAGACTGGAAGTTTAGAATGTGACCTCTGCTTCCAGATAATGAAATCAGAACAAAGGCACTTCGGAGCAGCTTCCCCTCTTACAACAGCAAGAACCAGAATGCACAGCAGTTATGTCCTGTAGGATTTTCAGCAATATGTCCAGCAAACATCTACTCCTGCAGAGGTTCCCATGCTCTGAAGCACATTCTGCACCAACACCATTCCCTCCAGTAATCCCAAATTGATATCATGCATTGCTCTTTTTTCCCTCCCCCTCCCCCAGTTAAACTTCTGATGTTCTGTGACCACGATGCCTTATTAAAGGTAAGGACTGACAGTGGTTCATGCAGCCTAAGGCATGGGAATGGTGGGATGCAGCTCAGCAACCTCAAGCTGAGAGGAAATGAAAATCAGCTTCCATATTCTAACAGCTCATCTGCTTAACTAATTGATTATAGGAATCAGAACAATCTGAAAATTGCTTGATCTATTTAATATCTCTGATTCTTCAGCGGCTGAACTGTAAAACATCATCAATAGTTGTGAAAGCATGGTCTTGAATTTGATATATGTTGTCTATGGGACCTACAGCACCAAACTAACTGCTCGTGTATTAAGCACTAAGTTCAGGTCTAAAGCAAGATCAAGGTCTTATATCAGCTTGTTAAGTGATCCAGGTTTTTTTTTTTAATTCATTGGTCAATGAAGGAAAAACTGTGGCCTTCTACAGGCTCCAGGGAAGCAGCACTGTAAAGTAAAATAGTATCTTCAATTTAATAAAGTACTTACACAGAATTAAAGGGTAACAGCTTCTTAAGATTAAGTACCTGAGTACTTTGATGATTCAAGGCATTTGAACAAAACAATTCTTCAAACTAATGTAAGTGTATTCCTTTTGCTCAGCACCTTAAATGTGTAAAAAAGTCTTGAAATTTAAGGGGGTCTGTCACACCCTCCCTTCAGTTTCTCACAACTCTGACAAATATTTATGTATGAACTATGTTTTTTCATGCAAGGTATCTACTTTAAAGCAGGTCTGCTTTTTTCAGCTGAAATTTTTAAATATACATACTAAAACAAACAAAGAAAAAAAACCCCAAGAAGTTGGCTTTTTTTTTTTCCCCTGAAGTGATTATATGGAAAATTCACTGCTTTGCTATATTGAAAAAAAAAAATCTCCTCCCCTTACTTGGACAGATTAAATGCTCTCAGATTTGTTCCTTACAAGGAGTCGAGGAGTTCCCTTTCAGGAGACTTCTCAAGACAAAAAAAAAAAAAAAAAAAAGACAAAATAAATTTCCCTGACAACGTTTAATTTTTCATGAAAAAAAAAAATCTCCTCCCCTTACTTGGACA
>NW_016690309.1:2064394-2074106 GCF_001604755.1 Lepidothrix coronata | reverse complement strand
TTACAGGGCCAGCATTACACAATCCTTTGTGTTTTCTTCCACTTTTAGGGGTGTTATTTCAGGGATATTCTTCACAGAATAGCCCCACATCTATTGTACCTGTGCAAAAAAAAACCAGGATCGGGGAAAAGGAATTGCCTAAATCACTGCAGAGGGAGAATTCCTGCTTTTGGGACCAGAATTTATACCCATTTGCCCTACAACTTCCTGCCACACAGCCTCCATGCCAGGACTGCCTGAGCTTTGGTCAGACTTGTAGTTCAGGCTCACAGCTCTCCTGGGTACACAGACTGTATCCACCATCCCCTTCAGTCTGTATCCAACATCCATGATTCCCATGACCTTCAGAGTGTCCTAACAGCATGGCTGCTAACTAAGAGAGTGGATGCTACCTGCCTCAAATGCAGAGGAGACAAAATCCACGTGAGTGGAGTTGATTTGGGCAAGGGAGCAGCAGAAGGTCCCATTCCCTAAATCCTCTGCCACCATCTAACCAGAGGCTCCATGACCTTGTCGTGCATCAGCCTCAGAATGTGTATTTTAGGAGCCCCCGTAATCAAATGGGAGGTAACAAATGATGGCAAACAGCCATGCAAAGAGGTTTTTCCAGCCAGCCACTGAGGAAAGAGCCATGGGAACAGCAGGGAATGTGCTGAGGGACAGGTGAGCTCTGAGCTGGGGATGGGGCCAGGAAAGAGGTGGAGAAAAAGGAAGGCAAAGGGAAATCTGAGAGCTGGTTTGACTTGAAGACAGAACTCAAATGAAAGGAGCAGCAAAGGGTATTCAGAGCTTACAGCTGCCAGTTCTCCAGTCCCAGAAGTCTTGCTGGGTAACTCTCCCCGAGAGAGAGGACAGGGGAAGGAAAATTGAATAAAATAATAGAAAATCCACGAGGAGAGGACAAAAGAGAAGTAGTATTTGCAGTAAGGAAGTGACAAGGTTAAAAGAGAGCTGAGGAACAGAATATACAAGACAACACAGTGAAGACTGCAAGGAAGAGGGATTGCACCAGAAGGTGACAGGTGGGAAAACGAGGAAAAATACACAGTGTCTAGCAGATAGATAAAGAATGAAGACAGAAGAAGGACAGATTCTTACCTATTGAACTTAGTGCATTTTATTTATGCCCCTTCAGCTTATTATCATTTTCCTGGTAGATAACTCACACTTTATATCTGGGGGAAAGCAGAAGTTCCTCCTAAATACAGCAGAAGTACCTAAATCACCACAGGAGGCCACCCTGGGTTCTGCAGCTCAGCAACTGTTGAGACTGATGAAATTTTATGATATTTATAAGTTCCCAGAGTACCCATAGACCATCCAGCAGGCAAGGAGCTTATCAACTATTTAGAGAAGTGTCCTTGGAAAAAAACCATATTTTTTCCAGAGTGGGAATCACACGTAATGCTGTTGAAGAATGGGGCCGTATCTCTAGGGCCGTGGACTTGTTTATGCAAAACACAGTGATATATCTATCTGAGAAGCATTTCTGGGGAGAAAAAAAAAATAAAATCGGAGTGGATGCTCTTTTTCTAAGTCAAAATGGAAGATTTCCAAAGTGGACCACCGGGGGAGCTGTTCACTGAACCAGCATTATGGGCTGGCAGAAAGTAAGAGGTAGGACAGAGTAGGGGAGAAAAGGGAGAGGATAAAACAAAAGGGTGTGTGACACATGGGGACTGATGGCCCTGTGAGAAGATAAATGGGTCATGTCAGCTAAGGGATATTCTGCTTTTATGGGATAAACTACTGAACAAAGTTGGAAAACTAAAGCAATTGGAATAAACAAATAAAATCAAGGCTCAACTCTGACCAAAACAAAAGCTCTATTCACTGAAAAAGCATGAAGGAGAAAAAAAGAAAAAGTTATCATAAGCTGTTAATTCACTTAGGCTGTAATAAAATTCTGCTTTAATAGAGAATGTTCTCAGGAGTATTTTCTTACTTCTTCTCGGCTTCTCCATCCCCTAAGAAAGCTCATTCCCTGAAGCAAATTAGAAAACTGGCAAGTTGGAATTGAGTATTAAATGATACCAGAAAATTTAAAAAGAAAAAAAGCACAGATACAGAAGACCTCAGAATTTAATTCTGGGAAACACTAAACCAAAAATTATGCATCAAGCTACCCTACATGTAAGCAGGACCTAAACCAGCATCACAGACTTGTAGCAACAGGTCTCATCCAGCCATGAGGGGAGGGTGACACGAAGTACAATATCTGATATTAATACCATTTGTTAAGGTGTTGTAGCTCTAGAAGGCAGCTCCACTGTCTTAACACCCACCACAGACCTCATTCAGGGAAATCAAGGGTGTCCATGAAAGAATTAATTCACCTTCAGCTGTAATTATAAGAATGATCAATCAGGAAGGAGTCACTTAAGCTGCCTTGTTCAGTGGCATCGCTGTCACTCTGCAGAGACAGACAGAACAAGTCTCAGCTCCCCTGAGCTGTGCAAGCATCAGGATGCCCAAATTCCAGAAACCAAAGGACACCCAACTCTCACATGACATCAGTGATGAAGATGGTCCACCTCAGAATGAATTGCTGAGAGTGGATTGATGGGACAGCACAGAGCTCTCAAAAGAAATGGGATCACTGCTCCATTTAAAAGACATCCAGAAGCCCCTTACTGACTTATCCCTGCAGATGAGAGGGGGCTTTAGTGGGAAATGAGAGGTCTCAGATGCCCTGTGCTGGTTCCAGGCTGATTGATTCAGAGAGCAGCCCTCTCACAATATTTGGGTTCATTTTTGAAGGGCACGAGAAGAACAGAGCAGGTATTTCAAACATTATAGTAAAACAAAAATCCAACGTGTCAGACCATGAATGACCTCCCAAGAAAATGAAAGATTTTCTGAATTCAAAATTACTGAAGATGGAAACAACTGGTTTATCTATCCAGTTTCTGATTCAAGTGCACTTCAGTGCATTGCTCTAAGCACTGTGAGTGGTTTAAATTTTGGCTTAGGGATGCTACTGCACCTGCAGCATGAAGATAATCCTTGTGGGTCCCTTCCAACCCAGCATATTCTGTGAATTCCGTGTGACAGATTCGAGAGTCTCAAATTTGGCAAAGTAAGAAATTCACCATCCTGCCGTTTCCACAATATTAGAATTCCTGGTTCAGAAAAGGGCTTTCAGTTGGCAGTTCAGAGGTGATCTGTGCAGAACTCTGTGCTTTTCTGTCTGCAGCAACAGGGCATGTATGAGACAAAGGCATCACAGAGCATCAGTGGAAATAACAAAATCCAGGAATATCAATGCAAGGGTTTTTCCAGATACAGCATTGAGTTTTTCTCATCCACTATACACAGAGAAATATTAGGAACTATGGCAAAATCTAGGAGACTAGGAGATGCCTTGCTAAATTGGCTGGACATCTTCCAAAAACTTCCTTCAGCTCAGCAGCCTTTCAATGAGCACTGGGGGTCAGAAAGGACAATTGGTGTGTGTTTCCAAACGGGCATATGAGGAATGTAACCTGCTGTGAGGCTGGATATACCTGTGATTGAGGCAGGAATGGTTTATCTTATTTTGAGATCATGTTTAAAGCCAGTGAGGTGCCATCCATGGGGTAACCAGGAATAACAGCCCTCATTGCAGGTTACCGTGACCACCTGTTTATCTGGAATGACTATTTACATTAGGAAAAGGACTGCAAATACATCAACACGTGACAAACTTGCATCACTAGAACTGCACAGGCCCACTGAGCCAGCAGACAAGCAGAGCTGCTGCTGATACAGCACAAATTTCCCACGTGAGCAGGAATGTGAAGATCACCCTCTCAGGGCACACTCGACCTAGACACTTTGCCATGGTATGTGTATGTTGCCCTCAGCAAGAAGTCCATCAAAAAAATTATGAAGCTTCACAGTAGGAAAAATAACTAAAACAAAAAGTACAGCTAAAAACTGTGAGCATTTCTGTACAAAAAAGTAACACCTGCGTGTGATCAATTATTAAAAGAACCGAAGGAGAGTTATGCAAATACTATGAAAGACAGAAGGAAAAACACACTCCTGGAGGAAAATCACAGTCAATAAGGGAAATCTCAGAGTAGAGTTTTGCAATCCAGAAGCAACAGGTCCCAGTGAACGTGTCTTAAGGAAAAATCCCATCCACCCACTCACATCCTCTACACACTGTAGAGAAAGGGTCCTACGTGTAAGGTATAATCCAAAATAAAAAAAAACACCTATAGGTAGAGCAACTCACTGGAATTACAGTCACACTGAGGATAAAGAGTAGGGTAAGGAAAAAAAAAACAACATTTAAAATAATGTTAATGCAGTAACTGGATATAAAACGGGCACAGATGAACATCAATGAAAAATTACACAGAGTATTTCAACCATTAATGAGGTGAGGGTTTGGACTAGCCAGAGAAGCAGCACTGGCAAAAAAAAACTTCCTAAAAACTAGGTTTAAGAGCTAAACCTCTTCATAAACTGCTCAGTGACAGAGTACCCCACAACACCTGACACACTTTGCATTGGAGACAGAGAAGGGCCACCAAGGCACAAGGAACGCCAGGACTTGGAATCCTTTTGAACCCTCTGGAATTTCCACTGCTTTGACACTGTTTTCCAGCTCATGATTTTACTGAGATACCAACCTGTGGAGAAGCCAAAAGTCAATGCAGAGAAGGTAAGGACAAAGACCTAAGGAGCACGAAGATGACTGCATTTGAGATACTGAATAAAATCAAAATAGGGAAGATTTCCTAGCCAAGTGAATCAATTAATTATCAATTAATGGATTTTATATATTGAATAGAAACAGAGACTTGAAAGCAATTATTTTTTTAAAGATCACCTGGGCTGGACACCTCATTCTGTCCTATGAAAAGGCCAGGCAGAGAATTTGTTTTCAAAGGACACTGAACACAAATATTATGTGACACGGGAAAACATCACGGCAATGCTGACCATAAGGCTTTACAAAGCACAGGGAAAAAAAGAAAAAAGCTATAAACTGAAATCTACAGAGGGAAGCAGGAGACAGGCCACAGGAAGAATGAGGAACTCTTTGGAGAAACAACTGTGCTCTGTGGAAAGAAAACAGGTCAGCTGGTTCAGGCAGCAAGGCTCACCAGAAAATAAAATAAAGAAAAAACGTAAGGTAGATCTGTCTGACAAGTCATCCACAACCCTCAGAATCTCTGGAGAAACCCAAAAAGACATTTTGAGAGAAAAGCAAAGTTCAGAAAGAAATTCCCTGCTAAAGGAATTTAACAGGTTGTCAAGAAAATGTTTCATTTCCATATAATTGCTGGCAGAGCGCTCCACGGGTCCTTAAAGAAATGGGTTTGTCTTATGTATTTCTCCCCACCCTTTAGCTCACAGCAGCAAAACACACAAAATCCTGCCCAAGTGGTTGGGCTCCACATTTACTGCATTGACCTGAAGATCCCACTCTTCAGAAAAAATATAAATAAATACACAAGAGCACACAAATACATATTCACATGCTGGACACGTTTCCGCAAATATGTGCTCCGTTGCTTTTCTAAAACCTAAGACTCATCAAAAAAAATGTTATTTCCCATACTCCATTCCCTTTCTCCAAAAATGGATTTCAAGTGAACAAAAGCAATATTTAAGACTGATGTCTAAAATAAACAAACATGGACACGTTTCTAAATTAATTGCAGTGCCTCAGTGTAACCTCAACTAAAATTTATCAGAATTAATTTGACCATGTAGTATAATTTCTTTAAGCTCACTATACTGCATAAATTGCAATTCTGCTTGTTTAGTAAAATCTGGTTGCATGGGAGAGCCTGGAGTATAAGTGAGTTAGTTATGCTATATATAATGTTCTTCAGACATGAAGCAATACAGGTAGATTGCTACAGATATAGCTAAAGAAGCACATCATCTCTAAAAATGTTATCTTTTTCTCACAGGTAACTAGTTTCAGTGATCAAAAGGCTTATTTAGAAAAGCCCAGTTACAAACTTTGAGAATCATTTAATGACCCAGCTTTGGTTTTGGTACCACAAAGACCATCCAGTGGATTTCATTTTTGTTAATGAAATAATATGAAATAAATTACCTTTATCTTAAACAAATTACCTTTATCTTAAAAGGTAATTTTTAATGACTGCTCACTGAAGTTGTGACAGAACACTAAATACCCATCCATGAAGTTAGCCTGTTTATTTCTGTAGGTTTTGAATACTTAACCTCAAGAGGGAAAATAAACCCATCCTACATGTACAGCAGGCCTGAGGCAGATCTCAGATCTGCCACTGACTTGTGTGACCTTTCCTTTTAATTATGAGCTTACTCACTTATGAAAAGGACATAATAATACCTGCCCTACACTGAATGCACATAACTTCAGTCATTTCGTGCTTCAGAGTACTTTGGGATCAAATTAACAGGTACTACACAACTAATTTAAAACAAGCTCCAGATAGGAAGCATTCAAAAACACTTCAAGCTTTGCACTTATCCAAAAGTGTGATATTAATTACAAACTTGAGACACACAGCTGATGCAAAATCTTTAGAACTGGTACCATAACATTGTAAAAAGGGTTATATATCATGCAGAGTGATACCTGGTTCAGACAGCTTGTGTTCATTTACCTGACTAATGCTGAATATCCATGCAGAATATGTTGCAGCCTGCCCCAGTTCACTTTACTTATCAGGCTTGTCAGACATTGATTCTATTAGATATGAGTTTGATATCAGACACAGAATTTCCATTATTCTGTACATCACTGCAAAGAGGAATCTTGGTTTTTACTACTTACTGAGCTCTCTTTTTTAATTTTTACAAAGCCAAGGTAAGCCAGGCAAAGAGAAATACGTATATTAAATAAGCATAAAATATGTATATTAAATAAGCATGAGTATAAGCAGTGTCTACCATTAAACAGAGCTTAACAACTAAAACATGAATAGTTAAAGCTTAAGGAAACTCTTGATGTGCAAAACCAACACGAGCACCAAAGCTGAGAGTGCTGTAACTTCACAGCTGGGGCCTTGAGTTTCCTCAGAGTTCTGTAGCTCTTTCCCTGGAAGGGATGAGGAGAGGAAGAAGGGGTGCTGAATGATTATCCTGTTTGCAAGGAAGACAATCTGGTTTCCAAATGAACAGCAGCTCAGAGCAGCAAGAGGTGGACAGTAGGAATTTGTCTCTGTCAATTTAAGCCCAAGACAGAGAAATATGACAACCACAAAAATGCTTCATGAGGGCACTTGAACAAACACTTTGGAAGTCCATGGAGAATAATATGTGGTTTCAGATTTTTGTAGACTTCAGCAAAGTCATTTCTAGGTCTTTAATCTTTTTAATGGACTGGCTATAAACATTTTTTTAAAAGTTTCATTCTGCCAAAGAAAGAGAAGGACTTGGAAGGAAAAATTTTATACCTGCTAAGCACCTACAAGTAAGAAAAAATAATATTCTTGCATCTTTTATTTGTAGGGTTGTGATTATAATATTCATTCTATTGACCAGAGAATCTCTCTGCTGAGATTCAACAGACAAGATGGGGGACAAAATCTGAAATATGAATGTACACAGTGCCTAATAAAACATGCTAGGTCTTTCTCAATTACAAGAGGGCATATAAAAGCAAAACAACTTTTTTTTTTAAGTCTGTATAAGCACAATAATCTGAAATACTTCCTTTTAAAACAGCGTACCACAGATTAGAAATGTATGATCATGACACATTCATAGAGTCAAAGAGAAGCAAGTTCCAAGGTCCTGGTCGAGGAGATGCAGAAAAGCACCTACTGTAACTTGCCCGGGGAGAACGGCGGCCAGTCCAGGGGGTGATCCAGGGGCCCATCCCATTCCATCCCATCCCATCCCATCCCGCGGCCGCACCTCCCTTTTTTAATTTTATTTTTCAAAGTAGGCTGGCGGGCACGACGTTTGCGGTGCCGGACAATTAGCAAGAGCAGCAGGGGGATGCTTGCCAATAAACACCCAGATTTGAGGTTAAGCAGCTGTAAATCTGCATTAATCGTTTCAGGAATTCAGCTATTTACAAAAGCTTTTAAAGAGCAAACAAATAAGAGAAGGGAGGGGAGGAGAGATAGGAGAGGAGCCGATCTGTCCGTACCTTCACACTGCTTCCCTTCCCCTTTATAGCCCGGCTTGCAGATGCATTTGTAGGATTTCGGTGTGTTCTGACAGATGGCATCGATGTGACAGTCATCCGTGGCTTCCGCGCACTCGTCAACATCTGGAAGCACAGAACGAACCCCAAGGGGACAGATCAGGAGCGAGACCTGAGACACACAACACCAGGGACAGAAACTCCCCTTGGAACCGTTTGCCTGCCTGCCTTCCCAGTGTCATCCTGGAAATGGGAACATCTGAGGTTAAATGACTGAACCTGCCAACGTGATGTTCTCCGCAGGTCGTTTATAAGCACTGCTCCACCGAGCCACAGGGACTGGCTATCACATTCCCGCATTAGGAAATCCTTAGACACTAAAAATTAGCTTCTGCTGTATAGGTCTGGTACTGGAGACCCTTAGTAAAAAACCCAGTGTTTAAATGACCTATAAGAGGAGAGAAAAAGACCATTTGCGTGTTCTAGCAAAGAGATTTTCCCAATTTATAAAGATAGACTCTAGTTTAAATAAACTCCGCTGGTTGGGGGATGAGAAAAAGAAATATTTGAACACCAAAACCCCATTAATACTTTTTACTTAGAGGCAAAAAAAAAAAAAAAAACGGCAGACCATAAGAAACTTGGTAAGTCAGTGCGGAGGAAAGCAACCTGCAATAACATCATCTACTTGGACTAAAACTCATTTAGGAGGAAGAAACTC
The DNA here is from genome assembly GCF_001604755.1 of Lepidothrix coronata. Lineage (NCBI taxonomy): Eukaryota > Metazoa > Chordata > Aves > Passeriformes > Pipridae > Lepidothrix > Lepidothrix coronata. Next base: position 2,065,293 of record NW_016690309.1, on the reverse strand, counting down.
CCAGCAGTCTCCCCGGCCCCTGCACTGGAAGGGGGGCAGCCAGACCGCTTGTTTTCAGGGTAGGAAGCCTTTACAAACATTTCAGTGACGGGCATTGGGATTTAAAGAGGATGGGGAGGGAGGAGGATGAGTGAGAGACTCGGTAGTCGTGGGAATGCTAATGAAGTGAACATAGGAGGGGACAAAAAAAAGGGAAAAAGCAGCAGCTCCGACCTATTCAGGGATGGGGTGTGCTGCTAACAGGGGAACATTTAAAGCCCTGCCTAACCTGCCCTGCCCCCCGCAGTCCCCACAGACGGTTCCCGACCCCCGGTGCCGCCCCCGCCCCGGGGACAGCGGGCGGGCAGGGTCGTGTCAGAGCTCACCTCACGGGGATTTCCTCCCCATTTCACGCCACAGCCACACCTGGGGCTCCCGGGAGGAGACAGGCGGGCAGGGCAGCGCGCTGCCCGGGGGATGGAGCGGAGCACAGCCTCCCCTTTATGCCCGGGAAGGACCGAGGGCACCGGGGGAGTCGCGGAGGGACGTCCAGCGAGAGACATGTGCAGCTGGTTCCGTGCCAGCGAGATTAACAGATCCTCCAAAAAGGTGCACTAAAGTGAAAACAGCTTCGCTGTCAGCTTGAAATCGTAACGCTAATTGTTTCAGAAGTGCTCACTCAGCCATCTCCAGTGATCCTTCAAAGTCACCGGGGACAGGAGGGGGCTGTTTGGAGAGGGGAGGATAAGCAGACACTGTGGCATGGCACACAGCAGAGAACTTGTCTGGGAGGTGCAGACCGGGGCGGCCCCGCGGGGCACCTCTGGCATCCCAGCAAGAGAATTCCCTGGACTCCGTATTGTTGTGGGGGATTTTTTGTCTTTTTTTTTTTTTTTTTTTTTTTTTTTTTTTTTTTTTTT
>NW_016690309.1:2049985-2064071 GCF_001604755.1 Lepidothrix coronata | reverse complement strand
TTTTTTTTTTTTTAAATGCTTTGGTTCATACTTTTGAGTCATTAAACCGGCACCCATCTCCCATCAAGATCAGCAAGAGTGACAGCTGGACTCTTTATAATGCCGTCAAAAATTCAAACTGCATTGAGCCAAGGGGGACATTTCACAGCAACCAGAGGATGCCTGGGAGTCAGGCGTGAATGCCAATGAGTCAAATGAAAGGGCAAAACCAAATATGAGCCCTTGCTCAGCTCCACATCTCACATTGCGTTTCTCGGACTTTAGGAACTTCTACGCCGACTTCGTTCATTTTGCTGCATTCAGACTCCTCTGTCCGAGGGATTTTTACACGCATCCCCCTCCCAACCCCTCCCCGCTCGTACTTCACCTTAAAGGATTACTTCTAGCACAACTTCAGAGACTGCATACACATCTTTCAAGAACTCACTTTGGGCTTACAAACATTCCTAGACAGACAGGGCTAGGAGGAGGGTGTTTGATTTTTCGGGGTGTTTGGTTTTTTTTTTAAAGCAAAGATTTAGTATCATTGCTGCTATTAAACCGAGTGTAAGAAACGCCAGGTCTTCGGGTTAATGCGCAGACAGGGAAAACCTGTGAAGATATCCCAGGGCTCAGCACAGACTTATCTCGCAGGCACTTAAGCAAAGTAACTTTTTCTTCCCCATCTCTCCTCTGCACAAGTCCCTCGGCTCCGGCTGTGTCAGACACGCGAGAAAACGCCTCCCCACCGCAACTTCCAACACCCCCGGGTGTTTGGAAACGACCCTCCCCTCGGCACCTTACAGCGGGGCGAGAGCGGCGCGCAGAGACAGACGGACAGACAGACACGGTTCCCCCCCGGGGGCCGCCGCGGCGGAGCTCCCCCTTCACCTCCCCCCCCTTCCCTCCCCGCTTCTCCTTACCTGCGCCCCCGCTGCCTCCCGCCAACCTGCCGGCCCAGGCGAGGGCGAAAAGCAAACAGCAGCGGCGCGCAAAGCAAACAGTGCCCATGATAACGATGCGCTGGCGGCGCGGGAGCGCGATAAGGGACGCGCCGGGGCGGCCGCGGAGCCGGCGGCGCTGACGCCCGCACAGCGCCCCGCTGATTCGCCGCGGAGCCGCCGCGGGGCGGGGACGGGCGGGACGGCGCGGGCAGGGCCGCCCACGGGGAGGGAGCGCTGCGGGACAGCGGCCGGCCCGCCGGCACCGGGGATGCCCGCCGAGGGGCCGGGGACGGCGGGGGACGCGCCGGGAACGGGACGCGCGCGGAGCGGTCCCCGCGGAGGGAGGGAGGGAGGGAGTGCGGGGGGCCGCGGGGACGGGGAGAGAGGGAGGGGTGGGTGGAGGGGTGGACAGAAGGATGGTTGGATGGAGGGATGAAGGGATGGACGGACAGAGGGATGGAGGGTTGGGTGGGTGCAGGGATGCGTGGATGGAGGGATGGATGGACAGAGGGATGGAGGGAGGGCAGGTGGATGGATGAGTGGATGGAAGGATGGACAGAGGAATGGGTGAGTGGAGGAATGGAGGGATGAATGGAAAGAGGGATGGAAGAATGGGTGGGTGGATAGATGGAGGGGTGGGTGAAGGGATGGACAGGTGGATGGAGGGAGCAAGGCATTAAGGGATGGATGGGTGAGTGGATGGGTGGATGAAAGGACAGAGGGATGAGTGGATGGAGGGACAGGTTGTCAGATGATTAGATAGATGGGTGGGTGGATGAACAGAGGGGTGGGTGGATGGGTGGGTGAGTGGAGGGATGAGTGGAGGGATGGATGGGGTGAAGGAATGGATGGACAGAGGGAGGGATGGGTGGCCCCACACCGCGGGCTGTGAGGGCAGGCTGGCAGACATGGCTACCCATCTCCTCGGCAACTGCAGGCAGGGATCCTTCTCAGGCTCAGGCTAAAACACAACTATGTTTTGGTCGCCCCTGCCTCCCTCCCAACTTCACCTAACTCCATCCCTGCCTGCCACCAGCCACTGGCCTCCTCCAGGGCTATGCCGTAGAGACAATTGCCCCTTTCCAGCCCTTCCCCCATCTCACTCCTCCAAGTCCTGCTCTGGATCCAGCCAGGGCTCTGCAGGTGACTCGTGTGGTCCTGGCCCAGCCTGGGTGGCACGCCCTCCCCAAAATCATCAGGGAAGCTGCACTGCCTCTGCTGCAGACAGACACGTGAGTGCCATTGTCACCAGCACCCTGGAGGAGAAAATCCATCACTTAAACCCAAACATCAGAAATGTGCCCCCTCAGAGGCAAACTCCGGGACGCTGAAGTCTTCCAGGCTGTTTTTAAAGGACGTCCCCTGTGATGTGTCCCCCTATTTGCTTTACACCTTCCTTTCACAGACACTCCCCCTGCTGAAATGCTTTGCTACTTTAGGTTGTTTCAACTCCTCCTAATTCCCCAGCGAGGCTGTTGTGTGCGACATCCACTTGTCATCCGGAAAATAAATACACCCCGGCACAGCCTTGGATGCCTCTTTTTGACAAGTTCCTCCCAAACGTGTGTGCGTTTCAGTACGGTTCTCCCAGAAAATAGCACTCTTTAAGTACCTTTAAGCCTGAAGAGATGGGAAGGAAATGTAAGAAAAGTTGCTCAGCCCGTAGTAAAAGCACAAACCCCCGTCCTTATCCTTCATAAAACCGAACTCCCACTGCACGGTGCCAGAGCTGTTTGCTCTCCGCATGTTTACACCTCGACTTTGGGCATTCCCGGCCTTAATCCTTCAGGGCTGGGGCAGCGGTTATTGCTATTTTAAATCCGGTCCCTTATTTTTTTTGTGTGACTACGCGGAGGTGCAGCGGTGAATTCCATGCCCCAGCCTTCCATGGATACGCGGAGCGTTCCTGCCGCGGAGGTCCCCAGAGGGATCACCTGGAGCCTTGGAGTGCCACCTAGTGACCTGCTTATGGAATGTTGCAGCGGAGCGACCCAAAGGCTTTTCCAGGACTTTGGAAGTATGAGTTTTGTCCTAGGTAAAAAGCAAGGCTAAATCTTCTCTCCCCCCCCTTTTTTTTTTCCTTTTTTTAAAATATTTCATAACTGGCTTTGTCATTCTGTTTCATGAAATCACGCTAAAATTTATCACGGGATAAATTGTCCAGAATGTTTATCTTTCATGAAGGAATTAACTAAAATTGTCTAAAAAATGAACTCTCTCAACTTTTTAAAAAGCCACGGAGCAACAGAGCAGTTTGATAAAGCAACAAAACACTCCCAGCTGCCTCGATGTTCTCTACCACATATTATATGTATACATGATATTTCTACCCTGAATATATAATTATATGCATTTATAGTCTATACAGTACTTCCCCCACCTGTACAGCACTCGGGAAAGGGAGTCACCTTGATCCAAATGTTACATTATGGGAAGCACCACCCACGTTTAAGCTCTCTACCAAAGTACTTGAGCTCTGCCTAAGAACCTTTGGGCAGCCTGCAGCAACAGCTTGCATGTTAATTGGCTTCTAATGTTCTTCCATACCAAGGAAGGAACTATTCCAATAAAATAATAACAAAAATTAATAATGAAAGAGGTGTGTTTTATCAGGACCCATCTCTTTATAGAAGGTCCATGAAGAGCTGAATGTCAGGAAAGGGCATAAATAGAAGAGTGGCTGCAGAGCAGCAGCCTTGCCTTCAGAACACCTCCTCCCACAGACACAAACCATTCCAAAAATGCTTTGAGAAGACAGAAGAGCATCCGCAGAATTATCTGGTTTCCTGGTTTGCTATTTATGAACACCTGTATATTGGGGCCAATGCTGCCTCAGGAGGCAACACGAGCTATAGATAGGGCTGTGAATCACAGCAGAGAATGAATAGCCTGTGCAAACCTGAGCCAGTGGCTGTACCTCTGTGTTTCTGTTTCTCTTCCTTCCTTCTGTCCATCCTGTCCATTTACAGGGAGAGCCCATTGCAGCAGGGCCTGTCTTTCACTGTGTTAACACAGCACCTTTCAAAATAACACACTAAACTTACTTTGTCTGTCTCCCCAGTTACGGCTTTTATGAGGCCAGTGAGTCTTATCTCTGACCCCTTTAACTTCAGTTCTCTTTCCCAGAACTGTACTTTGAAGAACTGAGAGAAGCCTGGCACCCTCAGATGAGGGGACAAGGAGTCCGTGTGCCAGAATTTGTGCAGGGAGCAGCTATACTTTGAACCCTGAATCATATATCTCCAAGCTTTATTTAAATATTTCCTATTAGGAAGAAAGGAACAATGTAAAACCAGCTCTTCAAAGCATATTTTGCATTTCCACACGTACTTAGGGGAAGCTTTTGAAACTAGAGGCAATGGACATGAACAGCACCACATGCTCAATGCTATATTACTTCTTTCCAGGAAAATACAGCATCTAAGTGAGATTACAATCAATTTTATCTCACTCTCTCATCAGTGAGACAATGTGTGAAACCTTGTGGAAGTAGTGGTAAATTTGGATATTCTGGAAAAAAAGAAAAGGTGTGAGCCAGTGCCAAACTTTGAAGAGATACATCAAGTCATGGTCTAGGACAGCTAGACCATTCCTATTTCTACTGTGCTGTTACCTTCCTCCAAAACATGTCACCTGCTTCATCCAACTGACCCTCCCCTTTCACTGTTACTGGGAAGAGCAGTGGAGTTGGTTTTTTATTTCCTGCTTGAATCGTAACCACCAAGAGGGAAAGATGATAATACTAATGAAGAGATGGAACATACCACCATCACCACAAAGGGTAAAGCAGAGTAGATCTTCCATTACTGGTACTCACTCCATCCTAGTTTTGTCAAGATGAAGATTAATCTCAAGCAGGTGAATAAGGACTTGATGCAGGAAGAGCTGGATAAAACTTTATAACCTTCATTTTACAGGAGATTGGTTACAGCAGTCTCTCCTAAAATGAATAATGAACCCTTAAAAACCTGCAAGAGAAATTGCACTGAACAAGGTTTTATGTACAACCTGCTCTGAGATGCCACCAACAGGTGGAAGAGGATGACAAGGACCTGTGGAAACATGCAGCTGAAAAGGACACCTCTCTGAAAGTCCTGTTGGAGAACTCTGTTGCCAAAATCGTGGTGGTGGTGTGTCTTTGTGCTCACAAGGAGATGGGCAGCAGCAGTCTGAAATGGTTTGCTTCTAGGAAGTTAAGGCACAAGGGAGCCAGAAGGGAAATATCAAGGGGGGAAAAAAGGGTCCCGTTGCTCTTTGCCCATCCACTAACTTCAGACCAGAGCAGGATCAGAATTTTTACTCATTGACTCCTCCAGCAAAGTCTTTAAACCCGTGACTTGGTGGTCCTGGCTCCTGATCTGCTACAGATTCCCTCCCATTGTATCGTAGCCTGGGCAGTTCAGTTACTCTCAAAATGAATTTCACTGATTATTGAGCTTGCAAAGAAGTTACTGTATTGCAGCTGTTTTAAAATGCCACTCTCTTGAACACCACAGTCTAAAAAGGCCAAGCGACTCAGAGGAAAGTACTGTCTTGGGTATTTTGGGCTTTATCACAGCAATTTGAAATCTTTAATCCTGGATAGCCATTAACTGCTCTGGACTGCACAGGACAGCAACCCAAATTCTAGCAACACAACAGATGAGAGAGCTTTTGGGTTGTTTTGGAAGGCATTTTATGAGTTCTCTTTTTAAAGTGAACTTTTCCTCAAAAATGGCTACAGTTGGCCCTGATTTCTTCTTCAAAGCACTTGAGGTACTTCCTGTTGTTCCCTTTCTTGCTGTTACCCATGATCTGTGGCCAGTTATCACTTCACCTTCCCTGTCTAAGGAAGGCCCTGAACATGCCAGGAACACTGGAGCATGTACATATTTGTCAGCAGGACCACTCCTTTCTGTAGACTTCTGCAAAGACTGTCTCAGCAGGTGGGGAATTGTGCAGCGCAAGATGAAGAGAAGAGGCCACGGCCTCTCCTCACAGTCCCTTTATCCTTCAGCACAGCTCAAACCCAAAAACCAGCACAAACCAAAAGCACTCCCAGGAGCACCAAGACTTTCCAGAGGCTGCAGATTTCAAGAGCAGCCTGGCAGAGCAGCTGCAGAGGGGGGTGAGTTGGCAGCACATCTTGCCAAATCATGGTAAGATCCTGTAAGACTCCTGCAACAGTTCTTTTGGACCTTTCCTGAGGCAAAAAATGTCTCATTTTAAACATTAACGGCAGCGACAAGACTCTTCGGAAAATTCCATCAGAAGTTCTTTAGTCAAAATTTTTCCTGACGCCACAATTCCACAAAAAATTTAGGGTTATTTCTCAGGACACCTTCTTGCAGACAGGAGAGAAAAATAGCTGTAGTGCAGCCAGCTCCTGCAATTTCCCTCCCTCCCCGCCCAGCCAGCCACTGGGAGCTCCAGTGAGATTTGTGTACTGATTTGGAATTCTGCATTCTTCAGGGAGGCCCACAGGACCACAGTTCCTCTCAAGACTTTCTCTTTAATTTGCTGTAATGTGAAGAAAGTCCAGTGCTGTTGGAACTCAGCTAATTGTGTATTGCAGCATCTGCTCAGTTTACTGCAGGGAGCAAAACTCTTCCATCAAAAACATCTGGAAGGCTGAGTAGCAGGTCAGAGCATCAAGCCCTTTCCCAATCCCAGTCCAAGCTTGCTGTGGAGTGGTGGAGATTTGCACACGGATTTCCTGAAATCCAAGTGCTTGTTTTGGTGCCAGTGTATATATGTTCTCATCCCCTTGTTTAGCTGCAGTCTGTACTGCACATGGCCCACAGTCTAAGAGCCCATTGCTATAGAGGCTTAATCTTAAACAAGAATCATGTTGCTAAAGAGAGGGTTTGGTTCAAGCCCTGACTTTATCCAGTAAGCTTGGTCTATTACCAATAGATTTTATCTTAGGCAAAACCTGTATAGACCAAGTAAAGTTTTATTCCAAAGTAGGTACCTGTACTGAAATATAAATAACTGTAGTTCTTTGTCCTGTAATTAAGTGCATTTTAATTCAGTTACTCTGGAGAGAAGGGAGAAGGTGATTTTTCCTCAGTGACTTTTAAGAAAGAAGGAAAAATCTTGCAACAGGATCTTTAAAATTCTTGGATGAAGCATCTTGAAAGTTAAACAATATTCTGGTAGTTAAAGAAGACTAAGTAGATTATTTTATGGAAGGATAAGCTGTGTTCCTCCCTTTTAGATAGTCAAGTGCTTAAAATGTTGATGCTGAGCACTACTGTGAGCATCACCACCAGTGAAAATGAGGATGTTTTAGTCTGAAAGAGTAGCCAAAGTAAATGAAAAATGAAAGCTAGATCTAAGGATACAGCTGTGTGCTTGGGGTTTTAATGGACACAATACAAGAGTAAAATTCAGTTCCCAAAGAACTATTCAGCAATAGCCAAGGACCATGTTGTGTGTAGAATCATGCTGCACTTCCCAACACACCAGGCAAATCCGATGGAACCAAGAAAACCATGATTGTGGTTTAAGAGAAACTTCCAACAGAGGAGATATTGTAGAGAACACCCAAGCTCAAATCTTTCCCTCAGACTTTTCCCACCATGCCAAACAATGTCTCTCCCTCCTTAAAAAAAAAAAGCCTACACATCCATGGGTGTTGATCTTCACAGTTCCAACCTGAGTTTGAGGAGAGTTTATCAAAACAAGAGGTCAGCAAATCTTCAGTCCTTCTAGGACATTTTTCCCAAGTGCCAGGATTACGTTTCAGAGCCCTGCTCTGACTGCAGGGGCAATTCCAGCTGCTCTGAGGGAGCCCAGGGCTCACAGCCCGTGTTCCTACAGACATCAGCCCTGTTTCCCAGCACTGCTGTGAAGGACTTGGCAGTGATCCCTCTCCAGCACGAAAAGGGAGCCTCCCTCCCCAGACCCCTAATACTGAAACCTTGCTGCTTCTCTGTGGTACAGCAGGTTTCTTGCGTGTTTTCCCAGTAATCATCTTTAAGAGGACCAGGAATCAAGGTATCCTGGTTGCTTCATCCTTAAAAGCACATCCTGCTTGGTTACACACTTACAGAGGCCTTGAAAATACGTGATCCTATCCAAACATACAGCGATGATTCCACTTGGAAAACCCAATTATAATTTCCTACTAAATGAGTTCTTCTCCCCGAGGACTCTCTAGAGGAGCCAATGCTTTAGTGCACTAAGCTACCTATGAGATCACTGAAGCTCAGACTAACTCAATTCCTGACAGGCAGCTGCAGTTTCAGCTGGTGTGAAATGGCAAATAAAAGAGAAGATTATCAAATAGAATTAAATGCAGCATCCTCAGGAGGCCAGGATATAGAAAGGGTAAAATTCCTCTCACCTTAATCCTGCATATTATTCTGTTCAACTGAATGACCATAGCTGTATGAAAAAAGACAGCAGGATTTGCTCTCATATGTTCATTGCTTCTCTTCTCAAATTATATGAAATATAATATACACTATACAAAGTGTAGACCCCTTATTAATGTTGCAGCTTGTTAGCATTATTATGTCATTAAAGGTGCACTGGATTAGCACAGGTACACTAAATTACAGTGAAGGTAGCTTACAGAAGACAATAGGACAGTAAGACTGGTTCACAAAGGTGTGCTAAGAGAGCTGATGAAATCAGGAAAAATATGTACTATCCCTGAGTGAAAATACAGGAAGCAGAAGCTACTGACTGCTTGGAAGCTCCCAGGTAAACTCCCATCATACTGCAGCTGCTCATACTTAAGTTACACATCCAAAATGATGTGAAAACAATTTTAATCCAATACCTCCAGTAGAATTATAAAAAAAGCAAAATCAATACTTGTGCCACCAATTTCCAAATGAATGTAAAGGACCCTTGGCCACCAAAGAGGCCAGTTCAGTGTATGGAGATAAGTACATGTATAAAGACCAAGACTGCAGATAGCACAGGGAAGATCTTGCTGATATTCAGACCCTGCTTTAAACACAACATCCCAGGTTTCTTTTTATGTAAAAACAGACAACTTAACCTACATATGCTTATTGACCTGTCACTGAACGTGGTGGTATCTGCCTTCTATAGCTTTCCCTGCTTGTCAGCCCGCATCCCCTGTCATGGGAAGGAAGTACAACAGGAACTTTGTCTTTAGGTACCAAAGTTACACAAATACTGCTCCACAGAAGGAACTGGCAGGACACAGCTCCAGAATGACTCCTATATCAAGCCACAGAAACTCCAGCAAGTCTCCAGTTTGCAATTTCAAAAATTATTTGTGATGAGGCCACTATTGAACAGCTCTCTCCTGCACAAAACACTGATAAATATTCATGAGTTAGGTCTCATAACACAGAAAAGGGGAGTATTATTCTCCCCCAGTAAAGATAAGGGGAAGAGCAGACCAAGGGGTTAAATTACTTTCTCAGGTTCACACGGGAAGTTTGGAAACCCAGAAATAGAATCAGAGGTTGAGACCTTTGAAGGAATTTCAGGTGTCTCCTTTATACATCTCAGAGTGGCTGAACACAACTCCATGCAGGTATGAAATCGGGCCACTCAAGAGGGTCCACAATTAGGCAACTTCTACTAATGACCTTGGCAAAACTTAGTCCCTGCTCTTGACTCCTGCTCCACAGCCTTCAGCACTGCAAAGCACAGTGTGCTGCCCTACCAAAATACACTGGGAGCCCATTGAAGGCTCTGACTTATCCTCAGCCACCCAAAAATCAAAGCTCCATGTTCATTAAGCACTGATTTGTTTTCCAATCAGTTCAACAGAGCTTAAATACTTTCTTTTTGTACTGGAAATTTGGGATAAGTCCTGGGCATTGCAGAAAAGTTATGCTCCAAGAAATCCTTTCCCTCAAAAATAGAAGATTACAACAGTTTCTATAAATATAAATTGTTTTACAGCCAAAGACAGACATTACAGTTTGTTCTAGTTTTCACTGAAATTAAGCCAGCAAATCTCTCATGCCAGTACTATAACAATAATCATGCTGATAGTGTTATTTCAGTTTACCAAAGCCAGAATCCAATATGCTACAAATTAGATCAAGCACCAAATAAAATTAAGCAAAAGATAAGCAATGCAAAAGGTAATGAATGCTATTTTAAAAAATTAAATGTTTGCATTTGTTTGCTGGGTTCAACCTACACAAATATCTTATGTTGAACTACAGCTTTATTTCCCTCTGTTACCATTCCCCCCTCTTTTTGTTTGTGGGGGTTTTTTTAGGTTTAACATCAGATTATGCAGATAAAGATCTTATGAGAGAGCACACTTCAGTTGTGAGGATACTGGTTTTAGGACAGGGGAAGGAAAGCAGGGCTCAGACCAATTAAAAGCTTTAGAGAAGAAAGGCAAATCAATTAAAAATGCCAGAGGGCACACATTGCTTAGGAAGAGACTTTGACAAATTTGAAGCAGCCTTGTTCTACGAGGTCCATAATGCAAAGGAAAATAAGTTGCATTCAGACCCACAAATATTCACGGGAGAATAAGGCATCTGCTACAGCATGGATAACACAGATCTGTGCTCTCACAGGCTGAATAAACAAGCCACATGACTGAGTTAGTGTTTGGTGGGCACTTTGAAGATGAAAAGCAATGTATGAAATGTGAGGTGGTGTTCTTAAGGCACCCAAGCAGGCAGCCTTCAAACTCAGCTGCTGAATTATTAGTCTTATTGATCTGGCACTGCATTATTTTTGCCCCACAAAACCCGTGAGTTTTCAATAGAACCCAGGCACTGGAAAGACAATAGTCATAAAAAGATTTGCAGTTTGGAACTTCAAGGAAATTATATTCCAAATTTGGCAACTTACTAGGAATAAGAACCCAAACTGCCATTGCTGAATGTATCCTTTGACTGTAACTATAATTTAAAAGCATTGTCTGATGTAATTTCTCCTTTTTTCACACAGTGATTCCAGGCCAATTATTTATCCCCCCCCTCCCCCATAAGAATAGTGTTTTGAAGTCAGCCAATGAAACATGTTTTATTTAAGGACTATATTCCTAGAGCAATGGAATGGATTCTTTGGAGACCTAAAGGTTGCAGAGCACTTCATTAGTTCCACATAATGAAAGAATGGTGCAATTGAAGGAGGTCTCTAAGGGAGAGTGGTGTGAAAATTAGAGACTCGTCTGCTCACTCGCAAAAAAAAAAAAAAGAAAAAAAAGAAAAAAGGAAAAGAAAGAAAAAGGAAAGGAAAAAATTGATAAAAAGGAAAAAAAAAAAAAGAAAAAAAAGAAAAAAGGAAAAGAAAGAAAAAGGAAAGGAAAAAATTGATAAAAAGGAAAAAAGAGGGGGGAAAAAAAGGGAGGGGAAAAGGAGAAAAACGAGAAAAGGAAAAAAAAATTGTGGATTTTCTAAATAAAGCACACTGTCTCCATTCAGCCCGTGGAGAAAGGGTGCCTACTCAATCCTCTTACCATTGACAATATAATAAAACCAGAGGAACTTTTTTGAAGTAGATCTGCACATTCCACATTTGGATTGAGGGGCAATGGACTGTTTAAATTGCTATTTACATTTCCAGCTGTTTTACCAGTGATTTGCCCAACTTAATAGCTCTTTAAGCTTTTAAACAAGAAAATAGCTATTCTCACGACTCAAAGAAGAAACCATGGTTATTTCAGTCTGCCTCTATTGTAAAAGGCTTAGACCCCTCTGTCTTTATAGATGCCCTTCCCTTTATAGTACTTCCCTTTTCCATCTCCTCCTACTTTCTAAATCTTCTTCCATTTTTTAGCTCAGTTTTTGCATTACATGCTTTTAGCAACACAATGTATCTTTGCTCATGCTGCTGCTTCAAGGAAAATGTTTGCAGGTAGTCACTGAGGTTCCCAAGAGAGACTTAAGTTAGCCAGAAAATTAGATTTGCATGTATAATATTCTGCTAGTTATTGGGGAGTTAGTCCATGTTAAACAAATGCTCTTGCAGCTACTGAAAAATGTGTATTTATTTATCCACTTTCCTTTGGGGAGGTATTAAAAAAAACCTGTAAGTGTGTACACACATAATGTAAACTGTATTTTCTGCTTATTTTTCAGGCAAAGTGGAAGAAGAGGGCAAAGGGGCAGTCCACAGATAAGAATGAGACCGAGATGAAAGGTTAAAAAGGGGAGGGGGGTTATTTCATAGTGGCTCTATAAAAAACTGGAATTATTTAGTCATAATTTGAACCTATTAGCTTGTTTAAGTTGCCACTAATAAACTAAGATCACGGAGCAGAAATTCAAAAACAAAACCCACCTCCTGCTCTCCCCCTGATCAAAGCTTCAGTGTTTTCCTTTTATTATCTCTAAATGTCCCCTGTGTTTACAGATGATTGCAACACTCATCAGATAGTGGAGCAAACAACCAAATCTAAACCTTGAAGAAAGTGGTGGCAGCAACCCTGATTCAAATTTCTGAAATTAATGCAGTTCAGTAAAGAAAATTTTAGCAGTGGTTGGAAAACCGTAAGTCCTTTTCTTTTTAAGATTGTACCCTAACTTAAATATTTTGAGAGAAAGGAATTGCAACTGGTGTAAACACTAAAACATCTGTGATTTTCTCTTGAAAGGTAACACTTTGTATTTAACAATCAATATATCTTAAGCTAAAATTCCCAGGTTTTGGTAAGGCTTCTAAAAGTCAGTTTGTGATCCCCAAAATAGGAATATTGGGGAGCAAATGTTTGTCCTGGTGTCATGTACTGGCACATCACTGACAACATGAGTTTCACCAGGCAAGTCAGGACCAGAAGTCACTGTTTATTTGAATTACTGTGGCTATAAGAAAATTGGCTTGTAACCCGACCACCTGTTCCTTTCCAAAAGGAAGGGAGAAAACCTGCACACCTGAGTCACTGAAAGGTGACAAAGTTCTGTGGGAAGCAGGTTTAAGGGTAAATCAGGTGCTATCTTTCCTTGCAAAGAAAAAAACCACACCATTCTCAAACAGCACAAAAACAAAGGTCCAGTAGGAACTGCAGAAAGTTGGGAAAACATACAAAAATTCTAAGCACAGTTAGGCTTTACTAACTTTGTTAGGGAAAAGAAATGCCATTGTCTTTTAGCACTCTGCAGGAGGGTTCAAAACAAGCAGGATTTGGCAGAATTTTTTTCTGAAAAACTCTTTAGTCAGATTTTAAAAATTCTGAGGCAGCTCTGCTATGAACAGCAAGAAGAAAGCAAATACACAAGGGGGGGGGAGGACACGGGATGAACAGGGGAGAAAGATTTTGTAAACATCTAGTATGGCATATCCAGCCCTGCTTAGGAGTACTGGTGAAAAACCAGCACTCTGCCTAAATATATGGTATAAAAATACTAAAACAAGTTTGAAAGGAAGTGCCTCAGAGCAGACATTCATCTCATGGCACTCAGCTCTAAGAAACTTGATGCTTTACCACCCTACACGAGACAGATTTTTGGTTATTCATAAAATATCTCCTGTTCCTCCTGTGTTTCTGTTATTGTTGTGCAGCAGGGAGGCTGCAAATCAGAACCTGTTCTGTGCCAAGGAGCTGCTTTCTGAATTTGGGTACACAAGGTATATTCCCCTAGCCTTGGCTTCAACAACTAAAAAACAGCACTAAAATCCATCTTCACCGAAGCTCCTGACAAAATAAGAGGAGAAAAGCTACTGTGTAGAATGTGGAAAGAATTCACTTATGGACCAAAGTCTATTAACAGCCAACAAACCTGTGCTGTGGAATAGAAAGTCACCCTGAGTCAAAAAAATGTTTGAAAGTAAAATTTCCCAGCACTGGGCAAGTTTAAAAGGGATGAGCAGCTCCACTAAAAATAATTGTTTACAGTAATGAAAGGATCAGGAGCCATTCCTGAGCTGCAGGAGCCCTGTGTTAGAGAACTCATTTGGATTAAATCACTTTTGTCTCAAAGATGGAAGTTTTACTGCCAAAGGAACCACAGTGAGAGGTCAATGGCTCAACCTGAGCATTCTGCAGCATATGAAGAGTTGCACATTTTCTGCAACATTCAGCTGCCACAGATCTCAGTAATATCTCCTGGCAAATCTCCTTAGGCTTCTTCCTGCTCCACTAAAATCACTGGAGGTTAGGAAAGAAGGACCAAATGTGTGTTATCTGTTGCTGCAGACCCTCAGGTATAGGCTTTATATTTACCTATTTACTAACGCAGGTAGGATTATTTAGCCCAGTGATTCCTATTTCTCTAAAAATC
>NW_016690309.1:2000345-2049975 GCF_001604755.1 Lepidothrix coronata | reverse complement strand
TTCTTAATGCCCACAGGGTAGAAATTAATCTGATACAGGCACGTTGCAAATGTGGAATAACACACAGCAACTCAGAAACCAAGGAAAAGACTGGCAGGTTACCTTCACCTCTGATCTCCTCTTCCAATTCACAGTCTGCCTTCACCATTCAGAGTCCTTTTTCAGTAAAAAAAGAAAGAACAAAAACAAAAAAAAACCACTGTCAGGGATAACCAGAGCACAGTAAGCTCTACACCCTCCTCCCAGCGAGTCTGCTTTGCAACCTCTTGCAGAGGTCCTAAGTATTTGCAGCTGGGTGTTAACACTTGGGGTGTGGTTGGTGCCAATCACCTTCCCAGGTGAGCACAGACACCCTGGTGCACCGGGGAGCCCTCTCAGAGGTCCTGCAGGTGACTGGGGTGTGGGGGTGCACAAATGCAGCAGCACAGCTGAAGGCCATCAGAAACTACTGATTATCTAATGTAGATACTCCCAGCTTGCAACTTCTTGGTATTGTCTTCCCCAAGTGACAGCTGTGAGCCCAGAAAGGCGTTTACAGCTCCAGAAATGGTGTGGCAAGAAGCAAAGTTTAGAAACAAAGGAGTTTCACTCTAATCTTTACTGCAGGTTGTTGCGTTTCCAACGCCTCTCAGGTGACTGGGAGAGCATTTAGAGAGGAGGGATTGTTTGGTGAGACAAACCCAGTTAGCCACGATGTCATGAGGTCTGAGCACACCTCGTGCCTTGGGTACCCAGGAGAGGAGTCTCAGTCCAACCCTGGGCCACTGCAAGGCTCCCCAGGGAGGAGCTGGTCTCTAGGCATGGCCGATTTCCAGTGCTCCAGAGGAACTGAGCAAACGCTGACCCAGAGTACATCTGGCTAACAGTATAGTGAGAGAGAAAAAAAAATAAATCTTTCTTGGCCCCAGTGCTTACCCAGCTAAACCCCTGAAGCACAGGCTTTTATTACAACCATTATCTTTATGCAAATGACGATCATGCTGAGGACTTATTCTGCCTGTTACATACTAAGGAAAAGAGCTGAATGACTGCTACATCTTCTGGACAGATTCCTTGGCCAGAAGTGACCATTCATGCCAAAGCCAGTTTGAAAGAATATCTTTTAGAAAGATATCCAACCTGCCTCCTACAGACACCAAGTGATGCCAATCATGCTGCCCCCTTCACCTATTGTTGTAATGTTCAGTTACCCTCACTGCCAGGGCACTTTCAGAAATCAACGTAAAATTTCTCTAGCACGAGCTCTTCCCCATCAGATCAGTGTCTGCAAGCCTGAAAAGCAGTGATAAACTGCTCGGTTGCATTGCTCTGTTAACATGTTACTGATGGCAGTTTTATGAAGAGCTCTGCTAGCCTTGAACTGCTCCATTTCAGGCTTCAGTGGGATTCACAAGGTATCAGGGAAATTCTCTCTCGGATGTCATAAGTTCTGCAAGGGAACTAGGCAAAAACTTGGTTTTTTATTTGTTTTTTTTTTTTTTCTTCTTTTTCTTGCATGGAAAAACCAGATGGACATAACAGAGGCAAAATGAAAACTGACTCCAGTCTACAAGCTATGGCACAGAGCATGGCTGCAGGGCACACACTCTTTTATCCTTACTCTGTCCATTCCAGGAATATACACTGGCCACACACAAAAAGCTTGTATGATCTCAACCTACCAAAAGGGATCCTAGGAGAAAGCACAGGCAGGGAAAGAAAAAACAATTAGTGGGATTTGAGACAGCGGAATGCCTCTTGCAGCTATTGCTACAAAGTCAGTGTGGTGGCTCAGAGCTCTGAGCACTAGAAAGGCACAGATCATTACTCTGATTTTAATGGGTAAAACATGGGCTCTTGCCAGCTGGAGATACTGCAGTCAGATAGAGCAGAGGCCATCTTAGTCTATGTTTTCTTGTTACAGAAGCATCCAGAGCAGAGCAGTCACACACATCACCCAGCATTATGTAAAAACAGCTCCCCAGCAGCTCTGGGATGTGCTCAATCAATAGCTGGAAAACACTATTTGGTTGAACATTGAGTAGTAGCAGGTGCACCTACTCCAGAGCTATTAAAATGCCTGTTCCCCCAATCGATTCCTCACAGGATACTCCTTGGGTTACAGAGCTTTCAAAAGCTCTCTCACTTAAGGCTTCTCTTGCCTGGCTGTGTTGCCACCACCACAGCAGGGACACGAGCAATACCTGTGTGAGGTGATCACTGCGCTTATTGCTGGGTGACAAACACATAGATGCTGTGTCTGCTGCCCTTCTGTGCTCATTTACTTCTGTTCTTTACTTGCTTCAGTTTGAACAGGTATGGTTTTGGTGGCAGGTGCACTTTTAACTGTAAATAGCCAACAAAAAATTGACTGAAAACTCTTTCTGTCCCTGCTTCCTTGCTGGGGTATCACTTGTGTGTTGAAGTCAGTCTAAGCACAGTACATATAAGCTGAAAAATCTTTTAGTCCCTAAGGCCAGAAGTACAGTAAAATTTATTTGAGTTCCTTGACATCAGCCCACTCAACAGCACTGCTGAAAGTCCTGTGCTGAGAGTCCAAAATAAGAGCATATATAGAAATTATCTCCCCCATAATTCTTTTTGGAAAGTTCAGAACATTGGCTGAATAAAGATGCAAGGCAAAGTGAAGGCTTCAGACTCTTATTGTGGATCACACTGCATAATACCATTCTGAGCAGTTTTCCTGAGCTTCTTTTTTAGAGCATGAACTTCAGTCACTGAAGCTGCACAATGATTCTGCATGAACAGCTTAACTTGCCTTCAAATGCTCTGTGCCTTAATAAGCCTCGTGCCTGCTTGTGAAAGTCTTTCACAGTCTGATTCCCAGACTGTAAGTTCTGGCCATTTGTAAGTACACAAAAATGATCAAAAAATACAGAAACAAGTAAAAATGCTCAAGATCAGAGCCCTGAAACACTGCATTATGTGAATGTAAATACAGCTTAAGAGCTGGACTCCATGATCCTTGTGGGTCCCTTCCAGCTCGGAATGTTCTGTGACTCTGGTGCTCTGCAGGGACAAATCCTAAATTTGCTGCACTCAAAGAACCTCAACCTCAGAAGCCAAATTTGCATAACCAAACTATTCCACTTGGTTTTCCCTCTGAGGGGAAGCAGCACAAGCAGCTGTGAGGCTGAGAACCAAGAGGGGTGGCAGAGCTTGCCTGGCACACGTGTGTCGCTGTTCGCCTGCATCCAGTGCACGTGTGCTGCGGTTCTGCAGAGAAACCAGCAAGAAAAGTTTGTTCTCTGCCAGAGTCTCTCTTAGCAGAGTCACTACAGCACATTTCCAAGGCAGAACAGCTTCTCTGGGGCCTGGTGTTATAATTTTGGCAGACAGTCCTTCGCGCCGTTTGAGAGCACTTGTGATGCGAGGCTGCCGTGCGTACGTGGTATATGTGGCACAGAAATTTCTCATCCCCACTTTGCCTTCTGGTAGGAAGTTAACACAGGCTATTGCTCAGCAAAGGGCAACGTTGCATTGTGGATCCCTGATTTAAAACAATAACAAATGTCTCCTGCATAGAAAACTAATAGGCCCTGTCCCCAGATGGTGTAAATTAGCATGGCACCACTAATGTCTGATTTATAACAACTGAAGACCCAATACACCACATGATTAAACGTGCACTTTGCTAGCCTGGAAATGTCTTGAGGGCCATGTAATTGTGTGGTAATGAACTAAACTTTTAATTAAGTTCTCATTTTGAATTAGAATCAATAAGTCAATAAATAGCCTTCATTTGATTTAGATGATAAATATGCACAGCTGAGACTGCACTCTGTGTCCTCCCCGGTTTTCAGGCTCTCCTTTCTCCTCCATATGTCAGAATCTAATGAAGGAGCTCTGAAGTATGGTCCTAATATATTATTGTCACACATGGTGATAATACTGGGAGAGTTAGGAGACTGCCAGGTTTCTATTATAAATCCTGTTCCCAAGGTTTTACAGCATGTGTGCTTCAAACTGCAGTCAGCAAAGTTGTTTTTACAAGGAGCTGTCAGCCCCAGTGTGAATTTTTGTCAAAATAAAATTAAAAATGGATTTGATAGATTCAATCTGTCAATTTTTTCAGGATTTCTGGAGCTATTTTTGCTAACCTCTGCCATAATATGCCTGTGATTTGAAAAATGCAGTTTCATAGCAAGCTTTTCAACAAGACTTAATAGCTGATTTTTGTTGGAAGGAGAGAAAGGGCAAATAGGTTTGTATGATGGCTATGACTTATTTTAAGAGTAGACGAGACCTCTCGACCATCTAGTCTGACCCTTTGAATAGTTAGGTCACAGAGTTTCACCCAGTAATTAACACATCTGTCCCAGTAACTTCCAGGTTGAATTAGAGCAGTTCTTCAGAAAGCTGTTTCTTCTCACTGTAGGGAATGTTGCAGACAAACTATATAATCCAGCACTTGGAATGGCAGAGCTGCAGTTATCACTCCAGACTTGTACTCTTCACTCTGATTCTGACTCACTGTGTGGTCTGAGGAAAATAACTTAATTTTTCTGATTTCTCCATTTTTTCCATCTTCCGCAACGAGGAGAATAATATTTAAAAGCCTCAGAGAGGAGGTGGTGAGATGTGGTAAATTATTTGAGGAATGCTTTGAACTACTCAGATAAAAGATGCTATTCTGTAAAAGTGAAGAAAGACACCACCATGTATTCAAATTTCAAAACTGATTACTTTTCAAAATGTGTTCTTTCTCTGCATTTGTGTCAAGTTAACAGCTACTGGGGAACAGATCAGGTTAGGTGAGGAACTGAATCTCACAGTCCATTGTTTTCAGTATTTTAGACAGAAACAACATAGTTGGTATGGATATTTTCACTCTACTTGTAATACTCTAATACAAAGGGTGGTTTTCATTACAGCCAGATTTTGTCCTCATTTCCACTGGATAAAGCACCTTTATCCAGTGGGACCCTCCCAGGGTTACAGTAACTGTCCCTTTCTTGACTGTCCAAATATCTGGTAGATAATTGGGTCCTGGAGAGCAACTGAAATTAATGGGGCAATTTGGACTCCCACAGGGGTTGGACATCCAAAAAAATAGAGGGTTACATCTTCAAGACCCTAATAATAATGCTTGGCACTGGCCTAAAGAATAATTCAGACCATCATGGCTTAGAAAATACCCAGCATCGTTCAGCTGGAATATCCAGGACCTTTTTCAGAGTGACTTTTACAATGAAGTTCCAATAATAATCCTTACCATTTGGGGGCTGTATTTACCCTGAAAAACACATTTGCTACAGACAGTGACTTTCTTGCAAGACACAAGGTGTAGGTGGAAGACTCCCAAAATAATGATAAAAGCTGGTCTTAACTGGTTTTCCAAGGTCTGAACAGCCAAGTTATTTAGAAATATAATTTCCATGGTACAAACCTGTGTTTTTCCAGCTCAGTTGCATTAGAAATTCAACACCAGTTGAGAGTTCTCAAAGCCTTTGTAGGCTCAAGAGAAATTTCTGTGATGGTTTGGGAGGTCTCAGGCTCTGGATCCTGGTCACAGAGAAGAATGCATGTTTGTGTGAAACCCAGCAGGACACATTTTGGTTGGCCTTGTGAGCTTCAACTACACAAAAATAACAGATAATCTGTTGTTGCTCACACAGACTTTCAATGTCTTTTAGTAGTTTAAAGGGGGACCAAAAAACAGTGGAGACCAAAAAAAGAGTTGGAAACAACTTCTAAAGAGTGCACATTAGCAAGTAAGTGTTCTTGAGCTGGGGATAGTTTAGATTCAGGACAGTATTGAACAACCCACACACCACGATTTCAGCAACCCCTCAGACATGATTGACCAAATTCATTCCTGATTTATAGTGTTACAGTGGGATTGGACTGAGCAGTGGATTTAACATGCTGACACTGTTCAGGGAGAGATGCACAGGTGTACAAACAAACATCACAAAGGCACTTACAATGTCATTTCTCAGGATGCTTTCCTGTCCCTTCAGGCACCAGAGGTGACCAGAAGCACATTGGAGCAGAGCTGGTCAGCAAAGCCTACAAGTATAAAAGTACTGAGGAGTAAGAAGTAAAAGCCATTTCTCTAAGTGAACAACACTGTTCTGTCATGACTATGTTTGAATATTTACAACCCAGCTTAGTCCTGAGTGTAAAAACTTACCAGAAGCACGTTCCTCTGGGGGTTGAAGCTCACCTTTGTCACAGGTAACTGTACAGTATAAATTGCCAGGTGATACTCCAGGCTGACCTGGAGCCCCCTCTCTTGCTCTATGGCAGACACCATTCCTGTAAACACCAGACCAAGGAGTTTTGCTTTCCCTGTCAGGATCTGAGGTAAGTCAATAGCTCCTGTGCTGGCAAAACCACAATATTAATCCCGTGACATTTGCCTAGGTAGGGAACAACACTACTTAGCAGTCACAGCTTGGCCAGCACAGATGCAGAATGGAAAACTTAATTTTACTCTCTTCTGAGCTACAAATATGGGGTTTATTGCTGCTATCTTCATTCCACTAGCCTTCATACTGAAACTAGTACACTAACATGTTACTGTGCAAGGAGATTCACGTCACAGTAAGATTCTTTGCTGTATTAACATTAAATAACACACAGAAACCATATCAAAACAAATTGCTGGCTGCTGATGGGATTTATTTAATATTTGTTTTATATATTCAGGCTTGTGGGTAGGTGTCCCAAACAGCTTGGTGCTAATACTAGTTCCTTCTCCATGAGGAATAGGTCCTTTTTCTCATTTAGATGGCCAGAAGAACGTGGGAATCTTCAGGGCAGCTGCATGGGACCAGACACAAGGAAATACAAGGAGGTAACTGGACAGCTAACAAAACATGCCAAAATTAACAGTATTTATTCCACTGTGACGTTAGTGCTACTAATCTCAGCAGAACTGAAAGCTCCAGAGCACTTTGTCACTGATGTGTGGCACGGATCTCTTGACACTGACAGTCAGCTTTCCACCAGTGTGAACCACCCGTGGAGAGCAGCCCACCATGAACACACAGGGTGTTTGCAGGGCTTGGCCTGTCGTGCAGATTAAGTCTGAGGTGGAGCAGCCAATGGTTTTGATCCCCTGGCAGCATGCAGGGCAGATGGAATATTAATCTTCTGAAATATCATACCATGCAATTTATAATAAATCAAGGGACTGATGAGGAAAATGCAGGACGATATAGTGGAAAATGGGCCATTTTAATAATCTGGTTTCGGCAGCATTAGAGAAATGGGCAAGAGATTCCAGACATATTTGAAGACTTTGAAGGCACCAAGGAACTAATCCATTTAATTCAATAAAAGTCCAGTCTGGAGTTGCCTCATTTGCAGCTCGCTTGACATTTGCTAAAGTTTTTGGTTCCAGTACAATAAAATTGCTCTCTCAGTATAATTGAAGCTCTCACTAACCCATTATTGAGTGAGACATTCGGTGTCTGCCGAAACCTTTTGTCTCAAAACCAAGAACATAAAATATTTTATCCTAAATGGGACATGACAATTGACTGGTGACATTTGAATGCAGGGGCTGGCCTGGACTCTGTCTCCTGAGAGACTCTACTGTTGCAGAGATGACTCCTGCCAGGCTCTGAACTACCTCAAAAACACACTTTAAAAATGTTCTGATTTTGGCTGGGATAGAGTTAATTTTCTGGTACAGTGCTGTGTGTTGGATTTAGGATGAGAACAATTCTGATAGCACACTGATGCTTTAGTTGTTGCTGAGCAGAGCTTACAATAAGTCAAGGATTTTTCAGCCTCTCATACTGCCCTGCTAGCAAAGCAGGCTGGGGGTGCCCAAGAAGCTGGGAGGGTACAGAGCCAGGACAGCTGATCCCAACTGGCCAAAGGGATGTTCCAGACCATTATGCTGAACAATAAAAGTGGGGGGAGATGGCTCGAGGTTGGAACCTGCTGCTCAGGGACTGGCTGAGCATCAGTCAGGAGGTAGGAGCAAAAGAAATGATGCATCTCTTCTCTGTCCTATTAAACTCTCTTTATCTCAGCCCATGAGTTTTACCTTTTTTTCCCGATTCCCTGCACCATCACAGTGGGGGAATAAGCAAACAGCTGTATGGTGTTTAGCTGCCTACTGGATTAAACAATAAAAACCCCTTGAATTCACAGTGGGTTTTGGTTGTTTTTTTTTTTTTTCACGTGGACCACTATTGACACACTGTGACACTTCTATCCACGATGGAAGCTCGTTAGCTCCATTATAAATCACAGCCCCACAGGAGCAGATGGCCTCTGGGTGCATGTCACTGAGCACAGGCTGCAGCTCCCTGGGCAGTGGCTTCAGGGCTGAGCCATAACCCAACACTACACCATGAAACCACTATTTATGACATTATTTGTCTTCCCAGACCAACGAGTATAAACCCAACCTCGTGCTGAACGACTCCTCTGACTGGACACTAGAAGGCAATGACATCCATCTGCTTCAACAGTCCCTGCCTGTAAAAGCCTCACAAACACTAGGAAAGGAGTCATGGCCCACAGGCAACAAAGGTCAAGAGCTTTGCACCCAACACAAGTGTGATACTGCTCTCTCACCTGTCCGAGGCACCAGAGGCTGTCAGGGCACTGCAGCTTGTCCATGAACTGACATCCTGGTTGGATGGTGTTGTACAAAACAGGGACTGCACAGAGTAACTGGCCTGGTTTTGTGCAAGGTAAAGCCCTCACAGCTGTTTCCCAGGCCATTTGCTTGCAAATTGGTCTCTTGCTTTGCCAGTGAAAGACAAATCAAGATCAGTAAGGAAAGTGCTGAACCTGCAAAGTGTAACATCAGGGCTATTTGGCACTTCTGATAAAATGAATACATTGAATAAAGGTTAAATAATAACTGATTGAAGAACAAAGATGACAGCAAATTATACTGACCATTTTGTTTGCCTGAAAGTGCTCCTGACAGAGGATGGATGGATTCACTTTTACTCAGAAATACCATCCAATTCTCAAAATGCCAACAGAAAACAATTCAGGAACTACAAATGCAGTCCAATGTCAAACAAAAGATGCAATTTCAAGTCACAAAACAACAGCTTTCAGGGGAATGACACATCCCTCAATTGGTCTGCAGATTGCACCACGCAGCTAAAACCAACTTTGTGGGTGGCAGCACAAAGGAGGCACAGAAACTCTCTGGTTATATTACAACATTATGATAAAATTCTGTTTATTAAGTCAATCTTCCATTCTCTGCTTTAAAACATCTACATTTATTTCCCCCCTCTCCCATTCTCCTCCAGTTCAGTTGTACAAGTGGATTATTTGCACCAGTCTGCCCCAGCCCACCACAGCAGCACCAAGGCTGAAGCTCAGCTCTTTGCTGGGGACACTGTGTGGCTGCAGCACTTGTCCCCTCCTCTCTCTGGTCTGCTTTGGTAGCAGGGCATCTAGAGGATTCACCCCTCCCAGGAAGAAGGGAGGGGCATAGGAAGGGGTTTTGAGATTTGGGTTTATTTCTCACTATCCTGATTCGATTGGTAATAAATTCAATTGATTTCCGCAAGTCGAGTCTGCTTTGCCCATGACAGTAACTGGTGAGTGACCCCTCCCTGCCCTTACCTACACCCACAAAAGCCTCACATTATATTTTCCCTCACCTGCCCAGTTGAGGAGGGCAGTGGTGGAGCAGCTTTGCTGGACACCAGCCTTCCAGTCAGGGCCAACCCACCACACCTCCCTGCCAGGAGACTGCAGGGAAGTACCTTAGCACAGGAGGGCTACCCACTGGGATATTCCACTCCTGCTGGCTTCCAGCTGCTCCCATGCAAGGAGAACTGAGGGTTTACTGGGAGCCTTACCAAGCTCTCATGGTTTGTGTCTCTGGGATTGCTTCTGGCAGCGGAAGGAAGGAAGCTGGCAAAGAGCTTGTTAACAGGAAGCCACCTGAGCAAAACATCATCCTGCAGAAGCAACTCCTCACTACAGGAATTGTAGCCCCTTAGACATCCTCTTCCATATATAAGAGCAGTGACACTTTTCTTTTTTTTGTCCTGCCTTTTTCCTTCTTGCATCCTCCCAGGTATTGTTTGTAACTTCAACTCATCCAGAGCATTCCACAGAGGCATCGCTCACTGCCTTTCAGCATACATTCACTGAAGTCACCAATCATGAGGGGTTTTTTCTCTTTTGGAATATTTTTGCAGTCACCCATAACTCACACAAGGTTTGTGCAGAGTTTGTTTTTTTCTTTTGGTCATAATTCTCACAGGAAAATGAAACAATTTAAAAGCAGAGTATGGAACTCTGGTGATTACAGTAGGTTGCTGACCTGCTGTGGGGTAATTGCTCAGTAGTTAGAGCAAAAAGGCCATCCTATACTTGTCTGTGCTTCACTAACACAGCATTGCTTTCTGCTCCAACATTGATGCAGAGGTGATAGTTATTTGCAAGGCTGCTCTTTAACTATCCAGACAAGATGTGCTGGTTAAAAAAAAAAGTACATCTCAAGCACCATCCTTATCTTAGAAAGTGAATAAAAGAATCATCAAAATACATATCACCATCTGGATCGAGTCAGGATCATTTTTGCTTTGTATAACATGCCAGAGAATTGCTGGGCCATAAACACAACTGAATCTAAATTGGCTATCCTAAGGAAAGGCAAGGGAAAAAACAAACACTTTAGGCAGATGTGCTCCTGCAGTCCTGATCTTTATGCTGCCAATACAGATAAAAATAATTAAAGCAGAGATGGCTGTGCTTGGCAGTCCCTGATATTTAGGATCAATAGAGCAATAAAGAATGCATAATTCAACTTTGGGTTAATTGCTCTGCTTGGTGTGGCCAGAAGTCCTGTCCTTCTGTAAACACCATAATTCTCTTGTTGGTTGCTTAAGTCCAGCACGTGCCTGCCTAAATCTACATCTAACACTGATATATCTGAGAGAATCACAGGATAATACTAAAAAAACCTACCTGGTTGTTACTCATTCTGTCAACATCTGACAGCTCTGTGTCAGCCTCGGGAGACCCCCGAGTCCACATGGCACACTG
Organism: Lepidothrix coronata; assembly: GCF_001604755.1. Taxonomy (NCBI): domain Eukaryota; kingdom Metazoa; phylum Chordata; class Aves; order Passeriformes; family Pipridae; genus Lepidothrix; species Lepidothrix coronata. The sequence continues at coordinate 2,038,983 of NW_016690309.1, read as the reverse complement.
CAGTGGATTATCTGGGGCTCAGCTGCAGGGCTGGGGAGCCTTTCTGGTTTCAGCCAGGACACAATAGCTCCGTGGGAGATGGGGATATGGTCCTTCCAGGAGGACCGAGGAAATTACATTTTCTGTCTCACTTTAGTTTTTAAACCGACGGTAGAAAAAACCTGCTGTTGTTTTTGGACCGAGCCATGTGGAACACTCCAAAAGGCAAAGGCCCAACTCAGTAAGCACTTGATCAGGCTGCAGATTTTTGCTGCTGAACTTAAAGTCATTCAGTCGCTGTCATCCCTTCCTCTCCCACCCAAAAAGGGCAGTTATACCAAATTAGCAGGACAGAGTAGAACAGAGGGTAGGGAGTGAAAGAAAAACAATCCTTTGCACCCCAGTAAGATAATCTCATTATGATCTTCAGTTAGGACTGGTGATCTCACAACACTGGGCAGTCTCAAGGGGGTAATATACAAACCCACACTGAGTAAAACAGAAATTGAGAAAGAGCTTCCAAATATTTTGAATTGTCACTTCATCCAGCTTCTTAAGACTATTTGTGGAGACGCCAGTGCATGCAACCTTGGTCCTGCAGCCAACCTAGTGATGCTGCAACCAGACAAGATTTCACTTCTTCCCCGTGTTGTCTCATTGAGGCTGCTTAAGTTGATATTTTTTCCATGGCTACTTGAACATTGTCATGAATAATGTGGTCCACTTTGTATTAATTTGACACCCTGAAAGTTGCAGGTATTAAAATGCAAGGAAAATGCCTTAATCAATTAATTAAGGGGTGTCTTTCAGCTGAAAACAAATCTAGGACTGGTCTCAATCTCTGAAAGTTCCCAGCAGTCCCAAACTCACAAAAAGTGCAGGCCAGCAGAAAGCAGCAGAGCACAGCAGTAAATCTGCAAAGCTATTAGTCTTGTAGACAGCTGTTACAAATGCAGCAGAAACTTATGGATCTACGTAATCTCAAATGTAAAAAGTCATACCTTTCATTCAGAGGAGTGCTTTACAACCATTAATTAAACCTCATGACACTGCAGGGAGTTGGTAAAATGCTAATGCCAGTTTGGCAGATGTGTAAATTAGCCTATTTATCACTTCATATTTGAATGTACTTGATCACATCCAGGGGAAACTGAACTGGAACCTTGTAGCCATTGATTTTCCTATGCTAGAAGATATGTACAGCATCTCAAGAGATTTGGAGAAGGAACATTCCATTTTAAAATAAAATTACTTGGATTAGTAAAGACTCTAAACTCTTACCTTTCCCCAACAAGATTTAAAATAAATATTCTCCCACTACTGTCCCTAACACCTCAGAAAAAAAAATAATTCAAGTTTAGAAAAGTGTGAAATAAGTTACTGTTTCTCTATTTTATTCACCTACTAAACATTTTTGAGAGTCCTTTTCCTGTAGAGATAATTAGAGATAAGTGTGACTAAATTATCAACCTACTTTCAAGTCAACCCATTCCTAGAAGCAAGTAAGTAACACTAGGGCACAACAACATACGAGTTACGATTTCCAGGGAGGAGGGAAAGGCAGGTGAGAAGTAAATAAACTCTTGATTTTCAGATAATTTAGAAAACCCCAGGTCTGTTTGCTCGGAATGCCAAGCTCAGTTAACACTGTAAGCTCTCAAAAGATGAGGCACATGGAAAGAATAGATGGAATAAAATGTTTGGTGTTGTGAAGCCTCAGTGCCACACTCAGTGAAGGGTAATGTGTCTGGCCTCTGAAGTTAATAGACACTTGAAAGGACTGGTGGTATCTCTAGCATATGGCACTTTTCAGAAGTGTTAAGCAAGGCCTGACCTTGTAATTTAGTGGGCAGGAAAGCAGTTGAAGCTGAGGGGTCCTAAGGCTTTCAGCTCTCTGCCCACTCCCCATCTGTTTCAAAACTCAGGGCCCAGCAGAGAATACATTGCAGAATAATCCCATAACTGGTCACATAAAATCACTGGTGCCTCCCCAGTGAGCTGCACCCTGTTTTGGTCGTAAAACCTTTGGGAAGCCATAGCAGGTGCAGAACAGGTACACTGAAAGGGACAATGTAAAGATCTGGCAAAGCTGCAGAAGCCTGAATATGATTGCTTTTAACATTAGAGTTGCACAGCTTCCTAAGCCAGGGGTAACCAGATCCCCTCCCCCGGGCAGAAAGCTGAGTCCTGCCCCACGAGGAGATCCCTGCCTCCGTTCTCTCCAACTTTAGTCAGTCATGCTTTGGCTACGTAAACTCAGCCAACTTCCTTTGAAGCATCATGTCCTGACAGCTGCTGGGAACAGGATATCTGACCTGGTAGGTGTAGCAAACCCTAAATTCCTGGAAAGGCCCCCTTTGAGTATTTCCTTTCCTATGGAAATGGGCAGAACTGTCAGGCTCCTTGGAAACCGCGGTTAATCAAGGGTGAGGAGCTCGTTGCTGCAACGAAGATGCAGACAAAATTATTTCTTCTTCCCAGCACGTCTACTATTCTGGTCAAGCCACACAGAGTAGGTTCAGCTTTGAGCTTGAAGCCAGGAAGTGCTCCAGAGCTGTGCTCCTGACAGTGATGCCTCCTATAAAGTGCTGCGCTAAATAAATATCTGACATGTACCCGGGACTTATTCCCTGGAAGCATCCCAAAGTGTTCTGCATGCTATATATAGGAATCACTTCATCTGCCACCAAAATGTGGTTACATCTGAAGTGAAAGGGAGGGCAGAGAACAGGAACACTGCGGCTATGATGTGAAAAATAGATCAGCTAATTTTAAAGGCAGATGAATTCCTTGAGCCTGAATCAGAGCCTTTGAATCCCACTCACTTAACAGAAAACGTCACAAAGAATCTTCATTGATGCCCTAATGTCAGGTTCTTCCCCATTACTGCTGAAACACAGTGGTCGTGCACAGCAGCTCTGAGGTGCATTTGCCCTTCAGCCATAACATGATCATTTTAAATATCGTTGGGAATACCAGGAGGACTTGTCACAATGACACCGACTCCGAACACTGGAGATAAAGCAGCAAAGAAGGGAGGACTGGTAATAAATTACCTGACAAGAGCCATCCCTGTGGTTCACAGGAACAGTGACCAATGCAGTCCCCTCACAGCTATCCTGGGAAGTGAAGATCAGCAGAGGAGGAACCAAAGGCTCAGACAGGCTCACATCCTCCATACCCAGCAGCTGTTCTCCCAGTTAGATCACAGTGTCAGCCTCATCAAAACCTCTAGCAGAGGCTGAGGGTTGTCCCCTCTCTCCTCAGGGACTGGACAAGCTCCACCAGGGTTTGGGGTCTAAATCTCTCCCAGGCTCATGGAATAGAACTGACAAAGCACAGTTTGGTGGCTTCTTCCACCAAAGAAGTGCGTTCTAGGGCATCTTCCTAACTATTGCTGGGTCATGCCTGATTTGCTGTTTCCATTTATTATTGACTATGGAGCTGGAGCTCTCTTTTGGCTCTTCTGATGCCACACAATCCACCTCATCCTGGGGCATCCAACCCTGCCCTTCAGCTCATTGTAAGAGCTCACTCTGGGAATGAAGCATTTCCAAAGCAGCAAGATCAATGCTAGTGTTGGAGAAGGAACCCAATGCCTCACACTACCAGTTCTTCAAATTGTACCTATTTACCTGTTCCCTGTTTCACCAGAAAAACGTTTAATAAAAAAAACCAAGGACAAAAAAAACCTAAAAACTTTTCACACAGATCAATTTTAGAATTGTAGCGTTGAAAAGCATGTAAAGAAAATGTCTGCATGTGATAAAAATGCAGTGAGGTTTTTACTTTCAACAGAATTTTATGAAGGACAGAAACATAAAATATTCCTCTTTGTCTTTTCCCAAGTGGACAAGAGTTGCACAAAGCAAATCTAGCACTGTGTTGCAAAGAAATTACCACAAAGGGAGCAAGATCCAGTCTCCTGGAGATAGCTGAGAAAGATGTTAAGTCAGTAAACATGTGAGAATAATCTAAGCACCCCAGTCTTACCAGGAACATAGGATTTTCCACACTGTATCAGTTAATAGAGTCCTCTTGAGATGGGTATTTTTGCAAATACACGGTGCTACAAAGGAGCTGAGAAAGCTTATTTGGAATTTCTCCTGTGAAGTGAGGTTCAGAGGCAGACTGATTCAGAAAAAGGGAAAAAGCAGAGAGCTTTTAGCCCCTGTGGTTGCAAATAAAGATTTTCAAAAAAAAAAACAAGATCATAAAGCCTCAGAAGGTAGAAGACAAACAAAAGAATATATGTGTATTATTTTAAAACTATCAATTTTTTTAAGTCAATCACATAATTTGTGGGGTGGAATGGATGTCTGCTCCATGAGATTTGAATGCCTGGTTTGGAAATGCTGGACTTTATAGTATTATTTCCTACTTATTTTATATTTATAGTATTGAGGCCAAAAATTCCAAGTTTCAGTGGACTAGAATGCTTTCTTCTCCCGAGGTGATAAATCCCTGAAAATAATGGAAATACTGAAAGAACTGTAACTACACCGTCTCAAATGAATCACCATGATTTTTAGTTTCCAATTAAAAGCATATTTCTGTCAAAATCGGCTCTTATATAACTTGTAAATCATTTTGGTGGCAGCTCAGAGGGGAAATAAGGGGAATGTTGATCTTGGCAAGCTCGATCTTGGCAAGAAAAAAAAAAGAATTTTCGTCTGAACTTAAAATTCTTAAAACCCCTTAATCCAAACAATATATGCACTGGGTAAAAGAACTCTTTAAAAAGAAGGTTAAAAAAAAAAAAAAGGCATCAGCCAGTTTAAGCTCACAAACAAATTGACAGGTATTCTGCTGCCTCCCTGTGGAGACTGGGATGCCTTAGCTGGAATTTCTATTGAAACCAGAATCAAGGGCAAGAGCATTTTTAGTTCGAACCAACTTGCGAGAGTATTTCTAATTATCTGCTACGTTTAAAAATGCAAAGAACGCACTGGAGCTGTAGGAAGTACATCGGTGGGTCAGTCCACAGGGGGAATTACCACTAAGGTGCTGCACAGTCCCTGAACCTGGTGCTGGACTTCGAGTGATCAAGGAACTGCTGCAGCACCCTGCTACACATTCCCGCTATTCCTACACTAAGCTTAAGAAAAAAAAAAAAAAGTCAGTTTTCTATTGTTTTAGCCCCAAACCTGCTCTCTAGTTAGTGCAGGTAAGGAAGCAGCAAACTGGCAGCAGCGCTGAATTAAATGGGTTCAAGTGGTGTGTAAATGGAACTTCCACTTCGGGTCTCCCTCATCCCTGTGGAGCACAACAACTCGTGTTTCTATTCCCTGCCACTCCTGAGGAAAAACTTAGAGAGGGAAATAATTCTGACCCTCTGTTAAAGGGGGAAGGCAACTCTCATTTTACAGAAGACAGGAGCAAATCAAAAGGTTCTGCAGAAGCCTTTTGTAGGGAGTGAAGGGTGGGGCTGCCCTGGAGGCACAGAGCAAAGAAGGAGAAGACGGGGAACCAGTTGCAGTTCTTGGTTAGCACTGGAGAAGACACAAGCCAGTGCTGACTCAGCAAGCACTGCCTGCCAAAATAAAGGCATGTCAGGGGCAGCACTGTCCTGCCTGCCCTTCTTTGGCACTGAAAGGACCAGTCAGATCTTTGTTGTTCCCATTTTCTCGTATTTCTACTTCCCAAATCTCTTCAGCACCTGGCACTCTCACTGCTGTGAGATACAGATTCAGTGGAGCCTTCGCTGGGATTTCTATTGGGGAAGAAAGATGGTGGTGGGATTCCACCTCATCTGAGCCACCTGAGCGAGCTAAACCATCCTCTGGAGTTGCACTGCTCCTTAATTAAGAATTGAACTATCATCAGGGGTGGGGGGAACCTTCCTCTCAGGAAGCTCAGGAGAGCTTCTTGTTTTATGTGCTTGGAATTATGCAGGATTAGCAACAACTGGATAAGCAAGGAGCTGGGGTACAGCCTACCAATCACTAAACACGCCCAGGACAAGGTACCACTGATATATGAGCTTCTCTGTGGCATTCCCCCACAAATCATAAGACAAGTCCACCAGGATGCAGGTTCAGTGGGGAGTCACACCATTTGTTCTCTGCAAAGTCAGCTCTCCAGGCTCAGGCCAGCACAGACTGGGAGATTATTGCCTCCCACCTGACTCCTCCAAAAGATCTCCATGAAGCCACCAGAACTGCAGAAGGCCATAACACGTGTCCTGCCAGCAGTTAATGAAATGGCATTAAGAATAGGTATTCCCAGGAATAATTTCCCATAGAAATTTTCTGTCACAGCTTTCTCATGTGGCTTTAAAACACAACAGGGCATGCCTAGTCCATGGAGTAATAACACAGAGCAGGACATCACTTACCTTGGAAATTGCTTAAGGAGAGATCTGAGCAATCCACCTGTAGAAGTAACTTAATCTTCAAATAATCACAATATTTTATTAGCATTAAATGTCGCAGCAGGCTGAAAAATTATCAACTCCTAAAAATATAACATTGCCTTTTTGGCACAAAGAGCCTCAATCTGTGCTTAATGCTGTCATATCCCTGACCACACTGATGTGCAAACATTAATTCCTGTTTTGCTTCTCCCTTCCCCTGATCTTTTCTTTCATTCCTGTGAAGGTGGTACATTCTCAAAGGGAGCCACTTGTTCTGTCTAGGATGGGCTGGACAGTCCTGGAGCAGAGGCTTTACCTAGAAATCACAGCCCCATTGAGATGTTAATTATAGGAAGGGCAAGAAGGACATGGGGTCTCACCTGATTTACATCCTACATGTCAATTATGTGAATTTTCTCACCCAGACCAGATGTCAGTCGAGCAAGAAACAGCAGCACCAGCAATGGCTCTATTTTCCACTTCATGTAACTATGGAGGCTGGTTGGCAGGATTTAATTTTTTTTCCCTGTCAAATTTCTCACTTTTTTTTTTTCAACAGCCTCTGTTGAAACCCTGAAAGAAAATTTCAGTTTTCAGATTTTGACTTAAAAAAGTGAAAACTTCCACGAAACAGCACACACTTCAGGGAAGGGAAAAGTTATTTGAAACTCTAAGAAAAACACTAATAGAATTCCTAGTGCCATTTTTAAAAGAACACACTTCTAGTGCTATTTGCTATCTTGCATCTGTCTTTATCACAGGAAGAAATATTGGGGGAAAAAAAATAGGAATTTTGGAGGGATTTATTTCAGTTCTGTGCTCTCTAAACCCCTTCTTCTCAATGAAAAGGGCACAGAACTCAAAATAAGAGTGTGTGGGAAGACATGTTCTGCAACCATCTTTCTTTTTCCATGGAATAAAAAGGAAAACATGAAGTGAGTAAAGAGCAAGAAGCCCTCTCATGTACTTACTTCTCATCCATTCTCCATTTTAAAAAAAAAAAAGCAAACACATTTCAAGCAAAATAAGGCAGGCAAATTCCTTTCCTAAAGAAAAATACAAATGATAAAGAAAAAAAAAAATGAGTTTGGTGCTTTCTGTTGTTGATGCACTTTTTCACCTGTGGGTAAGGAAAAAGAATGGGAAAGTTTTACAACAGCAGGAATTCTGATCCCTTTGCCAAATAAAAAAATGTGACTATTTTTAATGAGTCAAATGTTAGGGGTTTTATCTGTCTACCTACCTACTTATCACCTGAGTACTGCCTGGACACAGGTGTTCCTTCAGCCTGTGGATGTCAGATCAGACTTATCATTTCCAAATAAATATTAAAAACAGAGGGCATAAGGACTGAGAGCTTGGTAGAGATGAACTACTACAAATGTGTGTGGTGTGGTCTTCAGCAGAAATACTTCAGTGTGTGTTTAAGGCTTCCAGGGCTCTCCACCCTCCCCAAACTATGATATAGTTACCTAAAGAGACAGAGAAATGCATGAATTTCCTTTCTTTGGGAAGAAGGCAAGCTCCTGCAGGACTTCTCACAAGACCCCACTCCCATGGAGGACAACCTGTTGGATCCCAGTTGTGACAGCTGAGCACAGAGCCCCTGGTTTAGGCAAACAACTGACCACACATCTGTGGGAAAACATCTGAAACAGGCAGGTTTTCCAGTTAGGCTGAAAGAAAAATGAAGGGACATGTTTGGACTGCAGCCTGTGTGACATACAGTTCATTTATCCCTTTTCACATCTCTTGGGAAGGGAAGAAAACAGCTCAGTTTCTTCTTTCACCGTTGTGTGTGATCTACTTGGGGAACTTATTGCAGTCTACACCTTTCCTGGGCAGGGGCAGAGGAGGGGCAGGGACTGAGCTCTGCTCTGGGGGACCAGGGACAGCACCCAGGGAATGGCTGGAGCTGTGTCAGGGCAGGCTCAGGTTGGATATCAGGAAAAGGTTCTTTCCCCAGAGGATGGTTGGGCACTGACCAGGCTCCCCAGGGCAGTGGGCACAGCCCCAAGGCTGCCAGAGCTCCAGGAGGGTTTGGATGATCCTCTGGGGCACAGGGGGTGACTCTCGGGGGACGGTCCTGTGCAGGGCTGAGGGTTGGACTCGATCCTTGCGGTTCCCTTCCAACTGGGCATATTCCGTGATTCTTCAAACCACGTCCCTTATCACCACACCTCACACTTCTTAGAACACTCCCAGGGATGGCGGCTCAGACACTCCTCGGGCACAACTTGCCACGCGAGGGCGCCGCCGCCCGCCGCTCACCCCGCCCGCTGCCCCAGGGATTTGGGGTCACAGCGGGGGGATTTGGGGTCACGGCGGGGGGATTTGGGGTCACAGCACGGCGGGGTTTTCCCCAAAAAATCCTTTATTCCAGGCGGGACGGGGCGGGAGGGGGGAGGCTCTACCGCCTCCGGAGCTCCTCCTGCCTCTTGCCCTGCGGCTGCCCGGGGAGATGCTCCCGAAAACCAGGTGAGCTCCATCGGATGCCACCGGCGGTGGGAGCTGGGAATTGCCAGTTTTTGGAGTTATGGATCGCAGTAAAAGCACATCATTTTCAGTACCTCGCAGGACATGCCTTCCAATGTCCCGTCCCCCCCCCCGCTTCTCCCGACAAAATGTTTTGAAGAGCCTGTTAAAATAAATAATAAAAAAAAAGTTGTGAGGGGGAATGTCTTAACTAAACACGGTTTAGAAAATATTAGAATATTTTCTAAAAATATTCTACTATGCTAAATAAAAATATTCTAAATGAGAAAGAAAATATTAGAATATTTTCTAAATATTTTAATTTATATAATATATATTCTTCTAAATATTCTAATATAGCTGTATTCTAAATATTATACATGCCTATTTTCAAATATCCTAATTACAAGTATATAATATTATATTATATATATGTATATATGCATATACATATATATGCATATACATATATATGCTATAATATATAATATATATTAATGTATATTATATAAAAATATATTAATATATTATATATTAATATTATAGCAATATATAGCCGATATTAAATATGCTATTTTCTAGATTTGAAATAGTCTACATATATTTTTTCTAAATATTCTTATTATATAGAATAGATATGTTTTCTAAATATGCTATTTTCTATATTCGAAATATTCTACATATTTTTCTAAATATTCTGTATTCAAAATATAACATATATTTTTCTAAGTATTCCAATATGTTCTATATTCAAAATATTAAATATATTTTTCTAAATATTCCAATATATTCTATATTCTAAATATTATATATATAATTTTCTGAATATTCTAAAATACATAGAAAATATTTTTCTCATTTTTACCTCCATCTCAGGTATTAAGAAGGATGCTTGATGTTACCACTCCCTGAGTTGTCACCATGGTACAGGAGAACTTATCTTTTACTTCAAAAATAACGACAAGCAGCTATTTCTGAGTTCTGACTGGAACAGCTTCTTGGTTACACTTTAATGAAAAAATCTGACATTTTGACACTAAAAAAAAGAGAGGATATCTATGAGTACCACTGGTTTGTTTTGAAGTAACAGGACTAATATACAAAGAAGTGGAAAGCCTGACAAATGAACCCTGTGAAGCAGAGCCTTGATTTTTTTTTTTTAATTCAAAAGTGAAAAAGATCATTTCACTCATTAAGTATTGATTTAAATGAAATGGATTAGATTTTAATGAACAAAATTAGATTTTTTTTTTTTTAAGTAATTCTTAAACAGCAAATTTCTGGCCAGCTCTGTCAGTTCTGCTGTATCTGTGATAGCCTGGAAATTTCTCAGTTTCAGGGACTTTTCCTTTATTTCACGTGCTCTCAGCCACACCACAGAGAAGAATCACTAAATTTTACCTGAAATTGTTTGGGGTTTCTTATTCCTTTTCTGAAATAAAAAAATAAGAGGAAAAAAACGTTGCCAGGAAAAAATTGTTGCCAGGAAAAAAAAAAAAAATCCTTGAATGCACAGATTTTTTCAGCACAATCCTAAAGAAGTCTCCGAGACATTAAAACTACTGAGCTGAGTGAGTTTCTTATCTTCTCTTTTTCCTTTTAAATAAACACATACCTAAAACAAAAGAATATCTGCCTAAAGAAATATTAAAGGAAAAAAAAGAAAAAAAAAAAAGGCTGTTTTTTTAAACTCGCCTTTGATTTCCAAACCTTTTGAATTCCTGTGTTCAAACTGTTCCCTGCAATCACAAACGCTGGAACACTCAGCCGTTTTTGAGGGGGGTATAAGAGTGATTCCAGCCAGGAAAATGGTACCTGTTGTGATGAATTCCAGGAGACAGCAGCCCCTGTGAAGGGATGCTCAGATGGTGGGGAACGGCAGCAAACGCTTCACTGCCAGTGCCAAAGGGGCAAAAATCAAGGGAAAACCCGAGGGACACAGAACTGTGTCCACAGAGAATCCCTGCATGAAGTGCCCCAAAAAGCCTTTTGCTTCTTGGCTGCTGTTTGCTAAACCACCCCCCCCTTCCCCAAACTTTGCAGGTATTTACAAGAACCACTGTTTTCAATCTGGGGACCTCTGTTCGCGAGAAATTAATACATTATTTAATTTGCAAAGCATATTAAATTCCTTTTTTAGTTCATTACACTTCACTCCCCAGTGAAAGCAGCTCTGTCATTACAAGTAAGATTGCTTTGATATTTACCTGAGCTCAAAAAAATGCCATTTCTCAATCTTACTAAAGATGACAAGTAATAATTAGGAGGGGGAACACTGTCTGAGGAATAAAAGATAATAACAAAGGCAGCATTGCATCTGTTGTTAAAATACTGAAATAAAATAAGACTAGGCATGTACCATCCCATTTTCTTTTACAAATGCTACGGGTTTAGGGCTGATTAATATCTTGTATGGCATTATCACCAGCTTTTTAAAATTAATGTTCTTGCCAGGTCAGGTTTGGGAGGTGAAAGGGATATATTTATTTTTAAATTTCTGTCACAACAAAAGTTAAAATAACACATGTGCACCTTCTAGTGAATCACGTACCACACTCATCTAATTAAGGATCCACATCCAGTCAGGATCAGGGGAGGCAGCAGAGCAGAACCCAAACATTGGATTTATGTTCCAGGTATGGGGCAAACACAGGGGTAACTCCTCTGTGGATCTGATCACTCCTCATCATTTTCCATAAGCATTTTACCCTAAACTCTTTGGATGCAGAGGCTGTTCCTCCCCATGAGTACACGGAGTGCCCAGAATGGTGGAGTCTCAATATCAGCCCAGGCTTCTGTGCTCTGCTCTAATGCAAATAATAAATGAAAAGCTTATTGTGCCTTCACGCTGAAGACAGTGCCTCAAACACAATCATGATAAATGCAAAACAATCTTTCTCATTTTATCCAGGTCTCTTTTTCTTCTGCCAAACCCACAAACAAAGCAGGGAAGAAAAAGAAGGTAAAAATAGCACATTTAGTCTTGCATTCCTGGTAGGGCTTTGATGACAGCCACACACAGTGGATTATATATACTTCACTTTCCTGCTAATAACACCAACTATTCATTCCTTTCCAAAAGACCACACATTCCAAAAATATTTCATGTATGTTTAATATACTGATTATTTCCTCCTTCATGCTACTAAAGGCAAATTAAATATACCTAATGATCCCTTCCAGTTCTATGGTCCCTTTCATCCCAAGGTCCTAAAGCCCACTACAGTTGTTAATTTGCCATGAAAAACACCCTGCCATAGAGCTGTGTGAATAAATGATTTTGGTAGCTGATTCTAATATACATTTGGCTTCAGTCTGACCCACAGTTACACTTCTAGCTTTAAGGAAAGGAAAAACATTCCTTTTCAAGTGAAAGGAAACATTCTGTTTGACCTGGAGCGTTTTATTTCTGAAAAATCAAGATTTGGAAAGACGTGGCCGGAGTTACAAGGAAAGTTGTTCAAACAAAATGGAGGTTATTATTTGGACTACTTGGGTAGTTTAATGGATAGGAGAAAAAGGGAAAAAAAACTGGGAGAAAAAGGGAAATACGAAAGGGGATTTGAAGATAAGTCTATTCCAGAAAATTACCTTCTCTTTAGTTAAGGCTTTTCCAGGAAAGCAGAGAATCCATGAACCTCCCAAGAGCCAGGCATCAAAGATGTGAACTCAGATTTGCCCCACAGGTATTTTAGTTACAAAACAAAGTTTAAAGACACATCTGAACATTGCTCAGAAATCCTTGGTGTAGCAACTCAAGTCACTCGATATTTTCTCCCATTTCAGTAGTTTGTTTATTCCTCTTCTTCATCCTCCCTGTAGAACTGTTTTTTCCTATGGAAAAAAAGTTCATTCCATTCTTCATTCAGTCCCATTTTAGTCAAAGCAAACCAAGGCATAAAATTTCATGACTCAAAGCAAGCCACTGAACTCGGTGTGAGTTTTAACACTAACACCAGTGAAAGTTGGGTGGCCTCCAGAATCACTTAGACCTGAGACTAGACCAGGGAATCCTGCCTTGTGGTGACCTTGCTACAGCACAGATGCCTTAGCACAGCTGCAGAATTAACAGGTTTAAGGAGGGTTTTTTTGTACTTTCATTTGGATATTGATAAGTACTGTTCACTTCGTGGATGTTCTCCTATGTGGTTTAACATTACGGGAAGCAATGAAACAAAATTAAGGATAGTAATTAGGAAAAATGTCAACAAACAACAAATTAAGGAAGCTGGAAATTGTTGCCTAATACCCCTGCAGAATGTAACAGGAATTTTGTATACAAAGTGCCCAACTTTGCAAAATATTCCAACTAAGCATCACCTTAGTGGATTTAATTTTAATACGTTTGCAGCATGTTTTCCTCTCAGTTGCTGTTTCTCTGTGATTTGAGTGTCTTGAAAATTAATTTACCTTCTATTCTATTGCTCCACACCCATAATTAGGGCCCTTCTATTAACCTGGGCTTGGTGCAAATGCTGAGAAAGAATCAGACCCTGTCCCATGGAGTTCACAGGGACACTGTAACTCCATCTTCTTGTTTTCTTCTTAAACCCAAATTTTAAACCCCTCTCTTGTTATTGTTCATATTTAGACAGTTAGCTCTGTAATTCATAATGTTCACAGTAAAATCCAAACAACATGAGGGTTACAATGGGTGCACAGACCTCATTTTACAGTGTCTTGTTACAAGTCATGCTTTCTTAGTGTAATTCCACTTCAGCTAAAGCCCTAACACACTCAGATATCAAAAAGATGTTTTTGTGTCACTGCCATTTCATCCACTTTAGATAAAAGTCTTTTTACCTGCTCCAGCACGCTGAGTTCTTGCCTTTGAGAGGATTTGCATCATTGAAATTAAATGGAGATTCTTCCAGTTTCCAGACCTATTTCAACAGCTACCTGTTGTACTGCCCTGCACCTCTGTTGCTTTGTGGTTTGAATAACATCCAAACTTTCAGGTCTCAAGTGGGATTTTTGGTGGTTGGGGTTTTTTTGTTCATTTGTTTGTTTTAAATTTCTTTTTGTTTAGTCTTGCTTTTATAAAAGTACCCAACATTGTTGTCAGATTGATTCAGACTGTGTGAGCCCTTAACAGAGTGCCCAAGTTCTGTGTTTGGGCATGTTTTTTAAAGCAGCCCTATTTGCAAATTGTATCAGTGACTGTGTTGAGTGCTTGCCACTGTACAAAATGCAGATACAGATGTGACCTCTGCCACCAGAGCTCTTTGCTGTTCCAACAAAAGCAATAAAACTAAGGAAAGAAATATCCAACTTCTCCCTTTACACACATTGGTACAGAATTATTTTTTTCAGTTGCCTTGTGCCAAGGTACAACACCCTCAAATCTACAAACTTGTAGAACTCCTTGAAAGCAGTTTTCACATACATAATTTTACACGTTCAAAGGATACATACCACTGGTTTCTTGGCAGACCTATTTTGGCAGGTGATGATCTGAACTACAACTGGAAAGAGAGGGAAACCTGATGCCACCTATAATCCTCTAGCAATGCAAACTTTAGAGAGGGGTAGTATGAGGATGTATTATACCCAATAAAAGTTGGAGAAGGTGAGGCAAAATTGTCAGGAATTACAGTGTAAGAGGTCTGCAACAATAAAGCAGCTTGAGATTAAGATCATGATTGACAATAATAACACTAAAATCTTATTTCTGGGGGTTTTTCTCAGTTCTCAGTGTGCACATCCATATCTATCCCTCCCAGGTACCTCTACAAATCATTAAGAGTATTTAACCAAATTTGTCAGACAGCAAAGGTTGCAGACCAACCAAATTCTTCAAGCATTAATGAATTCAAGTGACCAGAAACCTTACAATTACTTCTGCTGAGGAAATGAGTGTTATTCAGGTATTTTTAGATCTCAAGCATTCACTTGTGCAAGAGCGACCACACAAACATCTCAACCATGAAAACATTTTCAGTCAGGGGTTGCTCTCCCCCAGACACCAAAACAAATGATGAGATGTGCATCCCCATAAAGAACCAGTTCGGTTTTGATATACAGGGAATGGATTGCTTCTTTTGGACATTTAATATCATTAGTGGCAGAATTCAGAAGAATGAAGAGATCCCTGCAGGGCAGCTGAGGGGGTGACTGAGGGTAAGTGAGGCTGCAGGGCACAACACCCAGCACAGCGTTCTGGGCACACGTTAAAACAAAGATTTACCAAACCAAACATGGGGTTGGGTGAAGGAAGGATAGCAGGGAAGGAAGACAGGCCACACTAGTTTGTAGGAACAGGGTGTTTGCTGGGCTCAAGCCGATGGAAGTGCCACTGGACAGGCATTGAGTGCTGAAAGATAATTAAGACTTTCTGCTTGGTGTGAAAAGCAACAATTTAGAGTGGGGAGGGGAAGAAAGGCTGAGCTATGAGACTAACATCCAAGGACTGTGGCTTCTAAAGGCTTAGCCTGTGTAACTAAGGTTGCTGTTACAAAGCCAAAGGAGAACAGCTTGTAGCATCTCTGACACGAGACACAGTATGGCAAGGACCCCTTTTTAGCAAGAGAAGAAACCATAGTCATGTTTTGAAGAAATATTTGGCAGAGTGGGGAGGAAAAGGAGTGAGGTGTCAGACCATGCTTCTCAAGTTGTGAACCCTTTAGACTAGTTTGGCTTCAGTTTGCTTGTTATCCTCTCTCTGCATATAATATCACCTTTCACATGATTAGCAAAAGCAGCTACGTCACCTCTGCTTGAAGGGGGGAAAGTCAAGCATATGGCATCCCTCCCAGAAACAGGAAGGCACTTAAAGATTAATTAATCACCCAGAAATGTTACCAAGCCCACCTTTGCTAAGGGGTAAAAAGGCTGTTGGATATTTTAGTTACTGCTCTGCTGAAATGTCCGTACTGGCTTTTGACCAACAGCTATCAAAAGTGTAGAAAAGACAAAGCTGCTCAGAAAACACATAAAATGGGTTGAAAAAGATGAGACTGGAGGAATCATCTGCTTTGAGAAGGCAAATTTGTGCAGAGAAGAACGGAAGGGCAAAAGTTAAAAATGTAAAGGGCATATATTTAAATTAGATATTCAGGGTGAAATTTCAAATAAACAACTGCTGATCTCGAACAGATTGCAAGGAAACGCCAGGGAACATAGGTACAGGAATACACAGTGACAATCTCAGTTGTGTGGATGTACAGGAAACGGGCATATTGGAAAAGTAACAGGGGAAACACCAAAGGTGGCAGGCAGCCACCACAGGGAGAAGAGGACATGGGAAGAACAGCCATTTAAGTTCAGTAGCATGAAGACCACCTCAGTCAGAAGCAACTCTTGGAGAGCTGGAGACTTTTAAATATTGCAACAAAATGTGGAATTAACACAAAGCAGCCCAACTTCCACTTGGACTTGAGTATGTGCAGCAGTGGAGATGGATGTGGTATTGCACAGGTACCAGACAGGGACAAAAAAGCAGCTTAGAAGGAGCAGATTGGAGAACTGAGACCCTTGGGATCACCCAGCAGATTTAAAGTGGCCAGGGTTAAAGATAAGAAAAATGAAAAGGGTTGAGTTCACTTGTTCTATCACCTGGGGGAGAGGGGTAACAAAATTAACATCGAGGCAGAAAAAGGCAAAAAATACTCTTCCCTTAAATCAAGAGCAACACAAAATGAAGTAAAAAGGTGAAGCTGAGGAGATTAAAGCAATGCACGAAGCAGAAGTGGGACAGATATTTCAGGGTCAGCAAGAAAAGACATCTTATGGTCTCATTCTGAGGGATAACTTGTGAAGGGGAGATGGTGAGTACCTGATGTGAGAGAAGCTTAAGCAAAGTAACAAGAGCCAAACAAACTTTTCAGTGTATCTTTATCAACACAAGTAGGGTCACCACTCAGTCTAATTCTTCTTTGTTGAAGCCATTCTTTTAAGAAATAGTATTCTCACACCTGCCTGAGCACTGACTGTGTGGTATTTTCTGTCAGAAGAAATGGTTTTCAAGAGAGCAAGAGCGAGTTGGCATTCTCCCTGGTAATACCACAGAAATCAGGTTAGTTTACCAGCCCACACATAGTACATTTAACATGTTCAAGACAAATTGACTCAATAAATTCTCCTGTCATAGAAAATAGTGAGAACAACATGGTGATGACACTGAAAGAGTAAAAGATTGTATTCTAAATGTTCCAACATCTTTGATCCATTGTTTCTAAGGTTTTAACATCAGCGGCATGAGATTCCTATTTTCCAACCTTAATAGTATCATCTTTCATGCTTTTTCTTGGCACCGTGAACAAAAAAGTTCCTACTGTGGGATTTCCTCTGTTCTTGTCCCTATTCCTTAACTTCAGTGTGAAAGATCCACCTCTCTCTGTGCCAGCATTTCTTTTTACCCCCTACTGCCCATTTGCAAACAAGATGAGGCTGGATCCTCCCTTTTTCATACACACAGGATTCCCACTGAAGACTCTGTGCCTGTGAATTCCTGAAGAGCTTTTTGTGTCTTTGATTCTGAATAGTGAGGTTTGTTTGGATTGAAATCTCCATCACTTCTGCTGCAGTATTTTTTACAAGGAAGCTTTATAGCTTCCTATGGCTTTCTAGAATTAGGATCAGATTCAAGGTTCAGCTTCACTGCACAGAAAGTTGACACCTATATTTCAAAAGGAAATAAAAGTAGAAGAGCCCTCATAGAAGATTCAATACAAATTACATAACTTTAAGCAGCTGTATCCTATTCATTTGTTGTTTCCAATCCAATTGTACCTCATTGCATTGGTCTTTAGAGGTTTCCTATTCACTGCCCAGATTTCCTTCAGGCTGCTTGGAGGGACTCCTGACAACAGGCTCCTGAGCAGTGTCAGCTGTAGGAGCAGAAATTGGTGCCTGAGGCACCCCACACATTGTGTCCTGGTGTTCTCCTCACTGAAACAGCCTTTGCCATTTCAAGATTGAAATTATTGAAAGTATTCTCTCAATCTTAACTCTGAAAATTCTCTCAGTTGGACACGGCAATTTATTTCCAGGACTGAACCCCAAATTACTTTCAATGACACTGCTTGCATTCACATCAGTCCTATGCAGGGCCCTATCCAAGGTTTACCCAGTTTAAGTTTTCCAATCAGATTTGGCTCAAAAGCAAGATTTGCAGTTCAATGGAAATTTGAGGGGGCTTTTCAGACTTGATTTCAGTCCAAATCAAATCTAAGTGAGATATTTTCAGGAATTCTTCTGAACTGGAAGTTCCCCAAAGCACTCAGCTGCTCAGTGATTATCACAGATAAAATGAGCATTGACTTCACAAAGCAGTGATAGGGACTCAAACTCCCAGTTCCAAGTAGTTCCATCTGTGATGTGTTCTGTGGGGAGGACATGATAATCTCCAAAGTTCGCCAGAAACTCAGGAACTATCTTAGATCCAGTGAAATCAAACAGGGCTTAAGATGCTTCTGACAAATCCTCCTTGTGTCGGGGATGGCACTGCTGCCATTGAAAAGGAGTCCTCTCTGGCACACCCAGATCCTGATCTCTCCAGCTGAGCAACTCCTTTGAATCTCCCCATGAAAATTAAGATGTAAAGGGCTGGTGTACTCTGGGTCTTGTCCCAGCACAGCGCCCACATCCAAGAGCAAGGAATAACTCCTGGCTCACACACGAGGAGCATCAGTAGCAGGTAGTCCCTTTTATCAGAGGTTATCTTTAAATATATTCTGCAAGTATAGAACACTTCAGTTTTTGTCCCTTTGGAATTAAGGGCTTCTAAGTGACCTAAACAATTGTTGCTCCACAGGAACTCCAGGTTGAAGATGTCCCAAAGTCTCCAGCCCCAAAGCCAGAGTGAGGAGCACTAGACTACGCTCCTCCGAGGTCAAAAGGGATACAGAATGCTCATTTCTGCCTCTTGTTGATAAGAAATCAGCAAAACTACTCTGAATTCCTCCACTGCCTCATCAGAAGTTGGTGCACTGAGATGGTAGATACTTAATATATTTTTTATAGTCTCTCAATGTACAGAAACACTTTTGATTCAAAATTTTTTCCCTGACCTGCATAGGCCCACTCCAAATTTTCAAAATCTAGTTTGCTACACAGCCTGCTCTACTTGTTATCTGTAAGGAAGCAGGCTGGGCAGGGCTGTTCCCTAGGGAAGGTGAGCCAAGGGAATGCTGGGCTCACCAAGGCAGGGTCCATCCCACAGAACCCAGACAAACCCAGAGGTGGTGGCCAGGTCCAACCAAGAACTCAGATCTTAAGACAATACTATGATGATGAGGCAGGTCTCAGGCCAAGCCAGGACATCATCCCATGGATTCAGACCCAGATCAGGAGGCTGCACAGCACAGCTCTAGCTCAGAACCTCTCCAGCAAATCTCAGGAAGAAAAGGAAAGGCTGGGCTGAGCTTAAATAGAGCTCCTGGGCCTGTGAACGTGATGAGCCTCAGGTGAGGCTGGTCAGGGAGATTAAGATTTATTAGTGCACTCAGGACTCACCTGACAGTGCCTTCCCAGGTGATCTTTGTGCCATTTTGGGAACTACTGCAAAATGCCCAAGCAAATAATAAATATTAGCCCTTACTCAAAAATATCAGGAAGATCTGCTCAGCAAAATCCTGCTCGACAGAGGCTTTCCCTGTATCTCAACAGTTCTTAGAAAATTCTTCTCAGAAACATCTATTTTGTAACTCATGCAAAGGAAATCATACCACTTTACACCACCTCAAATATCCAGCAGTTTTAAATGATGGCATTACACCACAGCCTTCTTTTTCAATATATCTAGAGCCAGATAATAAAGCTTATAATGTACTACTTTCCTTCCCATCTTTTATGCAGAACTTGGTCTTAAACTCTGAGCCATTCCACTGTGAACAGAGTTTTCACTGAGGTACACTAAGGGACAGATTATATTCCAAGGACAGCTGTTCCAAATAACACAGCACTCTGGTATCAGATTCTCTCTGTGGGAATCACTTGGTTTCCTGGGAATCCCTGGAGCAACTGTTCCACTGGATTTGCACTTCTGCAAAACACAGGAAGGGAGGAAACAATCACCTACTCCCAAACATGCTCATTCCCCTGAATGATGAATTCTTTACTCCTTCAATCCCACAAGGAAGTTATTTGGACAAAACATCAATAGCAGTCCATGTCAAGCCTGAGCCCAGGCTTTTGGGTTACTACAAAACCAGAGTAGCACAGTTATTCCAGTCTGAGGTTGAAATCCTCTGGTTTTGAATCCAAAGAACCACTGCCTGGTCTGTTCCCATCACAAACCTCTTCCCATACAAGTAGCTGTGAACATGGTCTGTAGTTTTAATCACTTGCAGAGCACAAGATAAATTTTCCCGTGAGAGCTTAGCCTTTGACTCTCAATAAACTGCCATCCTCTCAAGTAATTTTAATTCCTCTATCAATACCCAGTCCATAAACACCAGCATCTGTGTCTAATTGAAAATGAGGTTTGAAGCCCTGGTCAGTTAACAGGGAAGAAGTCAAAAGAACCATTTCATCTCTGAATACTAAAATCACACACTGACCATTGAAATAACATTCTTTTCCTCCCCTTTTATGCAAATGTTATGTAATGTTGTGAAACACAGAAATAAACCTCCTCTGGTAGCATTAAAGTCCCTCAAAACTGCACATCTGGAAGCCTCTGGGGAGCTGGCTGATGGTCAGAGATCTTAAGAGTAGAATTCCCCTCTCCCCTGTTCTGTGTGCCAGACGTAAACTGATTCTTTTTAACACAATTCCTATTGCTTTGGGTGGAGTTTCAGGCCAGCAGCCCTGGGCTGGTCCCAGCCTATTTGTAAATACATCTAATTTTGTTCAAAGAGACCACCATGTGCCCAGGGTATTATCTAGGTGCAGGGAAGAAGCCAGGAGTAGTTCTGGACCAAAGCCTCCTCTAGCAGTGGCTGCCCACTCTGACAATCAAAGGCCATCACATTGAAATGCTGCAAACCTCACTTGCAAGAAAAGCATTTTTTTCCCCTCATTTTTAGGGCCAATTTCTATTGCCAATCCTCACTTAATATTCAGTCTGAAAATCAGATTAAATTTTTACAGAGTCTTGGGAATCATCTATTCGTGGTAACTCAGAGCAAGCCTTTTAAAGTGTTCAAGGTAGTTTCTACACAGCAACCAAATCTGCCATGGTTTTTTTTTTTCCTAACAAGAATTATGGTTGACACACAAGAACAGCTGAAGGCTCAGTTGTGCTCTTCTGATGTGCTTTTTCCACGTATTTTGTGGCATCTTCTTTCTTTGCTTGATGGCAAAAACAGATGAGGTGGGTGTTTGATGTGCTGTTTCTCCCTCTGAGGGTCTGGAGCTGGCTTGGAACACTGCAGCCTTGATGTTTGCTGAATCAAGGAGAAATCATGACACTTACCCAAAAGGTCTTTTGGGCCATTTTGCAACTGCCTGCTTAAAGCAACAGCACTACAGCAGATCAAATCTAACAGAAACCTTTGACACATCTTTAGTGCTTCTATTCATTTACTCCAGTGGCTTTATGTTTTTATTTTACATGCCTCTCTTTTTTCCTTTCTGCTGTTCACTACACTTTAGCCACGTTATCACACATGTAGAACCTCGCTCCTGCTCCAGATCTACCAAAAAATGTAACACAGAACATCCTGCTCTAAACTTTGTCTAAAAGCTAAAGTGGAAGATTATCATCATGCTGATCTGCCTTTGGTGCTGCAGGACAATTTGTTCACAGTTGTAAATCACTTACTCCACAGAAGTTAGTTATTTCCAGTACTTACTGAACAGTCCTTCAGAGAATTTGGCACAGGCTGGATTTATAAGGTACCACCTGTCAGCTAACAGTCATTATTAGTCACCAAAATTGCACAAGCAGACAGACTCACTTAGAGTCTGCTTATCCAGGCTGGCCTAAAAATTGTCATGTTTGAAGTTGTGTCTGCTTTGGCTGGGGAGGGCCCTGGCTTTTCCATGCCTTCCATATTGAGGATGGTGTCCCATGTTTCTGAGTAGCTGTCTAATAGTCTTTATTTTCTTCTGACTGCATCTAGTCAAGCTATTTCTTTGCATTACTGCAAAATTGCTTTGTCCTGTAAGGCAGGTCTGCTGACCTCAGAGCTGTGCTTACAGAGCTCGTGGCAGGCAGTTCTCAGCCTCCTTAGGAGCCCTTGCTTCCTATCCCAGAGCACAGCTGCAAGAAATGACAGGTTTGTGGGTAAATTCCAGTAGTTTCTTCACTCACCTTCATCCAGGGGAATGTATATCTATTCATCTCCTGACAATTAGTCTGCTTCAGAAATGTTCAGTGGTATCTGTGTGTTCTACAAACCTCTGCAAGCGAGGTGAGGGCTCTGGTTCCTCCCTCTTCCTGACTCCTGGCTATCCTCTAACCCCTGCAGGCTTCAAAGCACAGGCTCAGACCTTCCTCAAAGATCAGGATAGTGCCACCCCTTTCCAGTGGATCAGGTGGGCAGTGCTGTTCAGACTGTACACTCTGACCCCCTCCTTTCTGTTCCTTACCCAGCTGTCCCCTGCCAGGGGATCATTTGAAGGAGAAGCTAATTATTCCCTTTATGCCTAAAGCAAAGGTGCAAGAGAAGAGGAAACACTGGAGGCCTTTCAGCAGGCTGTGACAGGGTGGTTACTCACGTGTTGGCCTCATCATTTTGCTGGAGGTCAAGCAGTGCCAGGAAAGGAGAGGAACACTCGACTGGTGTTTTTCACAGAGTGGTAGATCCACACTTCCCTTACCTCTGAATTTCCTCGTCATGATGGGTTTATTTGACTCCGTTGTGTGCCTCTGTGATTTAATTGTTATGTTATTAGGGTGAGTAAAATAAAGCTGCAGCTTTTCTTTTGCTGTATTAGTGCAGTTTAATTACATTTGGGAAAGGCGAAAAGGAGAGTGGGAGCTTGCCAACATTAATGCTGTCTGTCATTCACAGCCCATTGATGACAAGGAGTTGAAAGCTTGGCAGTTACTCTGGTAATCAGCAACCTGGCTGATGACGAATGGAAAAGATTATGTGAAATTTCCTGAAAGGGGAAAAAAAAAAAAAAGAGTTCTCCAAAGAAATAAAACACAAAACAAGAACAAAGGGCAAAAAGAAAACCACCAAAAAACCCAAACCCCAACTTCTAAATCAAACACTAAATCCTTTTTGTAATGTTTACATGAAAGACACTACGTGAAGCAGTTGTAATAAATGAAAATTTTCCACTAGTAAACCGTGTTTAATGCCTATAAAAGGGATGTGTTCTTAAAATAGGAGCACAAACATGTCCACTTGATTGTTGCAATGGACTTTTCCCCCTGAGCTCAAGGATAAATATCACTGATTAAAAAAAAAAACAAACCCCCTTTTATCGCTATAGATGGCCTCCCAGTTACATTTTTAAATTCATAGCACTGAGAAGCAGCTCATCTTTAGAGCTGTTCCAAATACATAATTCCAGAGCTTTCAAAATACAAATAGTGCGTTTTCTTTTTTATTCACTCTACTTAATTTCCTCTATTTAATACAGGAGGATGCAGATATTTCATCTTACTATTAGTAACGTAAGTAACTGCTATTCAGTCTTTAGAGTTAATTTGTAGCGTTCCAACCTCTGACACAGCAGCAAACTTCAAGAAAAACTCAAGTTAAATGAAACTGGGAATTACATCAGTGTTTAAGAAGGAGAAATTCTACGTTCTACACGACCTGTAAAACGGATGATTTGTGACTTTTCTCATTTGTCTTAATTAAAAGCTGAATATCATTCCAAAGCCATTTTTGGCATCTTTGGGATGAAACAATGAGGGCTTGTCTGAGGTTTTGTCCTGTCATTTTTTCTGTGGCTGCTGGGTATACCTCCTCAGTTTCACAGTTCACAGAATGGTGCTTTGGTATTCAGGACTTCAGCTTTTCATTTCTCTCACAATGGGCAAATGAAAAGGTCCTGTGGCATCTATGGTATTATTAGACCATATTTTTAAGCATAAGAAAAACCCCATGCAATTGGACAACGTACAATTGTTTGCTGGGCGTGCAAGTGACGGTGAGACTTTTGTCCCCTCTGTTTTGTCCAACACAACATAACACAAGGGAGAAACAAATGGCTTTTAGTCGTGACATTAAGCAACTCGGGCAATTTAAAGTTTACCAGCAGGCAAAGTTGACTGTGCAGGGCTGTGAATAGGGAATTTCTCTTTCACACTGTTGAACAGATACATCATTATGTGGCTCCAGGCTCTTTCCCCACAGGCAGAGCGCTGCAGTTCCATATTTTATGAGGAGTTGGAGGGAACACCTCACCACAGCTGAAAGAAAACCACCGAGGTTTACTGGGAAACAACACGAGACTGATTTGGTTGATCTGTTTAGTGTTAAGAACGATGTATTTATTAGATTAAAGATATCACACATGTTAGAGACCTCCTCCCCACCAAAGAAAGGGGCTATTAGTCATTCATCAGACCCATCTTCAAATTTCTGTGGAAAGGATGTAAAATTTAGCAAAAAACCCTGTAAAACTTTTATTTTTGCTCGAGTAACAGGTCTTTCCGTTCTGGACAATACATCATTCTCTCCATGTGATAATTATGCCCAGGCACAACCTGATGTTCCTCTGTGTTTGTCCAGGTTTCATGGACATACAGCAGTGCATCATGTACCCCTAGTTGGACTTGCCTGCTCTATATTCAGGTGTCCTGGCAAAAAACACATGGAATGTATCAGTTCAGCTGCTACTTGCACTAAATCTGATCCTTCAGGAAAGCATCATAAGCAAGTCAGACAAGTTTAGGAAGTTCTGAGTTTAGTGCCCAGACAAGCTCTGCAGTGCATGTGCAGGAAGTCTGACATGTCAGAGAAGCAGAGGATGGGGAATGGATAATGTAAGAGAGGATGGACTGCAGATTTCAGAGCTCTAGGCTGTCACTCAGCACTGGTCTGCTGCTCCTCTTCTGCGGTGACACTGTGCTGACAGAAGTCTCAAAACTCAAGATACATAAAAAACCCAAAAGTAGACTAGATCTGTTCACTTAACGGGTGGTTTTGAAGCACAGATTTAAACCAAACTACACATAAGTAATTGCCAACCACCAGAAAGCCAAAAATTCAGCAGAAATGAAGTGATATGCTGACACACAGGATTATATTTATTATCCAGTTCTGCCTTTCTCAGTGATCTCCTGAACTTCATTTGCCCACCTACCTTTCACCTTAGATAAGGGGATCATTTCCTCCCCTATCACTTGAAATTAATTTTTGCCAGTTGCTACATAAGTGAAGATTCACATAGATTGCTTACTGTCTTCAAAACTAATCATTCAAAAAATAAGATATATAAGCTCTTCCACCTCGAGGTAATAATCTCTTTGTACAACCCAGGGTAACTATTTAGGGGTTCCTTGCTTCATTGTGCCATGCTCTGATGAAAATCCCTACGAGCACCATCCTAGCTGGACAACATTATTGCATAATATCACCCCTCAAAATTCATTATTTAAAACAAAACCAAAACCAACATTGATGTTTAATTCCATAAAATTCCATAAAATTGGAATTTTATCTGCATCTCTTCAATTTACACTTGATGTTACAGCTTTACACTGGTTCTGGTGTACTGAGACAGTCAATCAAAAAGACCTTTGCTGCTCAAGTTTTGAAGGTGATGCCACTGGACTGACTGAAGTCCCTGGGTAAGCAGATGGAACAGGATGGAACCGATGCAGGGAAGCAATTTTTGAGAGCTGCAGTTTCTTCTGAATATCCTCTTTGTTTCAATCCATTCAAGTAGCTCAGTTAAGAAGTATTAAAGCTGAAAAATCAACCTAAGAGTAGGAAAAAAAAGGAAGATTACCTATTTTCCTCTGTCAATCTACAGCTAAACCTGAGTATGAAAGGATAAGATCTGCTTTCTCCAAGATTGTGAAAGCTGTGGCTACTGGAAGCTTCCAGTTTAATTCCCATTCTGCAGGCCATGATTTCAGTTGTTTCATAAAATATTTTAAAATGCAAACATACTTTTGAAATGCATCGAGCATATTTAAGGTAGTCCTAATGAACAATTTAACATGATCTCATGTAAATTTTAATTGAATGTCAGTTCTCGTACAAACAGAACTGGATGCAAATCATAAATAACCAATAATTTAAAGTGCTATTCACTATTTTGTAACAACAAAGGGTGAGAAATTAATATTCTGAATAAGATATTTTAAAGCTAAACCAGATTAATTCAGTGTGTGTATATACAATGTCATCTCTCCGTTGTAAAATCAAAATAGCCAGATTTGTAAATACTGATCAGTTGCAAATTTATGTTTACACGTTCATCAAAAAAAGGAAACTCGATTTCTCTTAAGAAAGACAACAGGAATTTAAAAAGTGAAAAGAAAATCTAAACTCCCAACATCAAATCTTTCTGTTTGTTCTTTTAAAGAATAGTTAAAATTAGGGATTTGCATCTAACCACCCTTACCCTACCTGGAACATTTAATCCACAATTTTAATATTAAAGATAAAAATAAAGGAGGACAATGCTTAGCACGTTTGCCTTTTTTTTTGGTAGGAATTTATTACTCATATTTCCCACGGGGAAACCACACAGCCTCAAGATTTTCCAAAAAAAAGGTGCCTGTAATTACTTTTCTAAGCTTCTATTCATGCATCTGAATAAGTGAATTGATTGTGAATATGTTCTGCAGCTTCTAACAGGTCCTAACCATTAGGCTGATCAAAAATTTTTCGAGCACATTTATATTGTTGTAAAAACGCTGACATGTCAAAACGCAAACTTTCAAGATAAATATGTGTTTTGCCAATAAAGGGAACCTTGTGGGAAGGTTCTCAGGGCCAATTTGGGATTTCTGATGCCTAGCCCAGCCTCTGCCCACAGCACAAAGGAGTGCTCAGCGGGTGGCTGAGGTGTCCCCTCCCTGCGTGTGAGTTTGGCCTCTGCTTTGGCAGCACACAGACCTTTATTTCCTCCGAAAAATTTTCCTAATGTCATCTATTCCATTCCTTTTTCATAGGAGAAATGCCCAAGTTGCGATTTTCTTTCACAGAGCGGGTGTTTTCCAGCTCGGGATTTTTTTAAACGGGTGTTTGATCAGCACTAAGTCACCGTGCGTACTAAAAGCAGAAGTTGCTGGATATCCAGCACTGCTCCCTTTGCCCCGCAGGTGACACGGGAAGAAGCGTGCGGGAATCACATTTGTTCCTGGCAGGATTTTAAAACCATTCCACTTCAGAATCGCTCGGCGTTGGTGCAGCGAAGCCCTTTCTACGTGTAATCTGCCTCTCCTCCATGTACGCACTCAACTCTCCTGCTCTCCACTCATAATATCATCGAGAGTGTAATGTTATATATTTATGATTCTACGATGGCCTGATTTTGAGGCAGAGGGAAGCTGTGCGTGCTCAGAGCCTCTGAGGCGCTGGAAGGGGCTTTCCCAGACACCCCCCGTGTCCCCCGGTGCCCCACCAGCCCCGGACCTCCGGAGCCCCCCCAGCCACCGCCGGAGGGATGCGCGGCGGCTCCCCGGGAATTTGGAGCCCCGCTGCCAAACTTCCCTGCTGAGGGAAGAAGGGGATGACCGGGACACCCCTCACCACCTCCCCCCCCCCAAACGGCGCGGAATTCCTGCCTCCCAAGCTCAGACACACACCCGCTCCCCGAGGATGCCGCCTCAGCCCTGCCCCGGGCAGGGGGGAGCCGCGTCCCCTCCCGCCGGGGGCGGCCCCGCAACGCCCCCGCTGACCCGCACCCGCGGCGGGAGGGGACAGCCCGCGCTCCGCCGCAGCGCATCCCGGCCGCGGGCCAGGGAGCGGCCGGGCCATGGAGCACCGGGGCCGGGGAGCATCGCAGCGCCCGCACATCACCGCGCCCGCCCCGCAGCCGGCCGGGCGGGGAGGAGGGAGGGCCGGCGGTGGGGGATTCTTGGCCCCCCAAAGGAGGTGGGGGAGGCGGGGGAGGGGAGGCGGGGGGGAGGGGAAGGCTGAGCTCCCGGAGAAGGAGACGATCGCTCGCACAAAATCCGGCGTCCTCCGAGCAAGCCCCCGGCGGGCAGGGTATGTATATTGTTTTGGCAGGGGGGTCGGGGCAGGGATGCGGCGCGGCTGCCCCGGGCGGGTCTGGCCGCGGGAGGATCAGCGCAGGGCCCGCTCCCGGTGCGGGGTCGGGGGATGGCAGCGAGCTCGGAGCCTCGGCGCTGCCTCCCCCGGCTGGGGACCGCGGAGACGGGGGGGATGGGTCTGCCTCTGTGTTGCCGTGCGAGGGTCTGAACCCCCCTTCCAGCCGCACCCCCACACACACACCTACCCACCCCCGAGCACGTCAGGGCTTTGCCTCTCCCAACCAAGCTTCCCCTTGGCTTCTTAAAAAAAATAAATATATATAATACATATGCCCCAAAGCTGGAGAGAGTGAGGCGGGCGGGGGTGGCGGAGGGGAAGGGCTTTTCTGAGGCTCGGGGGAGAGGCGGAGGGAGGGACAGGCGGCGGGAGCCTCGCAGCATCATCCCGTGCCCCGGCTCCGCGGCGCTGCCGCCGCCGGGGTGCGGAGCAAGGTAAGGGCTGTCACGGCGCTCCGGGGACCCTGCCACCCCCTCTCTCCGGCCGTGCTCCCTCCGGCTCGCTGGCGAGGGGCAGAGCGGCCCCTGCCCCGCCGTGCCCCGCCGGGAAGTTACTTTGTTCGCAGAGTTCCCTCGGAGGCTGCGCTGGGATCCCCGGGCTCCCGGTGCCCCCCGCATCCCCCCCGCCCTGCTCAGGTGTCACCGGAGCCTTCCCGGCAAGGAAAGGAAGCCCCCCGTGGAAAATCCGGGTGCGCCTTCCCCGGTAGCTTCTCCTCGCGTAGCCGGGGGAAGGGGTGATGGAAGAGGAAGAACTTCCCTTTGTCGTAGGAGAGGATTGAGTGACCTCCAAAGTTTTGTTCCGGGAGGAAACCGCTGGATAAGTTTGGTAGGGTTCACGCCGGTTTTCGTGTCATTTATCGCGCTGTTATCTGGTGTCCAGCACGCTCAGAGCAGCGGAGCAGTCAAAAAAGATCGGAGATGTTTAGGTAGGGATTTCATGGCTCTTAATGCATTGCTTTCTTAGGACCAGCGTCCTATGTTTTGCACTTGCAGATGGGGAGTGTGGAATACATTTATAAATGAATACTTGTCCGTGGGTAACACAGAGGATGAGGATGGGAAACATGCAGGAACTAGACTGATTTTAAACGTTCCATTCTCTGTGGCAGAAGATCGGTAGCTGAAGGTTTCTGCTTACACAGTCTATACCTTGACAGTATCATAATTAAGAGATCTGCTGATAATGTATGGTATTGATAGCCGTTTCAACCTCAGTTTGTTTAATTTCCTAGTTAATCTAGGCTACTACAAAGGATCTTTGGATATTCTGGATAAATTGATAACTAGGCAAGATTATTGAACTTTGTGATTGGCTCGTGAGGAAGTGAGCTCTCAGTCTTTCTAAAGTAGAGATTTAAAATATAAGACTACATTTTTGAAGTGCACATCTGAAATCTGACTACCAAAAAAGCGTGCATCTTTTGAGAAGACCAGTTAAGGAGAATTGTAAATGCTAATTGTGTTGCACCCATTTGTAATAAAGTTTCATGATGCCAGGCACTGTAAATTTTGTGGTAGGGTACTAAAAAACAGGGGTGGCTAATTTCTATTTTGTGTATGGATTTCTTCGAAATTATTAAATGTAATAATTATCCCATGTATGATACACACATGAACTGATTAACATTAGTTATTGTCTATGAAATTTTAATGGTGTGTTTAACCAGTTTTTAGCCGGGCACTTGTGGTTTGTTTCATTGTCTCGAGCTATCTGAGACAGAAGAATGTTCAAATTTCTTGCTTGTTATCCCATCTATCTCTTCTCTTATCTCCTTTGGTCTAAATCAGTAACTGTATATGTTCACATGAAGTAAAATTCTCATTTTAAAGATACAAATCTTCTTGGTGGACAAGAGCCATCACCTCCTGCCCTGTGTGAAAACCTGCTGGGCTGGTATTAATAAGATACTTGTTTTAGTGTCAGTTTGTGATGCCAAACAACAAACATTAGAGAATGCAGAGATAAAGCTGGTGCTCTGATCTTTGTTTAAACAGGTCATGGTTTTTATTTAATGCTGCATGCTCATTATGGGAACTGTCAGCAGGAATGTAAAGCGGGCTGGAGTTCTGGTTTGGCAGGCAGGGATGATTCTGACGTTGATGTTGCTGCTCCTTGAGTTAATGGCTCGTAGAATGTAGTGTTGTTTGTGATCATATTTATTTAGTTGAATGTATTATATGAAATTAGGATTATGCCCTTCCAGGAATCAAATATGATCAGATCTGCTGCCTCAGGTGCAGTCCTCCTGACCTGCAAGGTTACACAGGAGTGGGCTCTTCTATTTAGGGGAATGTGCAGAAGTGTAGAGAAAGGTCACTATTATTTAAGTCAGCTGGAGTTCTGCCACTAAATTATAAGGAAGGAGACTCAAATCCCCTGAAACCAGGTAACTGCTTAATCAATCACCCAGGCAGTTTCTTTTTTTTCAGACATATGAAAACAATATCAAATAGTAATTAGAAAGTGCATTTGCAATTGAGAATTTTAATATTTTTTTGTCCGTGAAAACGGTTTTCATTGTGGTTAATAGACATAGTGAAAATATGCAGTCCCTTTGGTTCTTGCTGAATCTTACTCTGAAGAATTCAGAGGGGATGTGCAAGGTAAACTGAAGGAAGAGCCTTTTCACATGTTCTGTTACCTTAAGATATATTAGAATATTGCAAGGTACAGTCTGAACTTTCAAAATAAGACTCAGTGTAGTGCTGGAAACTTTAATTTGGGTGTTCTGGATCATACACCAGTTGGGGTTCTGTGGTCATTGTCCGTAGGTAAATTCGGTCTGCGTGAGAGTGCCTGAGAACAAAGTGGTCTCTAATTGTTATTTCTAACTTAAAATAAATGCTTTATTTAAAATCCTGGGTATTCTAGGTTATGTTTTGAAATACAAGCAAAGTTAGTAATGTGAGAGAGTCCTTTAAGGTCACTGGATTGGTACCCTTTGACTTCTTCTTGGAAAAGCATTCTTTTAGTCAATGTTATTCCAAATAAAATAGCATTGAGAGTGTGATGTGTGGGCAAGGCTGCAGATGACAGTCCAAGATCTATTGCAAAAAGGGGCCGAACTGTTATGGGACTGGTTATTCCCCTGCTTCTGCAGTGACCACCCCTGGAGGTTGAAGCAACTCGTTCTTTGGGGCTGCTTGACCTCATTGTTGACATGTCAACAAGTGTGACACTTCTGGTGGGATTTGATATGACAGTGGAAATTGCATGAGGATTAACAATTAACCAGCGTTGTATATGGGTAGTAACTTGCAGTCATAACTGATTTGGGATTCATAACACCAACCCAAACACAAAACGCTTGGTGTTTTCTTTTCGGTCACAATTTAAGATGCTTTTATTTACCATGGGAGTAAGATTGAGTTCATAATACCATTTAAATATGCTGTATTCTGTGTGGCTATGGAGAGCCATACTAATATTACTGTAGTAGGGACTCATCTTCACTCAGATTGAGAGGTGTAATGCTGATGTATAATACATTTCAATTGCAAGTATTAGCCCTTACTTGTTACGTATTTGTAATTCAGACTTTTCTGCTGAAAACAAGATCACTCTATTTAGTGTACATCACTTTTTTGAGAGCTATTTTTTCGTGTGGCATGTCCTCTTAACCTTTTCTGTTCAGCTCCTCTGCCGTGCAGTCAGTCCGTCTTCCCTGATGGCAGGTGAGGGGCTTGTCACTCGCCCAAAGGCTGAAGCCAGCAGAGCAGCTGTACAAGTAGCATACGAAGGAGGTTGATGGTGACTGATATTTTTGACTGGGTTTTTTCCCCCCTGCTTTTCCTAACTGGGTGTTCTGCACGAGCTCCCTTTCCCTGCTGGCTCCCGATCGCGTCGCTTCGCTCGCCGTGCCGTGTCACGCGCACGCACCCTGCACGCCACTTTATTTCTTACCACCTTTCTCCTGCTCTCGCTGGCTCTATCATATCCCATCTTCTTGCTGCTTTTGCCTTTTGTGATGCTAATCTTGCTTATTTTTCTTTTTTTTCCTTCTCCCTAAAAGAAAATGGAAGGAACACCCTGTGCTGCCGCTGCACCGATCGTTCCTCTGCGTTGCTGGGTTGTTTTTCTCCCATGTCCTTTGTTGAGTTTCTGGAGACTCTAAACTGTTTGAGGCAGAGACTCTCTGTTCCTGTAGGGCTGTCCAGTGTCCAGCATCCTTTGCTGTTGGATTTCATAATAAATAGCAATACTAGAATTATTTTGACTTGGTGGGACGGCCTTTCTTCCGGTTCTTTGGTAGAAAAGCAAAAAAATTTCTTGCTCAGAGCTTTTCTACACTGTGTTGCTGTTCTGAGGTAGATCTCAGTTTTGCCCCTCAACCCTTTGTCCCTAAAATGAGTAGCTTCTGGTAAAAGTTCAAGATACATTGCCTAATGTAGCAGGGGTGGGGTGGATTAAAACTTAGCAACTACCAGAGGTTAACAGTCTTGTAACTTGGTCAAGGATGACAATAAAATGTTGACTTCAACACGTTTTAGTGGAAACTTCAGATTTGTCAACTCTAAAAAAATGTTCAGATTTCACCGTGTTGATCAAATAAGACAAAAGGGAAAAGAAAATCCAAAAATGTGTAGTGAGTTTGTTCCAGTACTTGACTCTTTCCCTCCTAAATAGGTTTTCATTTTGATTTCCATTTCCTTTTCACCCCTAAACTGTATAGGCTTTATGTCATAAAGGGGGTTCTTTGTGGGCATGACTTTACAGGAAGGACAAGTGAGTGGTTCAAACAACTGTTGACTGTTTTTTCTGTACACCAAGGAATACCTGGAAAAATAAAGGTAACAAACCCAGTGACTCCCTCCCTGAACATTAATCAGATGACATGAAGGATCTCAATGGGGTGGCTGCAGCTAAATGAGGGAAAAGTGGAGACAACAAAATTAATATGGCAGTATACTTCATTTCCAAAGTTTTGTCTCTAAGAGAAAAAAATGAAGCTGGTAAGGATTTGCTTGATAAAGTTTATAATTTAACTCCAGGCACTAATAGAAAAAGTTACACTGATCTTGGAAATAGTATCGTTCTAAATATATTTATATGTAAACTGTGTTCTACTTTCCACCTCTGACATATATTTGTGTGCATGTATTGTAGCATTCCATTAATCTCGAACTGTGGGAATATACTGGCCACTTTTGTTTTGTGGATGGGGCCAAAAGAGTGAAGAAAAAGCACTTTCTTCAGTTAAAAAATAAACCAAGTTCTTTCTTAAATAAGTCATGTTTCAGTCCTTACACAGTCTTCATCCCAGTAAATAATATTGGGAGAGATTCAAGAGTTGAATCAGCTGACATGCCCAAATTGCAGAGTGAAATGTAGAATCAAATCCCCACATCCCTAATTTATTCCTGTTGGAATGTCCGTTTTTTATAATTTCCCCACATAACCTGTATTTTTAGCTATTTGCCTTTAGAATGAGTAGCATCACTTTGGGGCTTTTGATTTGTCCTTTATGAATGTATATACACACATGGTTTTCAGGAATTCAGGTAGTAGATTTTGTTTTACTGCCAGACACGAAGGCACATTTTTTAGAATGAGGAAGGAATTTTGTGGCTCTTGGATATTTATTTAAAATTTCCTTCTCTAGAGGTAATTACTTAAATGGATTAGCTACTTCTGCAGGTATTTTTGGATAAATACAGGTAGTATGGGACCAAAATAGTATATTTTTCAGGGAAAAGATTGGGTTTTACTCAAGAAAAATGTATCCATTTAAATATTTCATGGAAATATGACAATGTTTTGTACATTCAGGCAATATCATAAATAGGATTACAGTAATGCATTTAGCCTTGACAAACACGAGGTCTATTTGTAAATCTTAAGAGCACTGCAGTGTTTAAAATATATTGGATATATGGTAAAGCAGAAGTTTAAGGTGAAAACAAAGCAGTACTGTTGTGTTGTGTTTCTTTTTTTAAATTGAATAAATCAACAGTTTATTTGTATGGATGAGAATTTGATTCAGAAAATGCTACCGCTAATGAACCAAAATAGAATTAAATCTTCATAAATAGAATATTCAGTTATTGCAGTTTTGGGAACCAGGTAGGGAAATGAGAAAAGGTAATTTGAAATTATTCAAAATAAGACTAACTAAGCAGGTTTCTAAGTGGTAACTGCTTTAAATAAATACAGAATTAGATTTCTTAGGTAAATGTGTAGCCTTTGTATTTTCTGAACTCAATGTCTATCTCTTTCTGGACACCTGGTCAGAACTTTGTTGCACAGTAGGTAAAGGATATTTTTGCAGGAAACTTCACAGAAGTGGATGTTGGGGCACCATTCCAGAAGGCAAATAATCCCTTTCATTTCCTACTTGCTGTGTCTATATAATCTTTCTATGACAGTTGAAGCCAACAATTATGTTGGTGTTCTTTATAAATAAAGCGATGAGGGCAACGTATAATATTTGTGTTCGAGATCAATGGAAGAAAACTAATTTGAGGCAAAAAAATCATTTCAGTGGAGAATTTTCTCATAGTGTGTTTGACAGGTCGTTAGGATCCAAAAAAGTAGAAACAATGATGTGTGTTTTAACTTGGTGAGAAATATCTTGGGGCATTTTCTTGCCTTTTTTTTTTCCTAATGAAGGTTAAGATAACTGTAATTATAGAGAAATAAGAGGTTTTATTTAAGTCACTGATTTTTTTTGCGTGTTACAAACCAGATTGCTCAGTGCCCTGTAGATCTGCAGTTAACAAATATGTGATATATGTGAGACACATATATATATATGTATGTGTATGTGTGTGTGTGTGTATTGGTATGTGAAATAGGAGTTTCTAAACAGAAGAGGACAAAATGAGTAGGATTCTGAGGCTTACAAGTAACAGAATTATGTCCCCTGGTTTTGACTCTATAGGTGGGAATAGCTCTGACCTCCAGGGAAAAGATACAGTCACAAAACTGAGTATTATTTGACTGATAACAGATATCAAATTTAGGTTTACTGGCTCAGAAAACCATCTCAGACTTTTTTTTATAGAGGCAATCCAAAGAGTTCTCTTAATAAACAATGGCTTTGGTCTGACTTGGTTCAGCAGAAGCCATTGAACAGAGCAGAGACAGAAAACCAGGATGCTTCAGATCTCTTTCAGTTAAAGAAACACCATAGGCAAAGGTTTTTGAAAATACCATAGTGGGCCTTATGTGCTCAAGATGAGAGCCATGGTAAAGGGGCATTTGTAAAGGTTTTATTCCAGTTTTTGACCTTAAGACAACTCTCCAGACTTACACAGCAGTATTCTGACACACCGTGCCCTGAGGAGAAGGGGGACACAGTGCATGTTGTCCTCTCATGGTTCTCACAGAATGGATTCAATTTTTTGGCAACCAGCAAATGAAACTCACCCTCATCTGTACATTTTATTTGCTGCCTAAACTCAGGGATGTCTCAGCCTGTGTGGGTACAGAGTCAGGGCAGCAGAGTCTGGAGGCACCCAGGAGGGCCAGGGAGGGGTCCCAGCCCCTCTGCCTGGGGCTGGGATGGAGGGAAGGCCCCAAGGCTCTCACCCTGGCATGGGGATGGAGGGAAGGCCCCAAGGCTCTCACCCTGGCACGCTTCATGCCCCCTTCACTGGCATTTAGAAAAACCAGGGCCCCCAAATGCCACGTTGCTTCTGTAGCTGAAGGAGGGTCAGAGTTCCAGCAGGATTTGAGGTTCATTGTGAAGGACTCTGTGAGGTTTTTTAGGGTGGCAAACACAGAACCACATAACCACAGAATATCCTGAATTGGAAGGGACCCACAAGGATCATCCAGTCCAACCCTCAGCCCTGCCCATCCCCAAGAGTCACCCCCTGTGCCCCAGAGGATCATCCAAACCCTCCTGGAGCTCTGGCAGCCTTGGGGCTGTGCCCACTGCCCTGGGGAGCCTGGTCAGTGCCCAACCACCCTCTGGGGGAAGAACCTTTGCCTGAGATCCAACCTAAAGCTCCCCTGACACAACTTCAGACCTTAAAAGGCACTAGAGGTTGTGAGGTTGTAATTCAGATATCCAGGAGGAGCCTGTTCATTTTTTAATGCTGTTGTTTAGTTCTCGACACAAATTGCAGGTGCCTAAAGCGTTTGCTTTGGGAAAAGGGCTTAGAAGTGCATATTTCACGTCAACATGTGTTAGTTTTATTTGTTTATTTTTTTTAATGCAAGGGGAAATGATTCTATCTACAAGAAGCCATGTTTATTTAGAAAACCTAATGATTCCATCAGGAGAAGTGTGCATGATCAAACTTAAAATCCACAAGTCTCGATGACATTTGATTGTGCTGCCCTCACTTTAAAGTCCTCACTTGTCAAGTGAGTAGACCAGTCAAGGGGAGACTCAGTGGTTTTGGTTTCCCATTTCAGAAAATGAAGAGGAGGGAGAGGAGAGTGTATCTATCCCTTTGGAAAGGCTTTCATCTGCAGAGTGATTTGCCTGGCTCATCCTTTCCCAGAGAATAATGCCTTTTTAGGATTATTTCAGCATTCATTTCCCAGTGGCAGAACTGAAGATAGCAGACTAATTCCATTGATTGGCCTCTATCTGAGGTATCTAAGACAGCAAAAACCCTTAGTATTTTCAGCCTATTTTTCATAGTGAGTGATTGCTTTACTAGTGATTGCTTTACTATTTTCAGCAGGTTCACTTAACTCATGGTCAGTCTTCTGGGGGTTAAAACAAAAATAGTAATTTGTGATGCTGAAGCCAGTCACTGGTGGTTATAGAAATGTTACTATGACAATTAGGACCATTGCTGCAGAATACTCTGTAGTGCATTTTTTTGGGTTTAAATAAAGGCTCTATTTCCTGGTGTAAAGGATGATCTGACAGTTTATGAAGAGCACTGTAGTATAGGGAATATCTGAACCATTGTTAAAGCTCTTGGAAGGGTTTCTGGTTAACAGTGATTTGCACAAGAAGCATGTGGTCCATCAGAAACTCTCAGGCTCCTCTTTAAGGTATTCTACTGCTCTTGTCTTAGTTGCTTTCCCTGAAAAAAAAAAAAAACAAAAACCATGGCTTTGATGTTTTATAGCCGCATGAAAATACCTTTTTTTTCCACTTTTTTTTGATACTACATTTTGTTTCTTCATTGCCTCCCCAAACCCCAGCTTGTCAGAATGTGTGAGCAAAACTAACACTGTTTCTGGAGTTACCACTTTGCCACTGATCTTGGTACTGCTGAGAGTCCCAGAGTTGTCTTCTTCCTTTGTGCTGTCTCACTGTTAGTGCAAAATCTGGCAAGTGCCCCTCTTCAGCTCTTGCTGGGATGTGCTTCAGTCATGCTGTTCTTCTTGACCTCCAGATGTTTTGTAATGTACCAAAGTGCTTTATAGTTTTCTCTCTTAACTTATGACTTTTTTTTTATTATTATAATGATCGTCATCAATATTTTATCTTGGTTTCTAATTATTATTTCAGCGACATCTGCCTGAGCAATGTTGTTTTCAAGTCTAGATTCATCCTGTGTGTTGCTGGAATTGTTTCCAAGAAGCCTCAGTGGTGTTTTTAGGCTTGAGACAAAGGGTAGATGATGAAGAGAACAGTGGGGACAATGGAATGAGATATAGTGAGAGTCAGTGGACATGGAACTGAACTGAGGGAAGAACCTAAAATAAAGCAGAATTTGTGAGTGGAGGAGTGAGATTAAAATAAAACATTGTCTTGAAATGCACAAAGCAAAAAAAGATAAATAGGATGCATAAAAAGGCTGGAAAATTCATGTAAAAGGGGGAAATATTTATGCTAGCTGTACAAGAACAGTGTGAAATACAATACCAGAAATTTCAGGCTGAAAAAGTAGAAAAAAAATCTTACTACAAAGATTTAGTGGAGGACCTCATCAAAGGAATTAAATATGTGTGGGTTCAAGCACCTTCCTAGTCCAGTAATTCTTCAGGAGAGGTGTTTCAATGCACATATTTTTCTGGCCTGATGTGAAGCCCTCTGAAGGCTGTGGAGCAGTGTCCATTGTACACAGTGGGCTTTGGGGCCCCTCTGAGCACGTGCTGGAGAAAGCAGCAGAAAAATAATGTATGGAGAACATTCCTGCCATCAGTAAGAAGATGGCTTAGCTGATTTAATAGCTTTTTCTCAGTCTGTGATTCTAACAGCCAGGTTTGTGATATTTATTTTAGTATTCATGTTCTTGCAGTCCTTTTTACATTCCTCTGTTTTTCCCTGGCAGACATCCCGCAGCTCCATAAGTCTGGGGGAAGAGGATGGTTAGCATGTTGTTGCTGTGGGGATTTGAGTCTTAGCTCTCTGTGTTGGTAATGCTGGGCATATAATTTTAAAACTTGCACGCTGTAGAAGCAGATAATTATTTCCCTGCTGCATTTTATACCCTGGTTTGGGAAAGGAATAAATTTCAGAATATTAAAGGAAAGGAAAAGTTCCGGTTTGGGGGACTACTGGAAATGGAAGCAGAAAGAGGGGAGTAATGGGTGTCAGTCTGGTTATCAGTCAAGCTGCAAAGAGACAGCTTGTTCTGTCACACCAAGAGTGTCAGTAGTCAGCCAAGCACTTATGCAGGAGGAAAACCATAGACTGAAAGGTAAGGTTCAAAGACATCTGTGTGTGTTTCTGAAATGAGCTTGAATTAAGCTACTGAGTTCTGCTTACTGAGTCTGTGTGTCACATATCTGATTTCTGCTTAGCACAGGCTATTTGTGTGATTGCTACTTATTTTTATTGCAGGATCTATCCCCTTCCCTTCCCTTCCCAAGCCTTCCCTTCCCAAACCTTCCC
>NW_016690309.1:1869644-2000202 GCF_001604755.1 Lepidothrix coronata | reverse complement strand
CCCTTCCCAAGCCTTCCCTTCCCTTCCCAAGCCTTCCCTTCCCTTCCCAAGCCTTCCCTTCCCAAACCTTCCCAAACCTTCCCTTCCCAAACCTTCCTTTCCCAAACCTTCCCTTCCCTTCCCTTCCTGTTTTGCAGGTAGTTCAAACCCCTTATGTAGAGCTGTGGAATCATAAATTATTTATCTTACTGGAGAATATTTCTAGAGGTCACCAGTTTCTGATAGTTTCCTTCAAACCAGAAGTAGGTTCACTTAGAACAGTTTGCCCCCCCTAAAATCTCTGACCTTGCCTATTCGAACTTCTTTGCGAGTGCATCATTTAATACAGGAAGCTCCTTGGGGAGGGTTCTTCACATCTGCTGTCATAATTTCTTATTTCCTAAATGCAGCAATTTGTACTTGAGTATTCTTACCAGGATTGTGCCTCCCTTCCCTCCCCCTTCTCTGGCACATTCCTTTGTGGTGCTTCTTGTGTTTGAAATCCCGAATCTTCCCCGTTGTTATTCCAGCGTTTCCTTACCCCTCGATTCTAGGGGAGGGCATGAAGGAATCTGCTCCTTTATTCTCAGGCTGTTTTCCTGCGGCTTGTTAGTGACAGCAAGTTGTCATCATTTTACAGCCATTCAGCCGGTAACAAAACCAAGTGGAATCTCTCATTTCAGCTCCCCGGGAACAAGATTTCCCCAAACAAAAACTCGCCACCACTTCTTGGAGCACTCAGCCTCTGTTAGTAGCTAAGCAGAGGACCGAAGCCCAGTTTTATAAAGATGTTTAGGTGCTTGACTGCCGCTAAAACTGAATTGGACCTAAGTACCTGTAAATAGCTTTAAAACTTCGAGTGACTATGAAGGCCTCCCTCATCCATCACTCTTGGCAGTGGTCCCCTCAGAATGGAAGTGAGGCACATCAGCAAGGTCACAGAAAATACTTCCAGTCCTGCTTTCCAGAAACTGCACAGATTAAGTGAATTGCTGCATTCTAGCGTGGTTTTTTATGAAATACATCTTCTGAAGCAGATTGCTTGTATTCCCTAGAAGAAAAGAGCCCTTGCTTGCATGAAAGCAAATATTTAAGTCAGACAACTTTTAAAAAGGATGTAAAATTATACTATAAAAATACCCACCTTTATAGCTTATAATCCATTTTTTATTAAAGCTGGGAAATAAAAGTAAAATTCACATTCAAATTACTTTCTGCTGTTTCTAGGGGATACTCTTTGCATTCCAGTTGGTTTCACTTGGCTCTTTCTCTACCCATTTTCAGTGCTGCTGTTCTAGACTCGCATAACCCTCAGGGAAAAATTTATTCCCAAACATAAAACCTGTATGGATTTTACATTTTTAATATTTAGTAACATTTAACTGTGTGTTAGCCTTGGAATCACTTTGTTTTCCAGTGCACCCAGAACGCTGGGCTAGTGCTGACTGAAAAGTGTTTGAAGGGGGGAGGCTTTCATACTTGTGCCAGGAGTTCCCTCAGTGACACTGTAAAACCAGGAGCAAGTGCAGAGAAGGCCATTTATTCTGGTTTTTTTGGTGTAAAGAACAACCACTTGCAATGATTCCTTGCAATAAATGTCGCAGACTTTGGGAAGATTTGGTTCACAGAATCACAAAATCACAGGATATTCTGAGTTGGAAGGGATTTAAAGTCCAGGTCTTCAGTGAATGGCCCCCCCAGGGATTGAACCCACACCTTGGCAGCATCAGCACTGAGCTAATCTCAGGGTTGAACTGGTTCTTGTTTAATTAACTTGCACTTTTGTTGTGCACAGTCACTTTCAGGTTCTGTGGGGTTTTTTTGAGGGAGGATGGGGAACAAACATTCATCAGTGTAATAAATAAGGAAGTCAGTGGTAGTGTTGGAGAAACACTCGATGCGCCTTTCTGAATGCCTATCTTGTCTTTTAGGTTTGTATTAAATGTTTAAAGTATTTGAGCAAGTTCTTTAGCAAGTTTACTTTCAATCCATGCTCCCCAACTAAAGCATGTTCCTCCAGTTGCTGGGTTGGAAAGCTCTGTGATGAGTCCTTGGAGGAGTCTTTGTCCTCCATGTCTCCCCGTCACCTTCGTCGTGTTAAACAAAGCGAATCCCAGGCAGCCCAACAGTTACTCTCCATCTCTCCCATCTGCTTTCAGGTGTTTCCGAGGGGGCTGTGCTGTTGGGGTGAGATGTCCTGGTGCTCTCCCATGGACGTAGGGAGATAGCAGACATGATCCCCTGAGGAGGCCGAGCCCCGCGCTGCAAGCATGGCCTTCGCCCAGTCGCACATCATGGCAGCCCGCAGGCACCAGCACAGCAGGCTCATCATCGAGGTGGACGAGTACAGCTCCAACCCCACGCAGGCTTTCACCTTCTACAACATCAACCAGGGACGTTTCCAGCCACCACACGTGCAGATGTGAGTATTACAGTTCTGTCCCTGCTCCAGCCCGGCCTCCCTGGGTGTTCTTGCTGTGTTGGACCAGTCAGGAGGAATTCGAGGAACTGCTGCCTTTCTAATAATAATTACTGAAACGATACAAAACCAGCCCATTTGCAAGGCAGTTTGTTAAAGGAGGGGAGAAAGATTGCTCCACTAGTGTAATACATTATGCTTAGGTATTAAAAAGAGAAATGAACGGTGAGCAGTGGCAATAAAACACGAGATGCTACAAGGGTGATACTTTCTGCGATCTTAATAATGTTTGTTTGCTCTGTGCAGTTGCATATTGATGCACAGAGCTCTTGGAAATACCCCAGCCCCTGTCTGTCCAACACATACTGTTTGGTTGGTTATATTACAGCTACATACAAGGGAAAAATCATCTCAATAAATAAAATAGTGTGGGCACCCATCCGACAACTTACTCTCATTCCGATGTGCCGAAAATGCCAAGTGCTTAAAGAGTGATTAAAATACTGTGTTTGTTTCTGACTTCTTATATAATGACAACATCAGTGAAATTAACTGCTCTAGATGATTTACTTGTAACGTAAAGTGGAGAATTATAATTACAAAATGAAACCTGCCATAAAGTTTAGAGCCAGAAGGAAGAGCAAAACAGTAAAAGCTATTACAAATAAATTAAGTATAAAATTCTACTGTAAAATATTTTTATAGGGAATAAAAATGTCTGCACCATTTTACTGTGTTTATTAAAGAGAGAAGCAGCCTTATCTTTAGATCAGAAGGCTGTTTTTTCGGTTTTTAAAGGGAACTTCTTTCCTTTAGGAAGACTGAACAAATAATCATCTTGTTCACATTTTTGGTGTTTAATATGATTTAATAATTTACAAATTAGGTTATGATTTCTGCAGCTAAAAAACTAAGCACTGAATGCTATGTGTCACTTTAGTGAATGCTTATGAACGTTATTTGGCATAAATTAGATTATGTAAAAAGAATCAGAAGACTAACGTGTGTATCAGGATGGTGAGCAAACACTCAGTTTTTGTGGGCAGTGTATTATGGTCTGTGATGGGGTTTTTTAGATCCCACTGAAATGCAAACAGTAAAGTGGGTTGAATGTTAGCACTGGTTAGTTGTATTACAGCTACATACAAACATCTTTAGTTTATAGAGCTGGCAAATGGTAGCAAAAGTACAAACAAACAAATATAGGTTCAGAAATA
Source organism: Lepidothrix coronata (assembly GCF_001604755.1). Classification (NCBI taxonomy): domain Eukaryota; kingdom Metazoa; phylum Chordata; class Aves; order Passeriformes; family Pipridae; genus Lepidothrix; species Lepidothrix coronata. Next base: position 1,996,587 of record NW_016690309.1, on the reverse strand, counting down.
CTTTTACAAATGAAAATGCCAGATGCAGGTTGATTTGATGAGGCTTAGCTGTTTTCTGTGAATAGTCAGACAGCTCCTGGGCACTCAGAAATTTGTTTCCTGGTCTTAAAAGCCAAATGTTTTTTACTGGGCTGTAAGCAAGTTATTTATTTGTATCCACTTGGTACTCAACAATATGCTGTTTAAACTTCTAACCACTAAGAAATTATGGTACTGGAGGGCTTGGACAATCAACTACATGATAGAAATTCAGCACCTGAGCAAATAGTTGAAAATAAGCTGTCCTTAGAAAATGGTTCCTCAGAAGAGTTTAGCAGTCTCTCATGAATGATTAATACTATTGGAGAAGCTTGTGCAAATAGGAAAACAGGCCAAATCAATTGGAACATGTACCACAATCTGACCTACTCTTCCTCCTCATACAGAAATTGTAAATGTTTCTTGAATACCAGCAGGATTGCTTTTGCCTCCTACCAATGAATAGAATGGTAACAAAGAAGGGAGAAGGAGACATAGAAAGGGTAACAAAAGCACCTTTTATTCCCATGATTGTCGTGGGTGAAAGCTCTGTTTCCGTGAACTCAGGTTTTGTCCTTAACTTCAGGGAGGTGAAGGCTTTGTGCATAGTTCCAAACACCTACATTAGTGATGTTTTAGGCAACCACAGAGAGATTTCACACAGACCTGTTAACATCTGAGCCCACAGTAAACTGTTTTAACCACGGGGGTCCTCCTTTTCTTCTGCCTTCAGTCCTGCAGATCTTCCTTGGTCCTCTGTGAAGTCTGACATTTCTCCTTTCACGTTTTAGCTCCTTCAGGACTTTTCTAGACCTGTCACAATCTGGCATCCCTGTGCTTATGAGATGGCTGGGTTGCCACTGACGAGAAGGGTGGTAAATTCTACCAGTGTTTTCAAGCCCATCAGTCATTTCTGGAAAGTCCTTGTCTTGCCCCTTTGTGTAACCACTGAAATCCGGCGTACAAACCAACCTCTGGAAGTGTTTTTTTTGCTCTGAGATTTTTCAGCTCAGCTTTTCAATTTCTCTCGCAAGTTTTCGTGCTGATTTAAAGAAAAAACAAAAGCATTTGCACAAAAAATAATCAGCAGATCTGTATTCCTCTGCTCACGCTGCAAGCTGTGCATTGGGTGTTGGTGTGACAGCTGCTGTGGGAACATGTTACACGAGAATATGGGGATTGAGCCTTCAGAAATTATTTCCAGTAATACAACTTAGATGTGTTTGTGAAACTTGACATATGTTTTTACCTATATACGGTCTCAGTGTGTGCATATCACTTCAAGATGAAAAACCTGCATCTCATTTATTTGCCTTTTTTTTTTTTTTTGCATTGATGTTGTTTTCCCATGAAAATTCTCTGGCCTATTGCACAGAATTTAAAAGTTGCACATAACCTCTGCTGTCCACATCTTCCCCATGCCCATCCAAACTATAGGAAAAAAGCACATGCATTATGTGCTACATGGGATTTCCATGGCATGTCTGTTGTTTTTAACATTCAGCTTCTCATGTGAGGTGCCTGATACTCCCTAACACCCAACTTACTGCTGGGCCGAGCTCTGAAAGGATTCTGAAGGAGAAGCAGTACCTGCTTTGAAGGCTGCTCTGCCATGAAAGGTCAAAAAGTAATATTTTAGACCAGTCCATGTGTTAGACTGGACCAACCCTTATGTAGTGCCAGGGTAATATGCATAATTTAGAGCTGGCTTACTAATTCAACCTGTAACTCACTTGGGGAGGTCTTGGGCAGGGAGAGCAATAATTTGTGTCTGCTGAGCTGGTGTTTAATCCTTTCAGCTTGAACAGCTGCAAAGGTAGGCAGGGTCAGCTCCTCGTCCTTTGACTCTTGGTGATGGTCCTGTGCATGGACTTGGTGATTCTTGTGGGTCCTTTCCAGCTCAGCACATCCTGTGATTCTGTGGGTTTTACCCAGTTCATTTTGTGGCAGAATTGTGTGAAGTGAATGTATTACCCTTCACACAGCTCACACCTTATGGCAAAGCCTCCCCAGTCTAAACCCCACCATTCACCACCCGTATTCCTTTGCACCCCTCTTACCTCCCCCCTCCACCCCTTGTGGCAGCTCTGTTCTTCTGTTCTTCTCCCAAACAGAGGCATTTTTACCATCAAACTCTTTTTCTTCACCTGGCCTCTGTGGTCCTCTTGCAGCACACACACTCCCTCAACCCTACAAGTATTTTCAGGGTCCAAACATTCCAAACACTCTCTGTCAGCCAAGTTTTGCAGTTCCCACTAGGTCCTTGCTTACATATCTGGGTATTCATTAGGTGGGATTTGATCCCAGCTGGTTTTGCTCCTCACCTCACATTTCAGTACTTTTCTGTTCAAAAACTGGAACTTCAGAAAGACAACTACAAGGTGCTGGCACTAAAAGGCTGTTTCTCCAGTATTGCTGTAAAAAAACCCCAGCATTCCTTCTTCCTATAAAGGTATGGGTGCAAAAGAATTTGTTCATGCTCTAGTTTTGTAGTTACAGCGTAGAAGATGCTAAGAGCTTTTTTTTTTTGTATTTAACAAGATTTGAATGTTTTAGATTTATTCCTCACTCTCTCACCAATCCCGTGTGGTTGTCGAAAACGCCTCTAAATTTCACAGAATTCTTTGGCATAGGGAAAAGATGGAGTGATTAAAGATTATTATCTTATGACTTTTAAGAAATAAAATACTTTTAAAAAATTTACTTAGGAACAGATGTAGTACTATTAATAGCAAAAATATATTATTTTTTTTTTTCTGAGTTTGTTTATGTAAAAGTAAGCTCCTAAATTGAAGCACAACCAGCAAGGGATAGAAATGTGTGTTATATACAGCAACAGTGAACAAAACTAATTTTATTTGTCCTTTCAAAATAAATGTTGCAAAAGTAAAATAGTTCACAACAACTCTGTATATCTCTCTGGTTTCTAGTGGCACAAATATAACTCTTGCACCTCTGGCTTTTGGATTTTATTCCACCAGAGTTCCCTAACTGGGATAACAGATACAGTATAGCTGTATATGGATACATTTGCTTCTATGTAGTCCAACAAAATATGGATTGAGGTTAAAAAGATTGATTTGAAAATAAGGTGTTCTCTGCTTTCCTCTCCTAAATCATGAGTAAGTCTCATCAAACTGGGTCAGATCTTTGCATTCCCTCAGTTTTGAATCTTGATTTTGGGCTCTGAACAATGCAGCCTCACCCCTCGCAGCATTTCATTTCATTTAGTATAATTAAGCCCAGAAAGTCACCACATTTGTCCTGACAATAGTGAGGCTTTAATGTACATTTACAGCTGTTGGGAGAGTTCTCGTGTTGTTCTGCATTAACACACTCAAACATATCTCCAAAACGTGTTAATTAAATTTGCTGGAATTATGTAACTTGCAGGGGGGGGAAAAAAAGTTCTAATTAGAAAAAACACATTTAAATGTATTTATGTATCTCAAAGAAATCTCTTCCCTGTGTACCGTGTAATCATGTTTAAACAATGAAATGGGATAGTGCTATTCCTTTGAAACTGGCAATGCCTTTGATTTATTTGTAAGTATTTGTGTCAGAGTTACTGCCATAGTCCAATCTCTTCTCCTTAATCTCTTGAAGTTAATCTATCTACCAAAAAACACCGAAAATGCTGTGCTGTGAACATCAAGAATTTTTACACCTCCTGTTAGTGTTAGCTTTGTTTTAATAAATCCTTCCATCAGGCAGATTCAGAGGCCTGTGTAATCTTTTGTAAAGGTAGAAAAAACAGCGTTGGAATAGCGAAGCAGACACTACAAAGTACGTAAATACTTCCTAACCTTGTTACGATGCCTTTCCTGCAGGGTTGATCCGGTGCCCCACGACGCTCCCAAACCTCCAGGATATACACGATTTGTCTGTATTTCTGATACTCACTCAAGAACTGATCCCATCCAAATGCCATATGGAGATGTGTTAATACATGCTGGTGATTTTACTGAGCTGGGACTTCCTAGTGAAGTAAAAAAATTCAACGAGTGGCTAGGTAGGTACTGCTTTCTGTGTGCATCTGAAAGCACATTTGTTTACTGATTGTATCTGCCCCTTCTGCCTCCCAGTAAAAACCACCATGCTCTCAGAAATCATGAATATTAATTTGACTTTTAAATTGGAATGGCAACGAGCTGGAATCGTTGTTTTTCACAAATATTTTTGCATTTTTCCAACGGAGCAAATAGGATTTGTGAGACTATTCATCTGTTCTGCCTTCACACTCCCAAGTGTACATTAAGCAACTTCTGGGTGATAGCAACAATTTAAGTCAGTAGGCCTTTAATGATTTACATAAAACCTCTTCCATACATTGTTACGGCTTTCCTTCTTCCCCATCCCCCCCCCCCCAAAAAAAAAAAAGTTGTTGTGACTGAAAACATTTGTCTGTTTAACCCTGGAGGCTCATAGTTGTGCTGTTTTTTTTTTAATCTGAGGCTCAGCTGCACCACAGTGATGAATTCCAAACAAAGCAAACCGTGTGCCCGTGGTTGCTGCCTTGGATGTAGCAGACCAGATGTAGATGCCTTCTGTAGGCAAGCCTTGGCATTGGGAGCTGAAATTCTGTTCCACTGGGCAAGAGAGTGGTGATTTACATGTGCTTCTGCAATGTTTTGTGTATGCTTTAAAAAAAAAATGACAGTGAAAATTGGAAAGCAGGCACTGTATCCAGATAAAAACCCTGCTCGGTGCTGTTCCTGCAGCACTGCAGGTACCTTAATTTAGAATAAAAGTGGCTTCTGATACTTCATTAACAAAAAAAAAGGGTGAGAGGGAATGAAGGAGTTGGAGAGAGAAAGGACACAGTTTAAGGGGAACAGATTTCAAGTTTTCTGTGGATGTATTTGCATTTTTTTCCCTGTCTCTTTTTTTTTTTTTTGGTACATATTACAGCATTCCGCCCTGGGAAGGCACAAAGCAGACAGATGCATGTAGGCTGAAATGGAATATATAAAAAAAAAAAAAAAAAGAAAAGTCAGGACTTCACAATTTAAACAAATATTTACTAGCAAATAATTATCAGCAGGGCTGATAAATATTTATTTGAGCTCAGCAACCCAATAATGTGTCCCACACGGAATAATTGCATTATTCTGCGAGTATTAAGGTAGGAACAGTGTGTGGAAGTGATATATTGATGTAGTGCCATCACCTCTTGTCTCTGCACCCAAAAGGAGGAGGGTGGTTATAAAACAGAAAGCAAGTTTTGACCCTGTTGTGTAGGTCTGTACCATGTCTTATAATAATGTCCTGAAAATAGCATGTACAAGTTATACAAACCATATGGTTATCCTTCTAAATAATATCCATTTTATTCATCTACTGGTGTGGGAAGAGAAGTGCTTGGGGATATTGCTGGCAAGGATGGGGGCTACACACGGTTTCTGTGCATGGTCTCTTCATCATTTTCATTCCCAAAAAAAAGGGCTTAATTTTCTGACTTTTCAGTCAGAAATTGCTTCCAATTTCCTGGTAGCGTGCAGTTTGGGAAAAGGTGATCTTGGTGGTTCGAGCTAAATATTTGCAGGAGCATCTTTGAGATACAGAAATGTAGCAAGTTAAAGGTTTTTTTAGCTTCTTGGCAATTTAAAAAAAAAAAGAAAAAAGAAAAAAGGGAAGATCTAATTTAATTTTTAATAAATTTTTGTTCATTTTAAATGGACAATTTATCAACTCTTGAATATCTTGAGTGTTTACAAAATCTGTAGTAAACAGCAGAATGGTTAAAAGTGTTCCTTTCAAGAAGGAATTTTAGAAGTTTTTGCTGGCTGTCCGTTTTGTTGTGAAAGGGAGTGGTCCCCAACAGTTTAGGTTTTTCTAGAGGGCTACTTCCAGTACCTTCCACTACTTTGCAGCTCCCTCAGCCTACCCAACCTTCTCCTTCCTCCTTGTCTTAATATTTTACTCGTTTCTAGAGAAAATAAGAGACAGATCTGGCATTGACTTTGACCTCCACTGTCGTTCTTGCTGCTGCTGCCAAACTTTCCTGTCCATTCTTTCATGTCCATGGCACAGGGCTCCCTTTCCACTTATTTTGTTCTCTGTCTTCTGCTGTCATTAGATTACAACTTGGGATAAACACCAGAATACTTGTATGGTCCAGCTTCCCTTCATCTCATCTCCCTCTCAAGCCTGAGATACATTCCCTTCTCCTGCTTTTGCTCCATGTTTTTGTGTGTAGCATTGATTCTTACCTCTTAATTTTCTGTTCTGTCATGCCCTATTAGGTCTGTGCCACTCTGGTCTATCTCTGGTTCATCTTTTCAGATCAACTTGCCCTTCAGCGAGTTCAGATTTTATCTTTCTGCTTTACATAAAACTTCCTGTGCCTGTCTGATGGAAAATTTATCTTACATTAACATCATTAACTTCCATGGACCTTATGGTTACACCAAGCACATGCTCAAGTGTTGTGCTAATAGAGGCACGTTGGCTTGCTGAGTCATCCCCTGAAATATGTTCTCTCTTTTTTTCTGACTCTATGTGGGCACACAGGAAGGCCTGGACCATCTCAGATGACACAACTCATGGTCCTGGTGCTTTATCTGCCCTTCACTCACCCACTTTCGTATTTTTTGCTCTTCTGACCCTTAAATCCCTCTGCTTGATTTCGTTTCCATTCGTTCTTTTTGGTAATTAGTTGTTTCCTCTCATGTTTTGTTTCTGCTAAACTCCCTCTCCCCTTCTCAGGGAGGGTCTTGAGGTTTTACCAGGGCCAGGTTTAACTCTGTGGAAGAGATGAAATGCTGGTGATAACTGGATATGCTTATTTTCTCAGCTGTCTCTGGCAGGCACTCCAAGGGCTCCTGCAGCCACAGCATTACTTTGTATTAAATACATAGGGGTTTAATTTCTTAGTTCTTAAATTGCCTTTTGGATCTGTGCAAATTTTGAGTGCAGACACAGAGTTCCACAATGTGACAGGGATGGTGGGGAGGACTGTGCTTATTTTGAACCTGTCACCTGCTCATTTCATTTGGTATTTCCTAATACTGGAAGAGGGAAGTGATTTTCATCTTCGTTCTGCTTAAGAATTTATAGGCTCGTCCCATATCTGCCTTTAAGATATTTTTAAGGCTGAAGACTGTTCAGAAGTCCTTAAATGCCTTTGATCACCTATGTCACTCTTTGTACCTCTTTGTATCCTTTTAGAAATGATGAGACCAGACCTGCACACGATCTCAGAACACCACAGATTTATTCCCCGGCAAATGAGATTTCCTAGTTCTCTTTTCCTTTCTGGTGTTGTGGATTATTGTGTTTTCATTTCTAACTGTGTGACTGAACAATGAGATGGCATTGTCATAAAATTTCCTAATATAATTCTATCAACTCTTTCCTGTATGGTAATACCTTGCTCAGAACCCATCACTGTATCTACAGTTGGTGTGTTTTTTCCAGCACTTGAATTACTCTGCATAAATTTATGTTCAGTCTCATCTGTCCTCTTATTGCCCAGTCATGCAATATCATGAAGTGAGATTTCTATTTTGCTAAACTTTTTTAGGGTAACTTAGAAAATTAAGGGAAGAGGGGCCGAATAGTCAGTTTACAAAGCCTATGAACATTGCCAACCCGGTCATTTCCCTCCTTTTTTTTTTCTTAATTGACCTTTCTCCTCTTTTCATACTTCTATTTTCCTCCTTTTTTTTTTTTAATCTAGTTTGTTCTCTTACTGTATTTTTGAATTTGAAAATCCAGTTTTGGAGAATCAGGAAAAAATGAAGTACAAAATCTGTATTATGGTAGGACTGAACAGAAGGCCACGAAGCCAGGGAAACTTGCTAATGACATTACAAGGATGACTTTGAACATATGCTGATTTTCCAGCATGCCCAGGAGATTTTAACAGATAACACTTTGAACAGCCAAAAAGGATTTGGGGGAATTGTTTCTAAATGCATTGACCTGTTAAAACTGGTCCAGAGGAGGGTCAAGAAAATGATCAGAGGGCTGGAGCATCTCTCCTAGATGACATCATAAGATACATCAGGCTCACTATGCACAGCAGCTTCTCTTTCTCCTCAGCTTTTTCATGATTTTAGTTTTTGTTATTTGTTCCCTACCTGCACATAAATCAAATGTGTTGCAGGACAAACACAAAAACACGTGTCCTGCCTTAGTGCACTCATCAAAGAATGACTCCAAAACTGTCTCTGCTTTTCAATCTCCAGTGTTGTTGGCACTGGAAATTGCCTGCTTGGCTGAGTTGCTCATGTAATTCCCTTTGCTCCAGCCTGGAATATCACTTCCAAGTTGTGGATGCTGCAGGACCCACTTTCACTTGGAGCTTGTGGGTTACTTTCCTGGAAATTTAACGAAATAGCTGATCTGTGGTATAAGTTGCAACACATAATTCCATTCTTTCTCTGAGAAGTCTCTTCTGTGCATGGATTGGAAAGATTACTTAAACTAACACATTTTACAATATATATTATTTCAGTGTGTTTGCTTGAGATTTTCCAGTGTCAAAGACAGACTTCCTGTTTGAAATTCAAGTTCAAGCTAAATTGGGATTAAAAAAAAAAACAAAAACAGAAGGTGGCTTTGAGTTGTGCTGGAAAACAATAATTAGCTCTTCAGAGTATTTTCCTGAGAATGTTGTTTTTATGTGCTTATTGTACACACACACACAGACACACACACACAAAAAAATTACATTATTTGACATGCCCTTTAGGAATTGACCTGAGCAGATTCAGCTCAAAGGATAATATTTTTATTTCAGACTAAAAAAATACTTTAGAGTGAAGAGAGGAACTAGCACTACTAAAATTACCTCTTTCTAGTATTGGATTGTATTAGATCTAATCCTCTAGCATTAAATTCTGCAGACAGAATCAGCTAGTTTTGGTCAATAAACATCATCCCTGCTTTTAAGTTCTTGATAAAAGATCTTCAGAAAAGCCTGGGGTCAGTAGGCTTAGCTTTACTTCTGCTTTATTGCTCAGCTTTGCAAAATGATGGTAGTTATTTTTCTTCCTATCTTAACAGGTATTTTATATTTTTAGGTTCAATAATAGTCACATTTAAAACAGATTAAAATCATGTTGAAGATGAAAAAAAATCAGCTTCAGAGCAGCAAAAGGAATTAAAATTTACAAATTGTAGTCATGCCATTTTGACCATCAGTAATTACACTATTTTTATGTTAATGTAGAAACCCCTTGAAAGAAGTATTTAAGCACTAATTATCTATTTACAAAAGAATGGCTTTGGAAATGCAGTGAAAAACATTGAGCTGTATAGGGATTTAGAACAGATGTCATTTTTAAAAGACTGGGCATACTGAAAAAAAAAAAAAAAGAAAAAGTTGGGTTTTATTGGATTTCTTCAATGTAAGATGGCTTGGATCCATTTGTCCACCTAAGGCTCAGACAGTACAGTAGGGCACAGAAAAGTGCTCTGCAACACACTCTTCCAGTATTTCTCCAGTTTTGGGGAGTTACTCTGTCCTGAAAACTTCAGAATATTAAGTTGGCTGCTGTGAGTCTCAGGAATGTTTTAAGTTACATCCCTGTATCGGGAAGATGATCCAGACCAACTGTTTTCCACATCCTGGTGGTGAGAAGCTGTAGAAGTGGTAGGTGCTGAAGCATTTGTCCTTCATTTCCTCCTTCCAAACACAGGTTTGCTTTTGGGGGATTTCTTGCCCTTTGTACCAATCCTGAGGTGGCTTCTTTCCATGAACGGAGTGGAAAGTAGCCAAACTTCAGGATTCTGAGCCTCTGCTTTCATAAACACTGAGCTGTCTAACCCCTCCAGTGAGTAAAACCCCCAGTGTTAGTCCAGACTAGCAGGTAAGTGTAGCTTCAGGAAGGAGTGCAGAGAAAAATATGGAACTGAAAGGTCTGGAATGTGATTCTGTGAACTGCCACTGCCTCTGGCAGAGAGATTTGAAGAAGGCAGGCAAAACTCTCTGGCAGAGAGATTTGAAGAAGGCAGGAAGACAGGCAACCAAATTCTAGTTAGTCATCTTCAGGTTTGACAGCCTCTTTATTGTTCTTCCCCTTGTAAAATTGTGGAGATGATGCTTGATCCACCTACCATGTGGATTTGTTGGAGGATTAATTATTCTCAGTGCAGCACTTTGAACATCTCTCGTGGAGCACTGTACACAAACATTAAACCTTGTTATTAGTGCTGTGACATGACACACAGCTCTTTGTAGTCTTCCCTTCCACAAGGTGACAACTTGGGAGATGCTGAGAGCACCTTCATGGGATCTGAAGATCTGCACAGGAATCTCTATCAGTGTGCACAAGGATCCATGTAGGAAGTGTAAAACATTTTTTAATTGCTACTTTTTAACTCAGTTCTCTGTCTCCTTTGCTTTCCTGGTCCCCAGATAGATGTTGTAATCAGAACTAGAATATTTTAAAGGCTGTGGTGGAAATTTATGTCCTCAGAAAAATATGTTATTTGAGACTGTAACTATCCCAGAAAGTAAAAAGGAAATAAAACAAAAAACTTTTGGAAATGGACACTGTGACTTAGTGGTTTTCAAGGTATTAAGTGCCACAACCTAAGGGGACACGGCAAAGGAAGGTTCAGTTGTAGTTGTGCAGTTTTGGAGGTGTTTGTTACTGTCCATTGTGGGACAGAAGGTACAGACCTACACAACCTTTTGTCTTGACTCGCTGCAACTGCTCCAATGGCCTAGTTTGCTGCTTGCATTGGGTTGGTTCTGCACAATTACAGGATAATTTAATAAGCCAGGTCAAAAGGAAGCCACTTTTCCCCTAGAAGTGACTTTGACCAGTCATTACAGCTGTGTGGGTGTGTATAAAACACGGTGTATCAACGAGCCTAGGTATGAGTATTACCAGGCATTTTTTAGTTTGATTTGCCTTTGTCTGTTTTAAGAAATCCTGTTTTCCAAATGAGAGCAGCACTGTGTGTGTTTGCTGGTTTAGTGTTTGGTGTAATTACTGGCTTCTTCAGTGCAAGAAAGGCTGGAGGTAGCAGGTTACAGATGACTTGGGGGGGAGTGTTCATTTACGGTATTATTCCAGATTACACACCGTACAAAAAGTATGTTAATGTGAATTTCCCAGACATCAGCCCCAGTGTTGAAACACAGAACTGTCAAAAAGATGCTAAAAAGCAATCTGAGACAGTTAATGCAGCCTTTCCACTATATCACTCACTGCTGCATTCTAAGAGGTTGGAATGAGAGGGAAGAAGCATTAAGTGGGCACTTACATGATTGTCAGTGCTTTTAATGAATACTAAAAATTCTGCTCAGTACCAGGAGAGAAGCAAAGCACACATCTGCCTGTACAAGTTTGCATTTATCTCAGCAGAGTTGGAAGCTGATAACAATTGCAAGCTGCAGAGGAGGTTTGCTGGTTGATAAAGATGCTGAACCTCTCAGTACAAGAGGAGCGTAGACGCCACGAGTTTGCTCTTGAGTTATTTGCAGCGTTGATCTCCCGTTTACTGCCTTGCTGATAGAGCAGGATGAACCTTCAAGCACTCAGAATTCTGCTTTGAACAAACCCAGACGCAGAGAAGCAGCAAACAAAGGCAGGTTGTTGAGCCCTTTGCGTTGTGCAGCTTGTTATTCAAGTTATGGCTCCCCAGCGCTTCAAGTTATTTTGGAAAAAAAAATTATGTTCGCCATAAAAGGGACCTACTGTAGTTTAGGAGTTAAAAATGGCCGCAATCATTTTGTAATTGGTGCATAAACACGCAAAAATTAGATGTTCAGTTGATTTTCTTAATTAGCAATCTACGGTAATGAAGGGAATAAACAAAGATGTTACTAGCTAAACAATATATATATAGATATATATTCTTATACATGTTATATTACCAGAACTCCTATCAGATTCTTAGACTGAGCAAATGAAGGCTAAGAAACTTTCTGAGGAGGGCTTGTAGTTAAGCTTGTAAGATGATAATACCATCTGGCTATATATAAGGTAATTATGAGCTAAATATGATATCCCAGGCTTTTTGATAGTAAAATAACCTCAAATAATAAGGAATTCTATCGATGCAGGAAATTCAGGGAGGAATTTTTTGTGTGATGAATTGTCTTCTAAAGCATTGTACTTCTACAAGTTGTTGGTTTTTTTCCCATAAGAAAAAGGTATCTTTTGCTAAAACTGCTAAATTAAGGGGAAGATGTGTGTCCAGTGTTTTATTGCATGAAAAGGGAGATTACAAAATGGGAAGGAGAGGGGAAAATGAGGCAGGAAAGATAAAGGACCATGTAGCAGAGAAGGAAAAGGAGGGGGAAAATCCCTGATCCCATGCTGAGATAGAGGCTGAAAGAATGATGGTATCTTGGAGCCCCAGCCCAAATTGGCAGAAGGTAAAAGTTGGATGTGGCCTGAAAAAGGAGCCTCTGAAACCCAGCACTGAATTTGAGCCAGTGTGTTCCTGACAGAATTTCAATTTATAAACATTTCTTTTGATTCCAAATTCCAAATAGGACGAAGTGGCTAGAGGTTGATTATGGAGGAAAATAAGTTTAGTTTCTTTCTAGTTAAACATTATGAGAGGAAAAAAAAAACCAACAAACAACCAAACCCTTACTCTAGAATAAAAAGTGAAATTTTGCTTAGCAATGAAATTTTTATTCACCCAAAAATATTTTAAACTGACATTTTGCTTCATTTTGTTTCCTTGGTAATGTCAGAATCACTACATGAATTTCCAAATATATCCCATTCCATCCAAGTGGTATTTTAATAATTTTAATACGGAAAAATGTATAGGTAAAACTTTTCCAACCAATTCTAGTTGTAGTTTGTGTCCAGACTACAGGCATATTTTAGCAGAATCTTCTCAGGCGCCAAGAACAGGAGGATCCCTGGTCTTTGGGTAAAAACACTTAATCTTGTTTTGGCTGGTCAAAAGAAGAGATCAGGAAAAAAAATGCAACATCCCCCCAAATTAATAATTTTTCCTTTTTTTTTTTTTTTTTTTTTGTTTGAAATCATATCTTTGACTCCCATAGCATATGTTCTTGGAAGTGTTTCTTGGCACTCCTGAAGGGCAGATCTGTTCCTTACGTGCTCGCTGCCTTAATTTTTCTGGGAAATTAGTTTTGTCCTGGATATGTGTGCAGAATTCCTGTGACAGCCATAAATTTTCTGTAATGTCATTGTCTACACAGAGCTTCTGTATTAGCAAGTTTTGCTACCTGCCCACCAGCAAAGCCATATGCTGGCATCAAATGTTAATTGGCTATCAGTTGGGTGTTTAGTCCTACTCATCTGCTAAATGAGTGTGAGGAACCTGCACCAAACTTAATGGAATGTGCTCTCCAGTCCTGGGAAAGTGCCACAGATTTGTTCCATTAGAATCACAACACAAAATGAGTTTTTCATTTCTTTTACCATTGCAGGCTCTTTAAAATTCTTGTTTGTTTTCCAGTGTAGATTAAAAATAATCTAGAACCACTCAGGATGGAGGGGAATTGAGTCCAGCCTCCTCTTCAAAGCAGGGCTAGTTAAGAGAGGAGGCTGCTCAGAACCTTGTCCAGTTCAATTTTGAGTGTCTTCAAGGGTGGACACCTCCCAGCTGCTCTGGGCACTTCTTCTGCTCTTTCACCATCCTCATTCTTTCCTTGTACCATGTTCCCACTTGTGTTTGTCACCATTTTTGCACCTCTGAGAAGAGCTTGGCCTTCTCTTTCTCCTGAGCCCGGGCAGTTGCAGACAGAGCAGGGTCTGCCCTCCACCTTCTCCAGGCTGAGCAGACTCAGACCTCAGTCTCTCCCCATATCCCACATTCCCCAGCCATCCCGACACTTTTCCGCTGGACTTGCCTCGGTTTGCAGCAGTTTTTTTTTCACTGAAAGACTCCCACACTCCAGAGGGGGTCAAAAACCACAAAAACACACTGCAGAGTCTTCTTGGATGAAGCTACTCCATCCTAAGCACAGGTGGGGGAATAAACTGATCAACCTGGAAGTGTTTGAATAATCTGAGATCAGGATTGGCGTTAAAAAAATGGAGAAGTGGTTGTTCTAAATTATGAACTCGTGTACAAACGCTGCCATACAGCAGCTATTAGGCCATGTGCTCTTGGGCATGTCTTGGTTGTAACCAAGGACCAAGCCAAGGCTAAAAATTGTGCAGTAGTCTGTGCCTGGGGATGGAAAGGTAGGGATTTGTGTTGGAAGGACATAATGGAATGAGAAAATACAGAGAAATTAATAAAGCATGAAAAGGAAAAGTAAGAAGCTGCAGGTCAGAAGCAGGAAGGAGTTGCTGCTTTAAGGTAGTTTTAAGGTAGGTGCTGATCAGATAGTGCTGATGTTTGGTGGATCTTACTCCTGTGAAAGGCACTTGGAACATTCATTTCTCAGGACTGTGCTGACCTACCAGATTAGATTGTGGTGTTGGTCCCCCTGGGGACTGCTTTACTGCAAAGAGATGTTCAGCACTCTGGAGTGAACATTGGTGAGTGTGGATCACACAGGAAGCAGGGAAGGTGGGAAATATGATAACTGAGGGTCTTCATCTGCAGCTGCTTTTACACATAACAGTTCATGAGAGCAGTGCCTAGCCAAGAACAAGGTTTCAAAGATTTATACTAAGGCTGACTTTGTGCTTCAACAGCACTCGGAGTGAAAAGCAAAGCATGTTCTAAAGTCTTCTAAGGAAAAAGGTTTGAACAAAATATCTTTTTTTTTAATAATTTTTTTATTTAAATAATATTTAAAGGGTGAAGAGGAAGAGTTGAGGAGACAAAGAGAGGGAATTAGTTTTACCACGGCCTGGCGTGGAATGAAAGAAAAAAAAAACCAGCTAACTGAGCTGCAAACTCATCAAAAAACACAGTTGTTAATTGAAAAGCTGACAGACCTGTAACTACAGCAGCACTTCTGGCCTCCACTGTAATAAATGTAACTGTACATTTAGAGTAATTTGCTAATTTGCCTAAGTAACACCCACAGACAGGAACATGACATAAATACATTAGTGGAAGCAACAACTATAACCAGCTCACACAGGTTCTTGGCTGCTAGATGGATGGATCAGATGAGCTGGAAAAGACTTACAAAACAGAACAGAAATGGAATTGTTAGCAATACTGTGGGTTTCTTTCTTTTCCTGTTTCCCAAGAATTCTTTTAGGCCTGTAGATGCCCATGCATATGGCAGCATGTAAACAGCATTTTTCACTTGTGTGTGTATGTGTGCACACACCTGGGAAACTTGTGGGGGTGGAGGACACATCTGCAGAAGGCTGTTTGAGAAGCAAAAAGGAAAAGTCTTTCAGGTAAATGATTGAATCTTCAACATTTAAATAAATACATGAAAAGAGTTTCTGTTAAGTATTCTGAAGACACATATGTCTTGGGTCCACAGGAAAGACTGGAATCTGTACACTCAGTTTTCCTAATACAGGTGTTACAAGTGTCTGAAACTTGTACTTAAGAATTACCCTCATCTTTTCATCTGGCAGAGTTCAACACTGTGTCTTCTGTTTCCCTGACTCTGAATCACACTGTTGCATTTTATTCTGAAGTCCTATCATATCAACTTTTGCCACTGCTAAAGATTTCTATGTTATCAGCAAGACACTTTTAGAATTAAAAAAACCCCACGAGATTGCTGCTGTGCAAGGTGGGTTTGATTTTCCATAAAATACTTCTTTTCTGGTCCCAGTCTCCTCTTCTGACTGTCCTCAAGTTCACAGTGCACAAACAAAGCTGGTGAATGCAGCTTTACATAGTTTCTGTCTTTGTTTCCTCTCAGATGTACTTAAAGGTTTCTGTTGAGCTTTTTGAGGCAGCTGATGCCAACTCCCAGGGGCAGAATCCAGGGAATAACCAAAGGCAGAGTCGGGTGGAAAGTTTCTGTTTCGGTGCTGCTCTCAGGAAGAACCCACGTGTGTGGGCATATGTATCCCTGCCTTCCTCAGGAGGTTGTGCTGAGGTTTTTCACTAAATACGGGTTGTAAAATATTCTCGAACATGAGTCACTTTAAATTATAGTCCGCGGATCCGAGGAAGTCACTGAGAAAATGGAGCAGGGGAAAAACACGGGATAGAGGCAGACTGTGAGATTTCTCTGTGGGATGTGGGTTTTTGACAGCTGAACCAAATCCCTGCCTTCCTTGAAGGCTTGATATTAATGTCGGGGCAAAGAGGGCAGCAGCCCCCTCTGGCTGACCCGAGCTGTGAGGGTGTTAGAGCTCTTCAGCACGAGCTGACAAAGACCTGAGCTCTGGGAGAAGGGAGCTGACGTGATTTTCCGAAGCTGATCTTCTTTGAACCCTAATTTCTGTCAAAGAGTTATCATCACTGTCACAGTAAATGATACTTGCAGCACAAATGGCAATTAACTAGAAGTAAATAGTAGAGCAGAAGTCTGCAGACTGGTTTTTAAGGTTGATGAGTTGAAAGTAATTTCAACACATTAATGCTAAGCGTGCTAAATCACAGTGTGCCATGGAAGAGGCAGTAATGTCAGTTACCTGGAATCACCAGGAATTACAATAACGTGGAGGAGGGACGTGCTCTATTGTTTCAAGTATGTGAGAATATTACAGGAATCAATAACAGTTTGTCTGTCTGTTTTCTTCCATCAGGTGTTCCATAAAACAAGTAACTTGTTTGTTTTTCGCTGTTTTAGGTAGCCTGCCCTATGAATACAAGATTGTGATAGCAGGAAATCATGAATTGACCTTTGACCAGGAATTCATGGCTGACTTAATCAAGCAGGACTTTTACTATTTCCCCTCTGTTTCTAAGCTGAAGCCAGAGAGCTATGAAAATGTACAGTCTCTCCTAACAAACTGCATCTATCTTCAAGACTCTGAAGTGACGGTGAGGGGATTCAGAATATATGGCTCCCCTTGGTAAGCAGGTTTTTAAGCCTACCTAAAAATACTGTTGTTGATTGCTGTCACATCAGGCCATTTTGTGTGCATCAGCTATGTTTGGATTGCTGTGTTAGGAAGAAAAGTAACGCTCAGTTTGGTAAAAAGTTTGTGTAATTTTCTCCTAATGAATCATTCCTGTGACAAAATAATGTACTTTACTGGGGGTATGGTTAACCAAATAATGATGGGGAAAAGACAAGTGTGCTCTTCAAACTCTCAGCCAGGAGCATAGTCCATGTAGGGGGCTTTTGTGTCAGCAAGTATGTTTTCTATCCTTGGTGAGTTTATCTAATTACAGATTAATTTTTATTGCAAGGGTACATCCTTTTGGCAATTTCCATCCTACAGATAATGTTGAATAGATAATTTGCAGGTGATAGATAATTTACAGGTAATATTTATGGTTGATTTACAGACAATATTTAAGGTTCATTAGTGTATACAGTAGTCATTTAACTTATTTCAGCATTTGTGAAGGCCTTTTTTAAAAAAAAATCCCTCAGAATCTTTCCTTTATAGAGTAATAGCTTTCTCCAAGGTACAGCTGAGTTTCTAAAGTCAAAAAATCAGTGTATTTCATGGGTTTTGCTCTGCTGCACAGTGGACACTTAGAACTCCTTGACAGTATCAGACACTTGGATTTTGGCTTCCTGACTTCCACCTTGGACCTTGTATGTGCTGCTTCTGTGTCTCTTCCTGATGATACATTACTCTGTGTTATTTCTGCTAACAGGACTGTAAATTAGGTCTTTTTTGAGCATTTGGTATACGTTTAAAATAAGTCAAACTGCATTTTAAAAGGCAGGTTTTGAAGGGAATCTGTTATTCTTCCTTTTAAAATCACATCAGGCTGAAATGTAGCAAACAAGTTGTCAAACCTGATGCATGTACCCCAATGTGAAGTTTCAGTGTGAATAAACTGTGAAATCTCTTGGATATATTTTTTTTTTTAATGAAAATTGGCGTTTTCCCATTTGGTTGCTCAAGATGGGTGTTAATTTTCTCTAAGCTTATTATTCTACATGAAATAGTTTCCCTCTTAAGTGCACCCTTCTCTCTCTCCCTCTCAGATCTCCAGATCCTCCTGGTTCTTCTTTTCAACCTCCCCACCTGCTGTGCTGTAGTTCATCTTCCTCTTGCATCTCCCGTGTCTGCAGTCAGCGTGCACTTTACTTCATTTTCCAAATTATTTGGGAAGATATTAGATGGTATCAGTCCCAATATTAACTTCTGAGAAATGCCACTTGGCATCTCTTCCCATTTTGATGTTCAACTCTAAATAGTGTAATTATGCTCTGTTTACAATATGTCTGGCAACTTCATATCTTCATTGCAGCGTTCATAACCAAGGCACCATATTTCCAGTGTCAGGAATAATTTTCCAGGCACTAAAGTACCAAAAGTCTTATTAAAAGTCTAGAGAAATTAAATTAAAGCAAAACACTATCTATAAAGCAGCACTAAGTAGAGGCTAAAGGGAGCCATTTGAACTTTCTGTGTATGATTAGATCTGCAAAAATCTGTTGAGGAAACTTTTGTCCACCCACTAACCCATAAATAATGTTTCTGCAAAATCAGATCTGCCACGTTCCCTTTGTGCACAAATTCTGTCACGCTGCACAAGTTGTCTGAGCTATCTGCCATGACCTGTTCTTCAATGGAAAAAAAAAAAAAGATTGCTTTCCTTTCCATCTTTTATGCAACTTCAGGTTATATCTCAACTTCCACACTACATGTTTCACAGCGTTGCTAACTCATCTCCCACCCCCTTATGGTCCTGGAAGATGAGTGTTGCAAGGTCTTTTGAAGATATTTGCTTACTCCATATGGGAGAAAAAGTCTTGATGAAAGTCTTCCAGCCAAACTGGGAGATTTTTTTGCTTGCTGTAAGGCAGTGCTGAATGAAGTTGCCATGCCAGCTGGTGACATGTCCAGTGGAAACATCAACACTGACAATAATAGCAGTAATAAGTGGCTTGTCATTAATCCATCAGAGCAGCAGATGCAGAAGTAGCAAAGTCCCATCAGACAACCCACCAGGCAGAAAACTTGGGAAGAGAAGCAGCTCTTTTGTGTGGGTTAAACTAGCTGTCTGCTAGATTTCAGGCTGTAGTACACGTCTGTGCCTGCTGATCACTACTGTTCTTCAGCAGCTCTTTCTGTCCCTGGGCTTCATTCACCCTAAAAAGAGAGCTTTGTCACAGCCTCTCTGGGAAATCAGTTTCTTTCTATACCCTGGTAATGTAAGCTCTACAAAACCACAGAAATGTGCTGAACTTTCTGTGGTGATTCTTTTTTTGCCCTCCCATCATAAAGCCAGTCCCTTAGAAAGTGCTTATGGGCGTAGTGAAGACTTCAAAATTTAGAGTTCTTTAAGATCTCAGAACTCAAAGCTAAATTTCAAGCAGTTGCCTGTCTAGTATCCTACAGTAATTTTCCTGCCTTTGAAAAAATACACATCTACCTTTTTGAGTGGTTTTGTTTAATTGAAGAACTCCAGATTACAGTTTAGGTGTGCTGTCCACACATGACATTTAGAAGGTGAGCTATCTGGAACCTAAAAGAGTGGGGCCCCAAATCCTGCCTTTCCATTTCTGGTTACAGTGCTGACCTTCATCCTTTTTATAATTAATCAGTGTTACTTCATCCTTTTTATAAATAATTAGAAGCTTGAGATGCATAAAACAGGTTAATCAGTAGTTGCAAAGGACTTTGAGAACACTGGAGTAGGGTCTGAGTGAGGGCCAACCAGCACTAACTTACTGTCTTTTACCTGTAGCCATCTGCATTTTTATATATAACCTATAACACAAACACATACACACACATATATCTATAACCTATATACACATTAGATTGTACTAATGTACTAAAATGTTCATGTTTTAGTTGCAAATTAAACCATGAGAGCTCTACTGGTTTGCATAACATGTCAGTCTCTAAGGTCTTTTAAATACGTACCATTTGTGTGTGGTTAAATATTTTAATAGCACTTGGGTATTTTGTCCTCTGTTATTATCTAAAACTCAGTGGTTGTTTTTAATTGCACAGAAGAAATGGGACACTGTTTTGTCTCAGACACCAGTTCTCTGACTCTCCTGGGCTTCAAAGGCAAGATTTCAAGTGCCAGATCGAGCCTCTACTCACTCACAAAAATTTAACAGTCTTAAATGTTAATTATGCATGTCTTGTCATTGAGCAGTCATTTTGAAATGCAAGTTTGCAATGCACTAAAGCAGCTACTTAGGAATTAGTATTTGCTGCACTGGTATCTTGGACCACAGATTATCAGTACAGATGATAAGGAAAAGAAGTATAATAACTTAGAAGGTTGGAAGGGACCACAGTGGGTCATCTGGTCCAACCTTCCTGGAGGATCCTCTCCCTGACCTGCTGGGAATGCTCTTCCTAATGCATTCCCTTTTAGTGTAGCCCTGTTGGGTCTTTTTCAGTCAGGACACCCTGATTTTTATATTTTTTTGTAGCAGGAAGATGCACTCTTGTTTCATCCCAGCAAAACCCAGCTCATATTCACAGACCTAGAACAAATCTCGTGTAGAAATTAGCTGTAGCTGCTGTGAATGTGAAACAGAAGACTTTAGTTCCTCAGGAGCACTTATTGTAAAATGGAAAAGCAGCTGGTTGGGAAGTACTTTTAAACACCCTTGTTTGTTCTGAACTGCTGTGAGAAAAGTCAAGCAGATAGAATAGCCAATATAATTATGTATATTAATTCCATATAATGTTATTTTGGCTGCTAGGCCTTCCCAAAGACGAAGCCGTTTTCCAGAGGGGTTTCATTTATTTTTCAGTAAGAGAAAAAAATGGTAACATAAAAGTACAAATAAAGCAAACAGGAATACCAGAGAGGTGGCAGAGGATCCATCCTTTAAGGTTTCTGTCCTATGTCTGTGATGTCATCATTCACGAAACCATATTAGTACATGATTAGTGAGTATTTCAGTCATAGATTTTCAGCCTTCTGTTGTAGTTCATAACCCCACAAAGTGTTTTTATCTTGCAGGTAAGAGTTTTAGTGTTAGCTGAAGCTGGATTGGAGGCAGACTACACCATCCACTTTTGTTTCTGCATTGCTAGAGATTTTAATTGCACAATTACACACTGTTTTTGCACGAAAAACTCCTGATGCAATCAGTGCACAAGATCTGCTGTGCTTGCTGAATGAGTCAAGTCTATATTATTCCTTTTACAGCCAATATTCAGAATTGCCATGTAAAAATAAATGCCCAGAAAGGTGCATGTGCTTTTATGTATCAACATGAGAACACATCTTTGAGGTTCATACTCGGGTGTGGGATCCTGAGTGTTGCCACCTCTGCTGTAAAAGGCTCCAGTAATTCACTCTGCCTTGCCATGTGTTTTTTTCCCATTGGGTTTTTTACAGCTCAGTGAGTAATTTGTCTCTCTGTTCACCTGTTTTGTGCAGTAACTAATGATAAGACCTAAACACTAATGAACTGCCCCCTGATCAATAATCAGAAGCTCTTTGTGTCTGGCAGAGCTTATAGTGGCTGTTCCTCCGATGTCTGATGTTGCACCCCCACCTCAGATTTATGGAAAAGTTGTGCATTTGCTCTGATCTTGGGAAAAATGGCAAGAATTCCAGGGGCATTTTCTATTAGGAGGTGGATTGTTGTGCATTAGTGACTGGATAAGACACATTTTACTTGATAGAGCAAGAGAAGTACGAGTGGCAGTAGCCACTGAATTTCCACAATCCTTCTAAGAACTGTACACAACTGCAGGAGAAACTTTGGTCCTCCTGCTTCCAAACAGCCATACAAGGGTGCTGGAGAGCATTTTATCTTCTCCAGCACTTTTTTTCATTTTCCACCATGTGTGAAAGGAAAGGACAGTCAAAGCCCTCTTGCAAACATGTGACAATTTCATTATTCTAAATGACATATTGGCCTGGCTAGCTTAAAGAAGCCTTTTAGGATGAGATTGTCTCCAGACTCATTACCCAGATGGTGGATTTTTACTTGGCTTTGATTATCTGGAGGGCTCTATCCCTGGGAAACAGAACCCCTCATTTTTCTTTTCGCAGAATTAGGATTTTTTTCCTGGTGTCTATGTATTCTCATTTCCTCCTTCATTCTTTTGTTAAAGGCCTTCTGGAGCTCCAGAAAGTTTCATTTCCCAGTCAGGGAAGATGGCAGAGCAAATATTAATATCAGCCCAGAGTGGCATTTGTGACCATTTTCCCTGCAGTGACGGGTGCCTGGGCTGGACTCTGGGGTTTTTGGAGCTTCTCTCCTTATTTTTGTCCCACACAGACTCCAGGCCACCCATTCCCAAGGTCTCCATTTCAGTCCCTTCCACCTCCATCTTCTCAAGAACAGCTGTAATAGCCTCTTTCATTCCTCACTGAACTCAGTTTCCATCAGTAAAATAATGTAGCAAAGATTTATAGATTCATTCCACGAGAGGGACACGCTTTGGTTTTGCCAGTGATGAATCGCTTCATGTTTATTTTCCCAGACCTGGTAGAAATCTTTACAGTCATTGAGGTGAACATCAATTAAAATGAAACTGTATTAAAATAAAATATCGATTTGATTTAATATAATATACCTCCCAAGTTGGGAGCAGGAGTGTTATACTTGTTCTACTGTGGGTTTCACTCCCTGTAAAATTCACACACAAAACAAGAACTTCTGCCTCAAAGTGACTGCTCTGATCCTTTTTTTTATGCCCCCTTTCAGATCTGCAGAAAAACCCTATTCAGTGTCTCTATGACTAAAATACATAGAGACTCAAAGTTTGTGTTACTGGACAAAACCATACTAGAAGTTTTTCTAAGTAAAATACCTGATCCTCTTACGTTCTCTTCTTTCTGCACCTTCACTCTGTCAGAAGATAAAAACACAAATAACCAAGGTGCACTTGCTTCTGTACAGTCGTCTGAGGCAATTAAATACCCCTCTAAAATTCTTGCAAACTTCAGATTAAGCAGATTTTAGAGCAGGTGACTTGTTTTGATATCTGGCTCTGTCAGTGCTACAGTTTTTTATGGACAAATGCAGAAATCCTGGATGTGGATGTATTGGAGAATGCTTGGGTTTGGTTGCTCATAAATGTGTTTTAAAAGTGGTGGGTGTTGCCTGATTGTTAAAGTTGGGAACTATTTGGAGCTTTTTTAATTAGTGGCTTTAAGGCAGGCAATAGAAGTGAGTAAATGACCACCTAAATTAGGTAGACTGAGGTGTTCCTTGAAGAAAATGAAAGTCATGAGTGGGAATAATAGACTCCTCTCATTATTTGCAATTGAGGCATCTCGAGTTTCAGACATTTTTGAGGGAAATCTGGCATCTGAACCCGCCTGATGTGGCTGCATTACTAGGGTTAGAAAGCTGAGGGTGTTTTATTTCAGGCATTCAAAGGTAGGTGAGTTGTGACAGATGTGTAAGAAATGGCAGCATGTTCAGAAGAGAGAAAGCCAAGTTCATCATCCAGTAAAAATATATTAATTATCAGCCTGAGGCACATAGATACTGGTTTAATTGTATTTTAACAGAGTGCTGGAGTGGTGTTTTTATTTCCTCTTTCATACTTACAGGAAACCATTTTCCCTTTTGGAAGTGCTGCTCCTAAAAACACTTAAAAACCACAATGCACTGTAGTTTAGTTTGCAGCATATGGAAGATCATAAGCATGGGTTTTCCTGCAAAATGATTTTGATCTATTAAGTTCAGCTGTTCGGGGAAAGTGGTGGGGAGAGCTGAATGATGCTGAACTCCTGAAGTGTGAAAGGTTTTCCAGTGGCAGAAAGTGAGATTTAAGGGTGCATCGTTCTGGCTCTTTTAACATCAGGAACAGATCACTGGATCATTTTTCTCCTTTTTTTTTTTTTGCTAAAATTGGTGCATTTGATGTAATAAATTTGCCTGGGAAAGTGTTTTTCTTCTTTTTTTTTTGCATGACTTGGGAATATAGAAAGTGTGAATCTCATTCAGCAGATATTGGGTATACAGGTGCTGTTGCTTTTGTGAGCAATCATCCTGAATCCAGGAGAGGCCTCTTTAATGAATGTTTTCATACAAATTAAGTGACTGCAATGAATTGGCAAGAGTCATTAACATTGCTTTAAAAATGTGTGTGGAACAACATAAAAATATCTCAACTCCAGGTGAATTTTCTATACCATGTTGAAAGAATATAGTTGTTATTAACTAAATAAACTAAACTGTTATTAATTATTATAAACTAAATAGTTCTCCATGTGAATGGAGAATGTAGATTGAACTACACCTATTGTAGTCCATAAATATCATCCCATTCAAACCAAGGCAATAAATCCTACTTATTAGCCACTCCTGAGAAATCTGATTTTACCATTTCCCAGGGGATTTTTTTTAAAGTCACAGCAGTTTAGAATATCTTTTTTTTTTTTCTTTTCCTGTTAACGAACGTTCCAGAAAATGTTTTCTCTCAGATAAAATTTCTTCCAAGCATTGCCTGGGGCTGAGGAGTCTGGAACAGCTCAGTCCTAGAGGAGTCACAATAGAGGAAAATCAGTAAATTAGACACCTCCTGGTTACTTCTGTGTGTGAGGGATCTGGATCAGTTCTGTAACACATTTCACAGTGACCTCTTGCAGGGGGAGCTGAAGCAGTAAATGAATCCAAAAGTGCTTTGCATCCACTTTGCAATTGTGTTCCTCCACTGTGTCCTAGGAATACCTGTGTAGACCACAAATTATGTTGATTTCAACGCAACATTTTTGGGCCATTCCAGTTTCTTGCAACATTCTGTGGCTTTACGTTTCTGTATGTGAGTGGGGATTTGCATTTCTTTGCTTTGCAGTGTTTCTCACTTTAGATAAATTCGAGAGCAGTTGAAAAATGCATTGCTTTAGTTTAATTAGCTTGCTAGGAAAAAAGTTCCTTTCTTGGGCAGTAATTATTAGTTGTGTATTATTAAAAGGAAGTAGTTCACATTCAGTTACTTAGCAGAAATAATTGAATCCTCTGATCCAGTAAACTAGCTCACTTTGGATTCAGCTGGTTTTTAATTTAAGACCTATAGAAGAGGAGACCTGTAATCTCACTACAGGGAATTGGCTTCACTTTCCTGCAGTTCATAAACCACAAGAGTGAAATTGCAATCCCCCCCAGCAGTTTTCTCTTTATTTTTCGCATTTGCTGGAAAGTTTAATTTTATGAGACAGAGCCGATTTTAAAGTTTCAAGTGCTTTTTTTGTTGTTGTTGTTTTGGTGCTATTTCCCCTCCCCACCTTTTTTTTTCTTTCCCCCTTGAACAAAAGGACTCCCAGCTCTATCTGTAGTCTGGTGTGTAGTCTCAGACAGCGGCAATTTCGGGATGTTTCAAAGATGTAAACACAGTTGGGTACTTCCATGAGCCCTTTGGCCACATTCCAAGAGAAACACAAATAGCTGGCTGGTTTGGAGCGGATCTACACCGAGCTCATTCTCAGCTGGAGTAACTTGGCAGGGCTCCACCAGCTTTTGAGCCGTTTACACCTGGTGAGAATCAGCCTCTCTGCTTCACAGCAGCTTGAATATCTGCATTTTACCCCGGGTTTTTACACAGCTACTACATCAAGAAGGGGATGGTGGCTTTATATTGTGCTCCACTTGAAAAACTGTAAATAGAGCCACCATCACAGGAACTCACTGCAACACAGCTGCCTGAGCTCCTTCTCTTTTCCCTGACCAGATCTTAAGAGGAAAAAGTAATTTACCACTTGTTGGGAAACTGTTTAACATCAGAACACTTCCTTTGGAACTGCTGTTCATAAATTATTTTATTCGATAAATTAGCATTGTTTAAGAGGAATTAAAATGAGGATTTTCTTCACTGCTAGGAAAGTAAATTGGAGCCAATCATTGAGTTTTTTAGGTTGGAAAAAGCTTCTAAGATCCCTGTGCTCGTCTTTCAGCTCAGGGGCTGAGGACAATGGTCTGACTGTTTAGCACTGAGGCAAAGAAGTCATTGAGTTCCTCAGCCTTTTCCCCCTTCCTTGTTCTCATCCAGTAAAGGATGGAGATCCTCCTTGGCCATCCTTTTGTTGCTGATGTATTTATAGAAACATTTTTTATTGTCTTTCAAAGCAGTAGTTAGAATAAGTTCTACCTGGGCTTTGGCCCTTCTGATTTTTTCCCTGCACAACCTCACAACATCCTTGTGGTCCTGAGGGGCTTCTTCCAAAGGCTGTAAACTCCCCTTTTTTCCTGAGTCCAGACAAAGCTTTCCCAATATTACAATTGTAAGTGTCAAATATTTCTAATGATGTAATTTACATCAGATAAGTACTTTTTTTTTTAAGGTATCTCAGATTCCTGGCTAGCTGAGGGAGCATCCAGGGTTAAACCTGTACCTTTTTGATACAGAAAGCTGTATGGAAGCAGCTGCTTTCCACCACTGTGGACTGAATTTAGGACTGCAGGAAAGCATGAATTTGGAACTTTGCTTGGATTTTGTTCACTTCAGGTAGAAGTGTCAGTATGTGCTTTTTCAAACAAGAAGTAAGTTTGTCTGTTGCTAAATTGAAAACATTAAAAATAATACACTTCATGCATATATGCACACATGTCGTATTAATTTATTACTCTTGGAAGCATTTTCATGCTTGTTTAACTCAAAATGGCTAGGAATTTGCTAAGTAAAAAAAAAAAAAAAAATAAAAGGTAAAATAATAAAAAGGAAGGAAAATTGGAAAAGAACTGGCAGCCAGTTAGTCCATATGGCCTAATTACTCCTGGTATTTGGAGAAAAGAATGTAAACCTGCTAAGTTACTAAACTGAGAAGTGGCTACTGTGAGGGCCTTTTTTATTGATTCTCAGTGCACCTTTTACATATCCTATATTTTAGTCATGTTTCATCCAGGAGAGTCCCTCCTTGTGAAAAAAAAAGACCCCACAAGTGTAGCATCTCCATTCCAAGGGATATTCCATCTCCTCAGGCAGCAAACCTCTTGTTCTTAGAGGACTCCAGGAAACACTGGAGTGGGAAGTGTGGGAGAACATTCTTTTTTCTTTAGCTGCCTGGTCATCTAACAGTGAATAACCACAAAGATGTCCTGCATAGATGGGCCTCAGATTATTTTTCCTTACAGGTTGGCCCATTCAAGGCAAGTTTTACATTTAAAATGAGACTGAAAGTCTGTACAGTTCTACATCTGTACCCCCAGCACTGAATCTTTTGACTGATTATTCCAAATCAGCTTTTACCTTTCTTTGTTTTGGTTATTTTATTATTTTTTTTAAAAAATCAGATGGGATATTATGATGTGCCTTCCAGCAGAATGAGATAAACTATTTACATTTGGTGTTGGTGTGTTTTAAATTCAGTCTTTCATTAAATTTTCTCCTTACCTGGTACCTTCTTGTGTTCTTGTTACGAAGATAAAGGAGATTTCATTTCATTTTTCATTGTTTTATAACAGATTAATGTTTAGAAATATTGGTTCCTATTAGTCACAGCTCATTCTTTCTTCTTTCCAGTCAGAGATGTATGAAATCCTTTCCTAAACAAAAGAGGAATGATTTCATCAACTCAAATTGCAAAAGAAATAATTAATGACAAAAGGACCACAGTCTTGATTTTTATCCTCCCTTCCTTTTGTGAAAACAATAATTTAATTTGATTCAGAGTTTCAAGAGTGACAACCTTGGATGCAAAGCAAGTAAGGCATAAACTCAGCAGACTTCCCTCCCCATGGAAGGAATGTTGCCTGTGATGGCCAGGAGAGTGATAGAGGATCTGAGTTTAATGGAATGAGATGAGTTTGCATTTATTAGTTATAAGTATAAAGCCTCAGACTTCATTAAAAAGGAACTGGTTCCAATGTTATGAATGAGTGAATTTAAGTTTCTTTGTGTTCTTTCTGTACACTGCTTTCATACTTGGTCTCTAAAATCACACCACCCTTGTCTCTCTCACATGGAAGTTAATCTTAATATAAATCTCCTCATGCTCCTCAAAACCTCTGAAACCTGTTTTCCTTTAGGCCTCAGTTGTGCCGTTGGCTCAGATGCCAAGATGTTGAATAATATTTCAAAGCCCATAAGCAAACAATGCCCTCCTAATTATTCTTAGCACCTGTGACCTGAGAGCTGCTTTTGTCCCTGCCTGCTTTGGATTGTCCTCTTGTGGGAGGAAGAAAAGACAGAAAGATGAGTGTTATTTCACAACTACTTTAGATGTTGAAATGGCCAATAACCCACTGAAAAAAAGGGAAAAAAAAAGGTTTTGTGAATCCTTGCTTGGAGAGAAAGTAGAGGAAAAAAGCAACTCAGTAAACTAGTTAGTTACTTACTGAGGAAAGGCTAAAAAGGCAAAATTGAGTAAATTCAGCTAAATTCACGTGATAGGGAATGTAAAATGTGAACACCTGAAGAATGTGAACAGCAGGCAGATAAGGAAGGTATATATTGTATATAGTGCTGTATACCCATGTTCACAGGAGTGTAGCTAGTTATAACAGTAAGAAGAATGTAGGAAACTGTAGAAATTAGGATGTACAATGATCTGCACATTGTGGCTTAATCCTGCATTTTTTGCTACTAATCAAGGTAATGGAGAATCAAATTTCAGTCTCTTATTGCTTGTAATAGAAAAATCCATGTACGTTGATAGTTCCCCCCATCAAGTATCCTTTTTTTTTGTGTGTGTCTTTGCTGAGCAGATTGAGGTGCTTTGAGAATGGAAAACCTTCAGTTTTCAGGTAAATGACAGGTGAGATCTGTGTGGTGCATCACCCTTTATGGCAGATCACATGTGAAACCAAGTTACGTCCCATTTAAATGACAAAAGAATTCTTGGACTGCGTGTTGGCTCTTTCCAGTAGTAGCTGAATAAAAGAAAAAAAAGAACTAATAAGTAATTAAAGTGGTAATATGTTTGACCATTATTTTTTTAGTGTGACTTTTTTCTGTTACTATTGTAACAGAAGTGATCCTTTCAAAGACAACTAAAGTGCTAATGATAGCTAAGAAGGTCATTTCTAGGAGGTTAAGCTGGTTTAATTAGAATTTATGAGAAGGTTACTAGAAGAGTGCAGAGAGATGTTAAGGGGTTAACCTATAAGAGATTACATTGTAGTCAGTGTTCTGTTAAAGTTTGAATTAATTTTTCCCATGGGTTTTTCACATTCTAATTTTCAACTAAATGAGACATCTGTTTCAGAAAAGGAAAATTTGCTATGGTTGTCATAGCAACTATCATTCTGTAAGAAAATTATTCCAATGGTTACTTTAGAACAGAAAGATAGAAATTCAGTACATAAAGCAACATCCGATTGCTCCCACAAACTCGGATAATTCAGCCCTTTTTGTGTGGTAGATTATTTTACCTGAAAAAACTTGTTCATATGTTTTTAACATAAGGTTAATTGTGCTGTAAACAAATTCACTTCTGATGTATTTCCCTCCAGAGTCTTATATGTAGACAAGCATTATTCTTATAAAAATAATAATACTATTGAATTTCAGTAGTGTGTGGAGACACTCTAGCTGTTTGCTTTAAGAATGTAAGACCTAAATCAAAGTACATTTCTACAGGAGTGCTTCACTTCAGAGGTGAGAGACATTAATGATGTATGTCTTAAATTGCCAAATGAATTTTCTCGGTGGTTTATTTTTCTTTTTTTGAAAACAGCGGATTTTTCTCTTATAGAACATACATGACAATATTTTCTTTGTTAAATGTAAAATACTGTTGAAACATAAATTATGAAAATATTTTACTTTTCCTGAGTAAGCACTAAGCGGGAACGCAGAAATTCAGTGCTTGACATGAAGAATTTAACTTTGCTCTCAGGTTCCATCAGAAATGGAAATTCTAGACCAAGTTGTCTTCGTGTGATATCCAGGTCACAGACTTGTTAGTGGGTATTAGAGAAGATTGGGGTTTTTTTTTCCCTACTCAGAAACTTTGATGGCTGTTTCGCAATAAATTTTCAGAAGAAGGGACTTGGGGATTTATAAAATCCCTGCGTGCTTATAAAGATGGTTTTGCTTTGGGGGCACTGAAGTGTGTGATTTGTCTTTCTTCTCTCAGCTGTGAAGCATGCCAGCATCCTCCGCTCAATCCTTTCTTGGACTTTGGGTGTATTTTTTTGCCAGAAATATTCCAGACATTTCTTTCCCATCTCGTGATTGTCACAAAAAGACAGCATAATGGCAAATCACACAAGTTGTAACATCTCCCCCTCACAAAAGAACAGCTCCAGCATGAATAACTTACCAGCCCCGCGCTCGGCTGCAGGCACCACAAAGGGAGCGAGGGAGGGAGGCACGGGGGAAAGTGCTGCTTGTCTTAATAAGCACATCATGCCTATTCATAAGGGGAAATGGGCTTTTCACAGAGTGGCCCCGTGGTGTGGCCCTGGTGGAGGAAGCAGAGCCTCCCCCAGCTGCGGCTGCCATTCGTGGTCCTTCGGGTTTCAGCGGGGTTGAGCTGACTCGTGGCGAGACCCGTGTGACAGTCGTGGTGATTTCTCTTTAGAAATGCTTCCTTGTGTTCTTCAAGTAATTATTCTGTGG
Organism: Lepidothrix coronata; assembly: GCF_001604755.1. Lineage (NCBI taxonomy): Eukaryota > Metazoa > Chordata > Aves > Passeriformes > Pipridae > Lepidothrix > Lepidothrix coronata. The sequence goes on along the minus strand of NW_016690309.1, from coordinate 1,966,171 downwards.
GGGTTTGACCTTTTCTTCTTGGGAAAAGTCCATCTTTTCCCTCGTTTTGTTTCTCGGGGCTGGTTCTGCTGGGGGACGATCCTGTCACAGAGTCACAGAATATTCTAAGTTGGAAAGGACCCACAAGGGGGGTCCAACTCTTAAGTGACTGGCCCACACAGGGATTGAACCCACCACCTTGACATTATTAGCACTCTTCTCTTACCAATTTATCTAATCTACCTAATCTAACCTATCTAATCTCTCCTAATCTAATAAATCTACCCATGCCCAGCAGCACCAGGGTGAGCAATGGGTGGGAGCAGGGAAGTGTATCCACTGTCAGTGGCTTTAAAAACATAATTTACTGTGCTGACACTCCTTTTGCCTCCTGTTTGCCCTTGCAAATATTTTCTGTCCGTGAGATTTTGCTCCTGGAAAACGTGCTCTGGGCCTCCAGACAATTTGCCAAACAGTGGAGTGTTTTCATCTGGGTGAAGAAAGATCCTTGGCATGTAAAGTGTGGAATGCAATCCCAAGGCAGGAGAGGGTGGAGAGTTTAGAAAAAGCCTGACTACTGTGTATTTTTATAAAGCCTCCCACTTCTGTAACACCCAAGCACCCCACAAACTGCAGTTTATTTATTCCCAGGGCATTCCTGTGTGACAGAAATACTCCTGTCCTGTCAGTGGTGAGCTGAGTGTACAGAGGGGCTGTTCAAGCTCCACAGGCCAGGTTTGGCTCTGTGTGACAGTGTCACTGCAGAGTGAGCCAGCTACTGGAATCCCAGGATTGTTTAGGTCGGAAAAGACCGTTAAGAGAACTGAGCCATAAACCTAACACTGCTAAACCATGTCCCCAAGTGCCACATCTACACAGCTTTTAAATAACTCCAGGGATGGTGCCTCAGCCACTGCCTGTTCCAGGGCTTGACCCATCAGTGAAGAATTTTTCCCTAATACCCAATCCAAACCTCCCCTGGCACAACCTGGGGCCGTTTCCTCTTGTCCTGTCTATTATCTGGGAGAAGAGGCTAATACCCACCTGGTTACAACCTCTCAGGAAATTTTAGAGGGATAAGGTCTCCCCTGAGCCTCCTGTCCAGACCACCCAGCAGCAGGAAGGTGAGAAGTCACGTGCCTGTGAGCCAGGTGCTGTTCCTCTTCTGAGGAAAGGCTGCCAGGATTTGAACAGGTAACCAGAAAAGTGGGATTTTGTAGCCCTGATGTGGGTTTTTCTTAGCCAAGTGCCTTGGTCTGAGCAACATGACTCAGAACAAGATTTCTGCTTCATTGCTAGTGCTGTTAACATCTCTTCTTCACACACCTTCTTCACCTCCCTCCCTCCTCACAGCTTCTGGAGGCTGGGATATATTTCTGGTCCCAGTGGCAGATGTACAAGGTTTCACTTTTTTTTTTTTCCTTGGACAGCTCTTTCTCCAGACCTTGGTTATCCAGGGCATGTGATGAAGAGCTAGATGAGCTGTGGACACAAAAAGCCTTTCAGTCATCAATAGTTGAGGCTCTTTTTGTCTGTGGAAGAAAAGCAGCCTGTTCATTGTTCTTCAGATATTGGCATGGCCAGAAGATATCTGTCAAAAGATTATAAAATCTCCAACCTAAAACTAACCCCTCAGTTTTATGACCTAGAATGGGAGCCTAGTCAGCAAGACATAATTTGACATTGTGATATAATTGGTGTGAAATACAGTTTTTTTAATCAATGGGATAGCAAGATGTGGATAAATTGTGTTCTGACTGGCAGTGTTACAGTCCCGCTGCTCCACGATGAGCTGCTCCATAAATATGGTTTAAAAAATGTAAATGCCTGTCTGATAAGAAATCCTGAATATGGAAAGTCTTACTTAAAAGCAAGTCAACACACCAGAGGACAGAAGAAATTTATGTGTGAGAGAAGCAGCAGCATTCTTGTTCTGATGGGATGCATCCAATTAGGGAAACAAAGCAGCACAGAGGATGTCTCTGACTTTGGAGAGGGATCTGTCACTGTGCCAGGGGCTGTCCTTGCCCAGCTGGTCACAGGATAAGGGCCAAATGCTATGGGAGCCAATGTGAGACATATTCACATGTAGGTGTCTTGAGGCAGGTGTTCTAAATGTTGTGGGAGTCAGCAGGATGATCCACACATGGAGATCTTGGTATCCAGGTGTGGTAAGTAGTCAGAGGAATACTGTGAATATTTTACTGTCTGCTGAAAGTGGTAAGGACTGCACTGATTTGCCATCCAAGCTAAATAATGCTGGTGGTATGGAAAGAGGGGTTTACTGTGCACACAAAGAAGAAAATGAATGCTGTTTGTGTCTTCAAATTCCACACTAGTGGAGAGTCAATCTCAGTGTTTTAATTAGATAACCAGTACATGGAAGTAGCACTGAAGACATTCTCCTCCTCTCTTGGCAGGCAACCTTGGTTTTATGGCTGGGGCTTTAATCTTCCACGAGGCCAAGCACTATTAGAGAAATGGAACCTTATTCCAGATGGAATAGATATTCTTATAACACATGGACCACCTCTCGGTAAGAAAATACGAGTGCTCTTAGCTGTGTTTGGGATGATTGTGCAGTAACTGTTGGCTCTCCTTAGAAACAAAGTGCAGTCCTGACTGGAAAAAGTCAAAAGTAACATCCATATTGATTTCAGCAGCACCAGGACTTCAGCTCATCATTGTCTATGATACCTGTGCTCAATGGTAGGGAATTAAATAATGGCTTAAAAAATAAAACCTTAGCACATAAAGCCTTAATGAGCTTTATAAATAAGCAGGGGCTCATTTACCTGTGCATCTGTCTAATCTGCCAGTGGTAAAACTACTATATTGAAAGCATGGAGCCTGCTTGAAGAGAAATGCAGGATTAGGATCTTATTTTTTATCACTTTAACAAGTACCCAGAATCTCTGTTTTTTCTCCCCATGCTGACTTGGTGAACCTTCTGCCTCACAAACCCCAATGCTGCCATAGTTTGCCTGTTCTTTGGACAGCATGGGTGAGTTGTTTACCTGTAGTACAATCTGGCAACATGAGCAGGTCAAAAAGAAATAGCTTTGCATGTGTGTTTTCCAGATATCAGTAGAGGTGATATAAAAGCCACAAGAGATTTCTTGTATTCCTAGAAAATTGTGAAATTACCTTTGTAACAGAGATAATATAATCACATGAACTTGTCCAGTAAAGGCTTGAGGCTGTTTTTTTGATGAATTTAACATCTAGCAATCTATATTTAATGTGACTGTGTGTTTAACTCTCACTAATTTAACAAATGGACACGAACACGGAGCATGTACTTAAGTGTTCTGCTGAGTGCTTTGTGTGAAATGAAGGCAGTTGGTTTCTTTAAACCTTTAGTCTCCCCAGTTTCCTGACCCTAAAACCCTCTTGTCTTCCACCCTTTCTTCCCTTTCAGAGCTTGGAGGAGAAAGTACCTTAAGGGTTTGTGTTTTGTTTTCTTTAGAAAGACATGTTTGCATTCCCCTGCTCACTAATCCTGAGGGAAGTACCTCTCTGTGAGTGTAGTTTCTCACAGTAGGGGTTGTGTTTTGATACTTCACCGAAGTGGAGTCTCATGCCATGGACTGATTTTAATATGGACCTGTATCATGGATGTCAGAAATTAACTGTTTAGACCCAGAGGTGTCAGCTCCAAAGTTTGGCAGAAGCTTCTTCAGCACTTCCAGAATTGTTTTTTAAATTCTGTAAAAAAATGTAAAATTCTGTAAAAAAACCTCCAACCTTCAGCTGATCCAAAGATTCACTTGAAATCCAGTGCTGGAAAGTGGAGAGAGGGGTTCACACCATCCAGCTTCAACCACCTTGATAATTTAGCCACCAGGCCTCTCCAGTAGCCCCTGGGACCAGCAGAGGGAGGAGAACCTCTACAGAGCTTCTCTTCCCTCACTCATCAGAAGTACTTTAATGATATATTTAATAATTGAAAAGTAATTTAATAATTATAGTAATTCTGAGGAAGAGCTGCCCATCTCCACTGATTGCAATGGAATAATGTGAATTTCCCCCCATCTCCATGTCTCAGTATTTGTTCTTTTTTTTTTTTTAATTTTTAATCTTCTACCATCCTCCAAGAATCTCCTTTTTTAAAAAAAAGTTCCTGTTTCTTTGTCTCTCTCTTACTGATGCATTAATAGATGGCTCAGGCACAGAACCCATCAGCTGTTGCTCTCCCTGACACCCAGGGCAACAAATATATGACACTCAAAAGAAATCAGAACTCTGCCTAATGTAGGGAACCTCCTCATTATGTAGCTCTGTCCAGCTCTGTCCACAGACATTTTGGGAAACAGGATCCTCCTTGACCCTCCCAGCCAATTATTTTAACCAGAAGGCTGATTATTGTTGTTCTGATCTTGGGCAGCATCACCAGAGCTGTTCCTAATGATCATAAATAGCAATCAGTCCTCTTGCAAATTCTGGTTTTTCCTCCAGCAGGGCTGCCTAAATTCTGTCCATCATCCATTTTCTGTGCTGCTTTCTCATTCCCTCACTTCAAGAGTGTGCATCCTCCTAAACTAATTAATACATTATTCCACAGATTTGAAATTGTGTGATTTAGATGCAGAAGCACCAGTTGATGGACTTTGTTTCTCAGTTAGTAACAAAAACCTGAAAAAAACAAATTTTTTTTCTTCTGTTTGGGGATGAAACCCCCAGGATAAGAAAGCAAAGGTTAAAACAGCTATTATTGACCATTTAATTAGTAACCCGTTAATTATTAATAAAGAGATGCTTACGAAATACAGTGTTTATGATTATGGTATCAGTGCTAATGCTCGTTTCCATATCTGCATATTTTTGTCACTTTTATGTATAGTATAACTTTTAAAGTATTTTCCCTGATTCCTAAAGATCTGCATTTGTGTTTCTTTTCTTTCTCTTCCAAAAGTTCACTTTTCTTTTCTTTGTTTTTAATTTAATTTCACCTTTAAGTCTTCATTTGCAGCTGTCTGCTTGATTGTCTGTGACAAAGATTTATACTTTCCTGACAGCTGCAGAAACCTGTTTCAAGTAACCAAACATTAAAAAAACCCTAAGATGAACTCTAATTGTTAGCTAGGTGTAATCAATTATTCTTAGTTTGTGTAGTCAGGTGTACATAATAAGCTGCAAACATATGGGAAGGCTTCAGAAGGGTGATAATGCATGTAAACAAAAACATGTTCAACATAAATAATGCTTAATTTAATGGAGAAGTTAATTTTATGGATTTTTGTTTGTGAAGTTTTTGAAGTGGAAACACTTTTGGCTTTGTGTTCTCCACAGACGTTTTGACAATTAACTGTTTCAAATCACTGAAGGAACAAAGCCTACGGTTATAAGATGTTTATGCTAAAAAAAAAAAAAAAAAAAGGAATGACTGGATTCCAGAGGAGTTGCTGGCTGCACTTTAACATCTTAAATACTTCTTGTTTCCTGCAGTGAATTTTGACCTGCTGTGAGTGACTGGTGGACTCAGCAGAACGTTTCTCTGCTCTGCCTGTAATTCAGGGGGGCTTCCTCTTTGTCCACCCCCTCACAGGTGCCAAGCAGGGGAAGGTACCAATCTGAATGAATTAAAAGTCTTTGACCACAAGCAGAACTTCCTCTTTTTGGCACTTAGGGCTCTGCATTCCCAACTTCTTTCTGAAAACTGGACTTAGCTCTCTAACTATGACACAAGGGCAAACTCTGGCCATTTCCATAAAACCCCACAGTGCATTTTGAGCCCGGTTTTCAAGGACTGGCAGCCAAAGAGATATTTCTCAACGTGTGAACCCACCCTGAAGCTCCAGCAAATCTGAGAGCTTTTCCAGGAGCTTGAATACCACAGTTCTGGGCTTTTAAGCCAGTTGGTTGCTGCTTAGCCATGCTTGAGTGGACATCAAAAGGAAACCTGTGAAAACCAGGTCCAGGCTCTGGAACTCTGGGCTAAAGGCACAATATATTCACAGGACTGCAGCAATGCAGGAGACACAAAGCAATGACAGGCACACAGGGAAAATGCCAGAATGACAGAATAAAACCAGGAAGATTTTATCTTTTTAGGTTTCCAAATTTGAGCCCGGTGACAGTGGCAGAATAGAAAGAAATCACATTGGTTATTGCAAACCCTCTAATACAACAACATCCCTCTTATAGTACTACTTTGAAGGAAAACATGAGACTTCAGTTGGCAGTAAACATCCCCCTGCAGTATTTTTAGACAAAGAGGCAAGTTGGTGTAACATTTCTGTCTGTATTCATACGAAACACACATTTTTCACCCAATCTTTGTACAAGTAAATATAGCACTTAAATACATCTGCTGCAAAAGGCCTGAGTTTCTCTTCCTGTCCATAAGTTTAGGCAAGTGGGGCTTGCTGTGCCATGAATTGGTTAAACCAGTTTTGCCTGAGGGTGTTATTTTTTGGGCACACAGAAGGTTCCTCACCTGAGTTCCACTACTCTGGGATTCAATGTGATGTAGTTTTATTAACACAGATTCCATTTTTAATTAACACAGATTCCATTACATCAGTCAAGTGTTCCATTTAAAAAAAGCGGATCCCAGGACTAGATTTAAACAGCTAAATGTTCGTTTAGGTTGTCTGGAGACTCACTTTGGACTCACTGCTCTTTACACCTCACCCTCTTCGAGGAAGAAAAATGAGTAAAACATTGAGTTTTCCCATTTGCAGCAGTGCAAAAAATGCTTGAATTGCAGTGATTTTTTTTTTAATTCCTTGAAAAACAACTTGTAAGGATTATCATAGTTCATTTTATCCAGATGAGCTTTTATGGTTTTCCTTGAGTATTTTTCCTTCCTTCCTCTTCTATTTACCAACACAGTTTTTTTCCACGTCGGTTCTTCTGGGGCTGCTTGTGAAAAGCCATGAAATCTCAGAAATGCTGTGGACCAGCACAACTGCAGATTACCTGTCTCCTTTTAAAGCTTTCCTTTCTTTTCCAAAGGTTTTCTAGACTGGGTTCCTAAGAAAATGCAACGGGTAGGATGTGTCGAGCTGCTGAACACGGTCCAGAGACGAATACAGCCAAGGCTTCATGTTTTTGGACATATCCATGAAGGTCAGAACACATTTCTTTCTATGTATGTTTAGAAACCACCAACACAGAAGGTTTAAGTAGCATTTTCAAACTCGAATGTCTGAAATTCTAGAATTCAGATACATATTTAGCTGCATGTTGGCTGATACCCCCATTTCAATATTTGTACTTCAGCTTCTCTTTCAGTTTGTACATCTATGAAGCAGGGCGATGCTTCCTTCACAGGGAGGATTACTGTGAATTTTAAAATAAGAACTCAAGCCCAGTGGTTACTAAATATTAGGACTGATGGATTGCATTTTCCTTAGCTGAATCTGTGATTTAAGATAATTCATATAAGCTCTCTAGGTTGCAGTTTCTGTGGTTCTAAAATGGGTAGGAATGCTTTGAGAGGTGCTTGTAAGGCTTAAGCTTCAAGATTGTACAATAAAGTGCATATATGAAGTTGGAATCAAGAGGGATGTCACCACTGCCTTGTGTAGGAGTTCCAGGATATTTATTGATGCATTTAGCTGCTTTGGCAGGGGAAACATTTGGTGCCCAAATGAAACAAAGCAGTTCTCTTGACTGTTTGATATTTAGCTGGAAAAAAAATGAGTTCCCTTCACATAAGTAGGTAAATGGTGCCAAAAATGCTCTGCTGAAGTTGGTGACAGCAGGAGTGCATCTCCAGGCAAAGGGAGAGGTAGATGCTGTCTGCCCTGTTCACATATCAAGGATTTCAAGCAGTGCCCCCAGAAGAAACCACTGGGCTGTGCAAAAGGTAACCCGTTGGCATGTAAGTGTTTATCAGCTGCTCAGTCCTTGGCAATATTAACTTACTGGCAGGAGAAGGTACTGCCCTACTGCCAGATTTCTGCTCCTGGGCCTGCTCCAGCCTTGGATGTAGGATCTCTGTAGGTCTCACCAGGGCAGAAATGGAAAAACTGGAGTAGCTGGCATCCTGGTTTTGAGAAGAAATATTGCCCTTCCCAAGAAATGCCACCCTTCCCAAGAAATGCCATCCTGGCTTGCTGCTGGGGGCTTTCACCCCACGTTAGAGGGGACATTGCTGAGAGGGTGTGCTGGTGTAAAATTGATGGAGAAGATGTTCAGATCGTTGTTTTACAGCTCAGGGATTTGGTCCATTCTCCTCTGTGGTGTTCTGTTAATGCCTGGTTAATGTCCTAAGTGCTGTTAAATCACAGAGTAAACAAATGATGCTGCTAGAGCATCTTTGATATTCCAACCAGAAGAGCTGGTGAATACAGTTCAAACTCATCACTATTTCAGAAACTGTGAGCCAAGTGGGTTGCAGGGGATCCAAGCAAACAGCAAGCCATGAAGCTTCAAGCAGGTAAACAAAATCACATCTGCTAAAACCAAGCCCAGCTTTGCTCTCAAGGGAAGAGAATGGCACCTCCCTGGAATGGGAAAACTCGTGAAATAATGTAGTTGGCACAGTAGGTATTGAAGCACAGAAACAAGGTATTCTTCTTGTTAACCATCACAATTTAGAGAAAACAAGAACTGCATAGCCTGTTTTGCAGTGGGATGCTGAGTCTCTGCAGAGGAGAATTCCCTTTGCAGGCAGCCTGTGCAAACGAAGCTGTACTTTGTGGAGAGAATTCATGATTTGAACAGATGAGTTCTTCCTCTGAGTGAGCAAAGCTACATCTGCAGCAGTCATTTACTGAACATCTGGGGGGAAGGGATGCTTAGAAGAGATGTTTCTTCCCTATTCCCCCCTCTGCACTGCCGTGTCTGCCAAGAAAATACCTCTGCACATGGGTTTCCTGCTGATGCACCCATGGAAGTGACAAGCAGCATGGCAGGGACTAAAATCCTGGTTTTCCCATCACAGCCAATCCTTGGCTGAGGTCATGGCCAAGGAAACTCTGCGGGCAGTAGGACAGGAGTGAAAGCCACAGCATTAGGAATCTTCCAGCAAATCTTCAAATGAGTAGCCAAGAAGACACGAAGTCCCAGCAGCAACGCTTAATCTGTGTTTTGCACAGACCAATTCTTCTGTGGCAAACAGAAACTGGCTTAAAGAAATGTCTGTGACAGGAACCTGACGGAGTTTTCTTCCCTCCCTAGTCCCTAATTATAGTGTGGTTTTTCCATGGAGAGTCTAGGAGGCCCTGCATTATTCAGGGTATTTTAAGGAACACACACACAAAAAAAAAAAAGGCTTTTGGCTACTGTTTCTTTGTTTGCAAATGATGCAACTGCCAATGGTTCTGTAAGACACAAAATTGCACTCAGAAAAAACCACAGGGTCCCAGGTACCTGGGATTTGAATAGCTGGATCTCAGTGTATGTAACAACAAATACATTTCCCTAGGAACTTCACTAACAATGAGATTGAATTTTAATACAAACACTTTCTATCAAGTGATTCCTCCCAAATCCTGTATTTCTGATTGTGAATTTTTCATATTGATCAAAATATTTCAATGGAAGTTTCCAACGTCCAGCTTTTAGTTTTAGTGTAATCAAGCTTATGTTTCTTCCTGGTCATTCATTAAAAGATTTTTTACAATGGAGAGCTTTTGCTTTCTCAAAACACCAGTTGAAGGGCTTCTTCTTCACTTTCCGAAACAGCATTTCACAGTATTTCTGCAGGCATTAGGGCTGGAAGTTTGATTTTCTGCATATTTAGCTCTGGAATTGTTTGACTTGGGTGTCTGGCCAGACATGAGATGTGGTTGAAGCTTTTCCACCACTGGTGAGACACACAGTTGTGTGGAAATGTTATGGTGTCTTGGATTATGAATTCACCTTGTCTGTTAGAGAGTGCATTAATAAAGCCATTTTTTTTCTCTCCCTGGGCAGGAATTTTAGTGTCTTTCCATCAGATTTGATGGAAAAAAGGTACTGTTTCCATCAAATTTGATGGAAATCGGTTAACAACTTCAAACACACAGGAAGAAGGAGTTGCTGCTATAGACAAATCCTGCCCAGCTGCACATGCTCACACACTTCCCTTGAGCCAAGCAATGCTTTTTCTTCATTGTTTGCTTGAATTATGTTCAACACTGGGCAGAAATTGCCCAAAGTTTGCTGCATTGATGACTGGAAACCTAAATGATCAGAAGGACGGTTTTTTTTCAATGCCTAAGATCTATCTTCTCATTCTTCCCAGAACTAAAATAGTCTTAAGAAAGAAAGCTTTGCAGAGAAAAGTCTCTCTCTTTCTAAGGAGGTTTGGTGAGCTGGCTGCCAGAGATTATTGCCACTGGTTAGTGAGGGGCTGTTTTGTTTTTCTTACACAATTTAAAAGATGGCAAAAAGTTCTGTAGGACAAAGATGGGTTTTTCCAGGGGACCAAGAGAATTTTTAAATTCCTTCTAAGTGATAAATGTGGCACTTACCATTGTGTGGTAAAGGTGAATAGTTGACAAATGAAGAAGATAATAATGAATAATGAGAGTAACCAGAGTTTTTCTTACTTTGTAGGTTATGGTGTCATGGCTGATGGAACCACTACCTATGTGAATGCATCTGTGTGCACTGTGAATTACCAGCCACTTAATCCACCTATAGTTATTGACTTACCTACTCCAAGGAACACATGATTATAACGAGGATTTAAAGTTGTACCCAACACATTAGCAACTTTATACTGCTGGCTGAGAATCCCAATAGGGAACCATTCAACAAAAACAAACAAAAAAAAAGCAAAATCCTTCTTTTTTTCCCCGCTAGCTCTTCACAGATAAATTTCGAGTAACAAAAGTGGATGAGGAACAAAGACATTTTGGTGCCAGAAACAGATTAAAGACTTAACATTTCACCATTAAAATATTTGTGAACACAGAAAAGTGAATGCATTCCACATATAAATATATATATATATATACATACACATATATATATATCTAGTAGGGGCTTTTGTATATACCGTGTATTGGACTTATTAAAAGAACAATGTCTTTCAAAGGAGTGTTTCTTTAAGAAAGTTTGCAGTTTAAACTTCAGTGTTTAGACTAGGATTCCCTCATTTCAGATGTTTCCCAGTGAGCTCTTAGTAAAAGAAAAATTATGGTGAAGATGTTTTCCCTTAATTAACATGGCAAATATAAAAGATGCTGCACAAATGACCAGTCACTGGAGGAAAGCTATTACTCCAAGTCCTCCAGGTCTAAGTCTTTGCATCTATTCAAAACCAATGCAATAGAGGCCCTAATTCACTGTACTGAAATGGAAGTTTTACTACATCTGGCATTACAGATGGTAAGGGAAATGGTGCATATTGCCAGCATGCTGTAAACAGCTCAACATTCAAGAAGGGAGACTGTGTTAAGTGCAGTATAAACTCAGGAATTTGTAACCTGTAAAAAAAAAGGATGACATTTCCCTAAAAAAAAAAAGGAAAAAAAAAACAAAGAAGAAAAATATATAACTGTGTTTTCATATGGTAAAGAGATACGTGACTGTATTTAAAAAAAAAAGAAAACAAAAAAAGAGAAAAACCACAAAAAGCCCACCCAGTGATCAGTAACGGTGTTTTAAATAAAACCCACTGGGACCGTGGGTTTAAAACCTGCTAATGGGACGTGCAGCCATTGCTGAGATGACTGGTTTGAGTCTGGCCCTGATCAGGAGGGGTTAAATGTCATTGTGATCATTTTGTCCTTGGGGAACATCGTGGATGTTATGGGGGAAGGCGCCATCCCAAGGTGGGGTTTGGGGATTCCCTTCTGGAGAGCTGTAACGAGTACACACTGATGGGCACAGAGCAGAGGGCACCTCCCCTGGGGTTGCTGTTTGCCCACTCATGGACATTGCTGAGAGAGGCCCAGGACAACCTGAAATCCACTCGTGGTGCTGTAGGTGCCACCAGGCAGAGCAGGGGACGTGCCACAAGCTGGTTGGGGTGGCCCACAGTGGCACTGCCCGTGCAGCTCTCCTGCAGGCCAGCAGGGGTGTTGAAGCTGCTGGGATTTCACTCCTGTCCTAGGCAGAAGCTTAAGAATTGATTGGAACCCACCAAAAGAAAGACATGGATTTCTGCCTTGGACTAACCAACATCTCCTTTTGCCTTGATGGAGGTTGTTCAGCTGCTGTATTCTGAACGTGGACATCCTCAATTTGGGGCTGATGGCATCTAGATGTTAATCTTGTTCACAGAGGTTGGGCAGAGCTCAGCAGTGCCAGTTCAGAGCTGTCTGCAGGTCTGTGCCTGGCCCACCTCTGCACTCATGCACTGGATAATTGTGTGTGTGACTTTTTGCCCAATATGTGGATGTAAATGTGAGCTTCACGTGGCAGCTGCATGTACATGACACACATGCACAATTTAAAATACCTGTGTGGCAAAACCAGGCTGTGTCAGCTGCACCTCTGAGCCAGGTGGGCAGAAACACTGCTTTTTGCTGGTTCCCCATGGGCAGCAGCTCTTCCATCAGCTGCTGGGAGCCAAGATATTCCAGCCCAGTCACTACCTTGGACCCACAAGAAGCCACCAGACCCCCAGAAAACATAACAAGTCACAGGTCTGTCATTCTTTGTAACCTGTTGGGTGACCTTGTGTCTAAACTGATGTGCTGCTTTTTCCTGAAAACGAAACCCAAAACAGTCTTTGACGCCTTGTCACACGCCTGCAAGTGGTTTTTGGGTGAGTGGTTCCCATGAGCAGCCTGCCATGAATTCAGAGGGGGCCACTTTTGTCAGAGCTACTGGTGTAGAAATTGCAGATCAACTCCTAAATCAGCAAGAACTGAAATTCATAGTCGAATATGAACTCCTGCCGTCACTGGGAAGATGAACAATAGCACTGTAGTTAGAATAAAAGTGTCTTAGCTAGTCACAATTCAAGCAGTTTGCAACAAATGTGGCAGGAAATTGGCTGTATGTTAAAGTCTGAGATGTTTACATTCGCTCATGGCACTTAAGAGACTAAAATGTTAAAGTGGGGGGAAGAGGTCCTTTTATTGGCCTCAGCAACATTTCTATGTGGACCATAAACTATTCTCTTAAAAATAATTTTTTCCTAAGGTATCTTCCAAATACTGTGTATTTTTATGTGGAAAGGATATGAAAGCAGCTGTTACTTCAAAATATCATTTAAAGTACTTGAGGTATGAAAGCTTAAAGATTATTTAATCATTTTGGCATAACTTGAATGTTGTTGTAATTTTTGGTCAAGCATGTTAGACAAATAAAGTCTTAAAAAAAAAAAACCAAAACAAACCAAAACAAGACCACACAACAAAAAACAAGGTCTCTTAATATCCAGCTCCGTGTCGGAAAGACTGCCATGTTCTCCATGGGTGGGGATATTAAAGGCTGTGGGATGTTAAAGGACAATGGTGGTATTGAGGTATTGATGGTTTTGGCAGAGGGGGATCAGCTGGCAGAGGGGCTGGGGATGATGGGCAGAGGGTGCCCTGCTCTGTGCACCAGTTCCCTGCTACCACACCTCCTGCAGAGGGGAGCAAGGTGGAATTTGGGGTTACAGAGGGAGGGGAAAGCAGCAACCACTGCCTGTAACTGCTGTGTTTTGGTGGGAGAGTGTGGCAGATGTGCCTGGGATGCCATGAGGGAGTGCTGCAAGGAGCTGTGCAGAGGCTGGGAAATGGGGTGCCATCCTTTGGGCATGGATGGCAGCTGGGGGAAGAAGGGTGGTTCATAGTCTGAGTGTAAGGACAAAACCTCACGGAGAGGGAGATCAGGGCAAAGTGTCTGGTTTTATTTTAACTTTGTGGGCACAGAAAGACCTGGGCTTCTGATCTACCTCAGGTGAGGGAGGCCACGAAGAGGAAGGTTTCCACAAACTCGGTTTGGCAGTTGTCAGCTCTATCTAAATTCTGGGGTACTCTCCCAAGTAATTTCCTGTCCCACCTCCCTGTTGCTGACCTTCACTGGGATCTGTCCAGAATCACAGAACATGCCGGGTTGGAAGGGACTCTCAAGGATCATGGACCTCTCAAAGGGAGGTGCTGATGTGTGTCAGCAATGAGTGCATTCCCATCACCAGGCAGAATTGTTCCTGAGATTAATTTTGGATCCTTTCAGCGATGAATAGGGGAGATATCACTGCACGTCAATGGGAAAAAAAAGGAGAAGACAGGATTATTTATACCTCCCTCAGTCACATATGGCCGAGGATGTGAAATGTTCCTTGGCTAGAAGGAAGGAGCAGGCTGGGACTCAGCACCCACCCAGGCAGCTGCCTGTCCCCAGACAGCCCCCACCCAGGGCAGCTGCACCCCAGCCTGGGGAACCAGCTTTAGGCTTTCACATGGTGCTCTCTGGTAGCCCCTGCAGGCAGAGCCTTCAGTGAGGTCACTGCAGAGAATGGGGCTGGTGGGAGCAGCACACTGGCCCAGCTCCTTCACTGGGGAGGTGGCTGCAGGGAGGAAGGGTGAAAAGACCCCCCTCAGAGTGACACATGGACACAGGGCAGATGGGAAGGTGCTCTGGTCTTGCTGCAGGAGGGAGACACAGGAGATGAGAAGCACAACTGGTGTTTGTCTTCTCCAAACACCAGTTGCTGCCAGTAGTCAACATAAAAGCTTCAGAGGAAGGAGGAACAAGATGTCCCTTGGAAGGAAATTTTTGGAGTAATCTGCCATTGGGGATCTCTGCCCCCCTCCCATTTACTGCTGTTTGTATGAGAATTCCTCTCTTAAAACCCATATTATTGCTTACTGCTCATGTAACTCACATACAGGGAGTTTAACTGCAAATGGTCTTTCAGGTACATTCCTGTCCCTTTCTTGCAAGTCTCTCTGCATCTGTGATTTTAGTGCTGTGCTGGAACAGGGAGCTCCCTGGATGATTATGCAGAGTGCATTAGAACAACAGCATTTTGCTTATCCTCGTACATGTGCTGCTGCTCAGCTTTATTGACTGTCCCTTTGTTCTCTTTTTATGTGAAAAGTGAAAATAGGAGTACTTATATGTACCTTCTTTGTGCTGTTTGTTATTTTGTATTCTGCCATTATGTTATTTTACTCACCTCACCTAGAAATTAAAATCATTTCAATTCTAGCTAGACTCTATTTCTAACTCTCTTACTTTCCCATCTCAGAAACTTTCCCCTTGTCTCTTTTTGATGTGTCATTTGGAAGCTGGTGAGAGGCAGCAATGCCAGAAGAGGACCTCCTCTTCCTTCCTGTCTGAGCATTTGGACAGTTCCCTGCTACTTTCTCCCCTGATCTTTATCTAGTATCTTCATTTCTTTAGGAGTTTTTGGGATCATGTATATTTGCAGCCTGCAGTGAAGCACTGTGGTGAGCTGCCCGTGGCCTGAGCTCGGTTTTCTCTTCGAGAGGTGGCAGCTGATCTGGACTTACCTGGTTTTCACAACCATCACCCCCTTCCTCCCAAGGAGCCTTACCCAGGCTGTGTCCATGAGGGGGGATGATCCTCCCCCACTCTGGCCTGTTCCCCTGGCTTTGGTGGTGCCCCTGGCAATTCCTCATCAGCACCGGACAGGCTTTGCTGTTGGAGGGCACTGGGTGGGATACAGAGCTGTGTGACATTTCCTCAGCCCTCATCCTGCTGGGGGATTTTGGTTTCTTAGCTCCTGCCCAACCCATGACCCTTCTTTGCCTCCCATGAATAACTCTTTCAACAGAGGTCTTTTTTATCAAAACCTCTGCAATTGCCCACACCAATTATATCAGCGACATCTCTTCTCGCCAGGACTTTGATGTACCAAAAGCTTTCAGGCAGATTAAAGGAACAGGCTTTTCTTTCCCACAAACTGGCCTGCTTTGTTTCCCCACGCCCAGGAAAGTGAATTCCCTCTCTGGAGCAGGATGGACTAAAACTGGGCAGAGCAATTAACCTCACTACACGTCCCTGGGCCTGTGCACAACGTGCCCTCGTGCTGTTTGCTCCCATTCAGGGCCCCAGGCAGGTTTGCCATTTCGTGTACTCCCACTACATTTTCCTTGTCATTCTTTCTGTGTTCTGAATGGGATGAGCAGCTTGAGGAGGGCCAGATGGGAAAATGCTGGATGCTATAAACACGCTGCAACGGCTTATGGTGGCTTTAAATTTCAAAATCAGGGGAAGGAAACTGCTCTGCCCAAGCAGCTGAGCTGCCCAGCACCCAGGAAAGGCTGGGGAGAGTCGAAGGTGACACTGAAGAACCCTCCCAGCAGTGCAGCCCCAGCTGCCCCTTCCCCACTGCACTTAGAGCCTGGCTGTGAGGGCCCTGTGGGGGACAGGCTCGGGGCTGCACCTCACCTCCAAGGTTCTGGGGAGAGCTTTGTGCAGAGGTACTCTCACCTGTGGAGTGTAATAACCCCACCTGGCAGGCTGCTGCTGCAGTGGGAAATTTCCCACCTCACCTCCCACCATATGGCCTGGGCCAAATTTTCTAGAAATAATGAGGTTATGCAGGATAAAGCAGTTTCAGTGCAGTGGGCAATTAAACCTGTGTTTGTTTCCTCTCCTGTTTTGTAAGGCAGTTGCATAGTGCAGTCATTCTGGTTGTATCTGTTTCCTGATATTTTAAAATGAACATAGAGCTGCTTCATGTGTGTCAGCTACTGATCACCTTCCCTTTGTCACCAGCTCCTCTGCTTCCCATGGTCAGTCCTGCTGGTCCCTGACACTTCATGGGACTCATGGTGGGGCCCCCTGGACATCCCCACTCTGGATACCTCTGTGGTCTCCCCAGGGGGACTTAACCCATCCTGGTCTTGCTTTTGAGCCTACAGATAAACCCCAACACCTTCCCCAGCAGCACCAGCTCCAAAGACCTGCAGAAGAAATAGAACAAGGAGGCAGGTCCTTCTGCTTGGGGTGAGCCTGGGGACAACTCATGGCATCACCCTGAGCCTCTCTGGGTGAGGAAGCACCTGCATATGGGGTAGGTTGCCTCCACGGAGCGGGAAGAGCCCTGTTCCAGGGGGAACAAATGCCAGCACCAGACAGAGCAAAGGCAGAGCAGGGCAGCAAGGTGAAGCATGGCAGAGCAGGCCAAGCCTCCAGAGAAAAGTGCCCAGCAGGGTCCCCCAGCACTGGAGTCTGTTCCATCAGTTTGGGAAATGGAGAAAACATTTGGCACCCTGTGATGCTTTGACTGGGGTTTCCACCCCTCATTCCCATGCGAGGTGATGCAGCTCCTCTGCCCTTGCTTGCAGTCCTCTGTAGTGACACACACAGAAAAGGAAAAGCCCCTGAAGCCACCAAAGAGTCCAGAGAAGGAAATTCTTCAAATGTGCCTCCCCATCATCTCACCCTGTGCCCTCTGGACACCCCCCTGTGGGGAGCGGTGCTTTACCCCCACACCTTCGAGAGCACTTTCTTTCTCCACCTGTTCTCGTTGTAACACAGTGTGTACAATAATTATGTTTATTGCTTGTTCAGAAAGCAATCATAGCTCTGAAGTGTTACCTGCCAGGTTCGTTGCTGCAGATGCCCTTAACAACAATTAATCACACGT
This sequence comes from Lepidothrix coronata, assembly GCF_001604755.1. Classification (NCBI taxonomy): domain Eukaryota; kingdom Metazoa; phylum Chordata; class Aves; order Passeriformes; family Pipridae; genus Lepidothrix; species Lepidothrix coronata. Next base: position 1,948,749 of record NW_016690309.1, on the reverse strand, counting down.
ATTAACATGCGGTCAAGAGACTTGTCAAAACTGGAGCTCTTGAGCTGTAAACAGAACTCGTGCAATTAGCAGTGCCTGCTCTGAAAACACTTGGATTGATTCATTGTTCCTCCCAACACCTAAGGAAGTCAGGGAAGTAATAAATCATGAAAATATAGACAAGGCACTCAGCAAACTATGATGAAGACACTTCATCAGCTGCCCGTAGCTCTGTGTCAGCGCTGCGCTGGAGTCGACGCTGTGTGAACTGGTTGTGTGACAGGTGTAACCACCAAGCACTCACAAACGCTGCAAAATAAACCCAGAAATGCCACCTTCTAAGTTACAAGTAGGAGATTTCTTAATTGCTTTTAATCCAGCTGCTACCAAGCATATGCCCTCCCTTAAAATAAAGGAACAGGAGTTCTAGTGCACAGATTTTACTCGGAGAGTAGGACTTCCTCTGCCAAGCTCACAAGGCTGGGTAAATGGAGGGGGAAAGGGTGCAACTGCATTTTCCGGTTAGGAAAGGGTCCTTCCATCTCTCCACGAGCTCAGGATGCCAGAGAGCAAGACATCTGGCTCTTCCTGGAATCCTGGACGTGCTTTGTTAAAGCAGCTCCTTTTAACTTGAAAAAAAAAAAAAAAATCAACATTTGCTAAAGGAATAAAAGGAAAAAGGACAACAGGAGAGGAACGGTTCCTCCAAACTTTGAAGCTGTTGTTATCTATTAGAAACAACAAAAAGAGCTCAAAGCTGGGAGATGGAAAGCAACAAAATGTATGAAAGCAAATGACTTGAATGGGGCTCTCAGAAATGATGGTGACGTTTCATGCTCCCCATTGGCTTCTTTTCTGTGTCTGAGTGAAAAAGCAGAGCATCCTTTAAAGAGCAGTGTTGTCTCAGTAGTCTGTGCATTTGGCATTATTAACAGCAGTTGTGTTCAGCAATTGTGGTGTTGGTCTGAAAGCCACCAGGAGCTCCCAGCCCACATGTTGAGTTGAAATAGGAAGGTGGTATGTGGCGGGGTTTTTTTTATTTATTAATAAAAAATAAAGATTGTTTGCATTCTTTAAAAGTTCCTTGCGGTCGTAATAGGCAGTTACTTCTCTTGACTCCTTGGTGGCTTCACAGAGGCTTTTCCTTTCCTGTGTACGTGGCTACAGGGCACTGCAAAGCTGTTCCCTCAAGGAGGGGATGCTTATACCTGCTTTGAGCATCTCCAAACATTTAAAGTTCTTTATCCCTTTGGGCATCTGTGCTGGTGAGCGTCTAAATAAGTATGAGTCAAAAGCATCATATATTCCCTCATCCAAAGGCTTATGCAACTTTTCAAGATGTTCATCTTTGCACTGTGCCCTTTTCTAGCTGAGCTGAAGAAGCCAAGAGAGACACCCACGGTGCTGGACCTTCCCAGGGAAAAGGTTTGGCTGGGATATGAGACTTCAAATCCAGGAACTTGAGCTTAGCAAGCAGAAAGGTTCATTCTTTAGGGAAGGATTTTGCTTTAGGAGTTGTTCAATCAGTGATTGATAAGTAAATATGATACACAAGCTTTACCGTTTCCACAAGAGAAGTCTAAGAAATTTTGTGTACAGTAAAATGCAGAGAGCATTTGCCTCACTGGGTTCCTGGAAGAAGCAGGAAAAGGCAAAACCAGGGAGTCAGATCAAGTCCTGTTGCACAGAGGAGGAGAAAGTATTCTACAAGGGACAGGCTGGCACCAGAGTGATGAAGTGACCCGAGGAACCACAGCACACAGGGCACCACTTCATGGAAACAGAAGATGTTGCTGCACTGATTCATGATCCAACTTGGTAAAATTTATACTCCAAAAGGAACTGGGGTAGAGGGATGTCTGAGGTATCCTCCTGGAGGAAAATGAAGGAAATCAGAAGATGCAAGGACCTGGCAGTGAAAATGCTGTTTAGCTAGGAGGTGTAAGTTAAGAATTTGGGCTTTTAGGTGTGGAAGAGCTGCACTTCTGCAGAACACAGGGCTGTCTGAAGCTGCAAGGAGTGGTTTCAATTAACAGAAGTATCTGAAAAGAAGGGACCACCAAACTCCTCAGACTGTTCAAACTCTCTCTGTTGGTGACATATAACAGAGACAGACTATACTGTGCAGAAATTCCTAAATTGACTATGTATCAAGATTAAAAGCCCAGGTAATAAATGCAAGGAATAGAAATTGCTTGTTTAGAACCATGCATTAGAACTAGCTGATATTAATGAAACCTAATAGGATGACACATGACAGGAATGTTGATTAAGTTGTTTGTAATCTCTTTAGGAAAGATCAGCTCTGCAAAAGGGAAATAAAACTGTCTCCCACTATAAAAGGGGGATGCTGGCAACTAGGAAGTCAGTCAGCTGGAATATATATTCATCCACTAGACCTAAGAAGTAAAGCTTGTGGTGTCCCTGCAGGTGATATGCACTTTGTGACATTCAATTGAATCATAGAATCATAAAATATCATGAGTTGGGTGGGCTGCTTTGTCACAAAAGGAAATTAAATTGATCTTTATGAGTCGTCCTACTACTTAAATACATGTTAATATTGTTTTCCACATCCCCCACACTTGTCCTTGTGAGGGAGCTGGCTGTGAATGGTATAAAGTGGAGATTTCAGCCAGCCAGGATTTCTGAAGTCCCCAGATGGCAGTTTTCTGACAGAAAGGCTCCTTCCAGCAGGAACATCCACACCACATCTCGTCTTGGCCAACAAGGAGGACTCGCTCACAGAACGAGGACGCTGAAGCAGCTTGAGGTAGCAGCAGCCATGGCTTTGGTCACCTCCACTGTGTGAGCACAAAATAAGGAGATAAACCCCCTCAGATAAACTCTTTGTCTTTCAAAAGGGAAATTTCACAAAGCCAAATACTAACACATCAGTAAGGAGAAAAAAAAAAAAAAAAAAAAAAAAAAATGTAAGCAAGAAAATATAGACAGTGTTTGCAAACTGTTTAATCAAGTTTGCCAAAGAACAGTCTCAGAATAAAGAAAGACCCAAAGCAGTTTCAAAAAGACACCCCATCCTGATTGTGAGGGTAAATAAAAGCAGACTGAGGGAAAAAAATGTATGAAGGGAGAAATTTGTGTTAAAAAGGGACTAGTAAAGTAAACACACACAGGGGCTATCAGTGGCTTGAAATGGTAATGATAAGAATAGAAAAGCAAGTAGAAAGGGGAGGTTCATCAGCAGTATTATGAGAATGGTGGAATTTTAAAATAAATATCTTTGCTGTTGCAGACAAAACGGCCTGTAGTGGCAGTGGGACATTACCCACTGCTACTTTTAAGCCCTGCAGTCCTGAAAGAGGGTATTAAATGGCAATTACCAAATGTCTCAATTTAGAAGTTTGCATCTGGGAAGTTAGCTAAGGAGTCTTTTAAACTGCCAATAATAAATGAATTTTCAGACATGAGAGAAGTCTGAAAATCCAAAGAAAGCTGAAATGGTGCCAATATCTTAAAAAGGGGAACAGGATGGCCAAAAGGAGAGAGCATTAGCCTGACTTTGATCCCTGTGGAAAAAAAAAAACTGTGATGGGATTGATTGTGCAAGGCTTTAGTAATAAAGAATGAAAAGGGGCTAATAAAATTAAATGCTAATCAAGGTGGGTTTAAGGTAAATGGATCTTCTCAAACTAATTTGATATCTTTTTATGAGATTACAAGTTTGGATGACAAATGACATAGTGTTAAGGTAATAGACTTTGGTAATAGACTTCTGTAAGGCACATGACTTGGCACCACTGTCCAGTATTTTGAGGAGGAAACAGGAATGACATAATTTCAACATGGCATACAATAAATGAATTAAAACCCACTAAGCAATGTCATTAAGTAAGGAATCATCTTTAAGAGGCTGTTTTGCAGAGTTCTGCCCGTCCTGACATGGTTCCTGTCCTGACATGAATTGCATGCTAGATCTTGACCAGGAAACCTGCCTTCCCTCCAAAAAATGGTGTCACTGAAACTTTAAAGATGAACCAAGTGTTGAACTGCAGGGAATTCTGAATAGGATGTCTCACAGGTAGAAAATGAGGTACAGCAAACTGATCTATGTTTCATTGTGGCCATGTACAAAGCTGTATCCCTGAACACAAGGGACATGGACCAGAGTGACTTTGCCTCAGGGAGCAGAGCTTTGAAAAAAGGGGACTTGGATATGTGTCTGGCTGCCATAAAGTGCCTGGTGTGCCCAGAAGAACAAATGCAGTTGACTGGGCAAAGCTGGCAGGAGGAGCTTGCACATCTGTGGCATTCCTATGGCTGAGATTTGAAAATGTCCCAGTTCAGACATCCCTGACTTGAGCATGCTTTTGAGAAGTTGGCATTGACACCAGGAGGACCTGTGGAAATGGGAAAAGGGCTGCAAAATTTGCCCGAGAGGTGAAAATCTGGGAAGTTCACTCTGTCTTGCTGGGGAAAAAAAAAAAAAAAAAGAAGTTCAGTTTGATTTCACTGTGATCTTTATGTAACTGCAGAGTGAACCAGCTGGAAGCTGCACAGAGGCAAATTCATATCTGAAACAGCATCATCTTAAAAATATATGTCTTCATATGAATGAATGAAAGAGCAACAGCCACCAAAACAACCTTGGAAAGATTGTGCTGATTCTTGGCAAGTGGCAGTTTTAAAATCAAGATCTGATGTGTATCTTCAGACAAAAATTAATTACAGGAGTCCCATTCACTAAAAATAAGTGAACAAACAAACAGCCATGTGAATCCTTTCAGCCCAGCTTATGGAGCTTTGGATCAGGCCATGCCTTAGTCATGGGGAATGCTGCAAAATGACCAGTGGCCAGGGTTCTTCAGCCCCCACAACCTCACCGGGACTGTGCAAACCACCGGAACCAAGGAAAACGCTCCTTTACCTTGGCAGGAAATTTCACACCCTGGCAGGCAATTAAAATGCAAATTAAAAATGTTAATTAGAACTGTTTCAACATCTATTCTAATGCACAAGATGGGAATTCTGCAGAGTGCACACACGGAGAAGGATGCATTGTTCCTCAGGCAAAACCTTCCCCACGCCTCGACTCCTGCTCCGGAGTGAGCAGAAATAGCTGCTACTTTTTTGAAAACCTGGAGGAAAAGGAAAGAAAAAAAAAAAAAAGAAAGAAGAAAATAGAGTGCTGAGGTCTGATCCTGACCTCAAATGCTGGCTTAAATCCACCAAAGCCAGAGGTCAGAATCAAGCCCTGTAAAATTCCTAACTCTGCAAGAAGGTGTGAAAGGGTATCTACCTCACAATGAAACACCTGTGTTACACTAGTTTTACTGTTCTCCCCCCTCTCCTTTTTTTTTAAATCACAGCCAATTTAAATGTGCTTACAAAGACAGACACCAGCTAACCTAAGGCTCTGGTTAACACTGGACAGCAGCCTGGGGATAACTTTGTTTCAATTCAGCACAAAAAACAGGTTTTTACAACGCCAACAGCTCTGTAAATGCACGCCAGCAGGTCTCCTTTCCATGTTAAATAGGTAGTTGCTCCATTAAGGCTCATCCCAATACACCCTGATGTTTAAGACAACTTTCTTCCCTTTCCTGCTTAAAATCTACCCACATCAAAGATGAAATCTGGATGCTCCCAGAGCTGTGATGAGGTTGTTTTTACAGCTATTTGAGCAGCATGTTATACCTGCTTATTTGAAGATGATGATATTTGTATTGTTGCTAAGAATTCATGCCAAGCATAATTTTGGGGCGTATGAAGATATCATATTTGCATATTTTAAGTATTGATATAATACAAAATTCTCTTTATGACTCCTTTCACAGCATAGTAATGCTCTTTCCACTGCATGACAGCCTTTAGCATAGAAAAATTCAAAAACAGAAGAAAATTATTTTTCAGAAAATGGATTTTTTTTTTTTTAAATCCGATTTTCTTTTTCCCATGTTTAGAGCATCCCTTACTGCTCATGACCCGCTGCATATCATTCCCATAAAAACAGTAATTGCACAGAGATACAGGCACTTCTCACTGCAATGTCTTAATCAAACAAATGACTGCATTCTGAAGAAGTTTGATTTATTTTTTTTTCCTGAAGCACACTATTTCCAGCCTTTCAGGCTCTGTGCCAGTTGCCAATGTGGAAGATGACCCATATGAATCCCTTCTCCCCTTCCTCTCCTGTCCCTTTGCCTTGCCTCAGCCCTCTCTGCCCTTCCCTCCTCTTCTCCATCCTTTGAGCACACAGAGACTCTATTTCTGCTCTTACAGGCTCTGTGCCAAGCCCTGGGATAGGAGTGGCTGGAACTGAGTCTGCAAACTTCTTCCTTCCCTCCTCTGACTGATTCCCTGCTTTCTCTTGTCTGGCTTCCTCATGCTTCTAGTGAAGAGCTTTCATGCCATGCTTTTCTTCCCTGCTCCAAAAGGGGTCTCCCAGAGCTGCCCCCTCCCCCAAAGCACTGGCAAGCAGGACTGTCTTGGGGCAGGGGTTTGGATCCACACGTGTTCCTGGGGAGAGTCCTGTTTGCAGGGGCTTCAGAGAGAGAGAACCTGAGAGGAAAGATGGGGGAAGGAAGAAAATGTAGAGACAGACACTGGCTTTTCTTTTATGGTCTGTTTCTGTGTGGAAAATCATTTTCTGTGTGACATTTATACTGTATTTTAATCACCTGAAAGGCCCATGGTGCTTGGCTGGTGCGAGCTGTCTTGCAGTGCAGGGTCATAGGGGCTGGAGCTGGTGGTGACCTGGTCCCTCTGGACAGGCTGTGGCTCTGGGGGGGCTTGTCCCCATGCCAGTGCTGAGTGTCCTCCACCACTGAGCATTTCTTGGAGGCATTTTCTTTCTGTAAAAGGGTTTTTTGAACAGTCAGAGCATGTAATTTAGCAGTGGTGAGCCAAAGGCACCGGGTCTCCAGGCTCTGTGAGAGGCATTGTGTGGGCCAGGGTGAGTGGCTGCTCTGCTGAGGGACACAGGAACGAGCAAACCATAGCTGTGACCTGGCAGGGACATGAGATTCCTGTGCAGCCACAGGTTTGTTAGAGACTTCAGCCTCTGCTCTGGGGGGAAGGAAATTTAACTTACAATGCTGTTAAAGCACTGCTGAGGGACCTGTTTTCCTTTTGCCTTATGTCCCCAGCTCAGAAGAGTCACAGGCAGTCACAGGGGCTGCTGGTTTGGAAGCACTGAGGGTGGGTGGAGGGGAAAGGAGCAGGTTGTTGTCTCTTGTTTTCCAGGCTTTGCTGGCCAAGCACACCCTGAGGGACGACTGACAGCACGGAGGGTGGCACAGCACTGGAACAGCTGTCCATGGAGAGTCTCCCTCTCTGGAGACGTCCCAAACCCGCCTGGACATGTTCCTGTGTCACCTGCTCCGGGTGACCCTGCCTTGGCAGGGGGGTTGGACTGGGTGATCTCCAGAGGTTGTTTCCAACCCATGACCCTGCCTGGGCAGGGGGTTGGACTGGATGATCTCCAGAGGTTGATTCCAACCCATGACCCTGCCTTGGCAGGGGGGTTGGACTGGGTGATCTCCAGAGGTTGTTTCCAACCCATGACCCTGCCTGGGCAGGGGGTTGGACTGGATGATCTCCAGAGGTTGATTCCAACCCATGACCCTGCCTTGGCAGGGGGGTTGGACTGGGTGATCTCCAGAGGTTGTTTCCAACCCAAACAATTCTGTGATTAGTCACAATCAGCCCAGCCAGATGCTCGATGGCCACCCAGGGCACAGCCAGGAGTGTGCCCCATCTCCAGCGCTTGGGGCCAAGTCCTCCCATCCCAGAACCCTCGAGAGGAAGGGAAGAAGAGACTTTCCTTAAGGGTTCTCTCTACTGATCCCGGAAGAAGCACATCCGGAGGGAACAGCAAGCGATGGCTCCCTGTGGCCTGAGGGCCGGCCCGGGGTAGGGAAGAGGCTGTCACCTGTCACTGCAGTTTGGTGCCAGCAGATGCCACCCTGCAGGGAGCACTGGAGGGGGCCTGTGCCACCAAAACCCCTCTGAGATTTGGTGCTCTTCACCTCCCACCCAGACGGGGAGAGACGGAGAGAGGCGATCCTGCCAGAGCAGACACGGGATCGCTGCCTCCGCTTGGTGACGAGATTCCCAAGCTTTGCACTGGTGTTATTTCCATAGCCATCTTGCAGTGCTTACCCACAGCAGCAGGAGGCCATTCCCAGGGATAATGCTCCATTCCACTCACATTATCCCCCTCACAGTGGTTCCCTGCCAGCCCCTCCTAGCTGACCCTTGGATGGGGAGAGCAGCTGCCCAAAAAACCCCAACTCCTCCTCTGTTACAAAGCTTACCCACACAGCAGTTTGCAACTTTAATATGAAAAATTGCCTTGGTTATTTCAAAATAAATTCAGTTTGTCGGTTTCTTTCAGGAGCTTTGTTTTTGGTTTGTTTTTTTTTTTTTTTTGAGGTTGTATAAACAGTTGGTAAGTGCCATCCCTGCCTTTAAGAACTCACTAAAAAAACCCAGCGTGATTTGATTTGTTTGTACAGCGAAAAGATTGTTCTTTAGTCCCTTTGGAGTTGTTGGATCTGATACTCCTGCCAGTCGAACTAATGAAAAATCCTCTGGCAGGATGTGTTGGGAAACTCAGAGACATCCATCCCCTCCCTGCATTGCCTCTCCTGAAGGGGGGGCAGCTTGGAAATGGCACATCAAGGGAAAAAACCTCCTGCATCCCTTTGAGAAATGTGGTATCAGAGAACGTGCTGAGTTGGAAGGGACCCACAAGGAACATCAAGTCCAACTCTTAGCCCTGCACAGGGCCATCCATGCCAGAAACAAGTACAGGGATGGGAATTTTACTGTATTTGATATAAAACTAAACCCAGTTATCAAACAGGAAGTATAGAAGATTTTGGGAAAACAAAAACAAACAAGACACCCACCCAAGCAACACTACCCAATGATCTTAAGCAATTCTTTTTTTTTTCTCCTTGGTTAGATCCACTATTGTAAAAATAATTCATGTAGTATTTGTGTTAATCTTAGGTATTCCAAACAGCAATTAATTCTGTAATTAATACGAATTATTAAGTCTCTACATAAACTGGATGAAATAAAAACAGAAATTAAATGAGACATGTTGCACCTGACTGGGGAGGAGGAAAGAAGTTGCCATTAAAGAACAGAGCAGTTTGAGGCTCCACACCGGTTACAAGGATAGAATGAAATAAAAAATAGGCTAATTAGATCTTAAGTGAGGCTACACTGAACCCCCTCCATCACTGGAGACACCAGACCTGCCAGGGTGGGAGTAATGAACCCGTGTCTGTGTTCAAACAAGTAGACCAGGACCAGCTCTTTCTAGTCACTTGTTGATATATATGCATGGATATTCTTAAATCCACTGTTTTCTACTAATGGAACTAGGAAATTTTGCATTTAGTGTGGGAGAACATCCTTAAATAACGGAGTTTTCCTTAAAATCTTCAAAGTATTTCCTGAAAATCCCAAATGCAGAGAAACATTTCCTCAGAAAAAAAAATCAAACCCAACAATTATATCAAATTGTTCTGCACTGAGAACCTTTCAGATTCATTGCAAGGGTTCATATATTCATTAGAAATAAAAAGGAAAACAAGATTACATTCCTCTACCCTTCCCCATTCCAAAAACTTCCCTATATATATATATAAATATATATATATATATACATATATATATATATTAGGAATAGTCAAAGGGATTTGATGTATTCACTGAATTTTTGATAGGCACCTTTGCACACACAGAAATAAGTGCACACATCATTTCACCTGTGTGAGTGGGAGCTGATTATGAATGTTGCTATCTCAAATATCTAGTTAAGGCATTGTTATAATCATAGGTAACTCCATAGAATTGCTTTGTAGATGTTAAAGTGTTAATGATCAAGGGCTGCTAAACCCTTTTGCACCCTTATCTTTGCATCCATACCCTTTGCCTTACCAGCTTCTGTGCAAATCATTCCAAGTTGCTTCTAATTTGATCTCCCTGTGTGTGCTTTAATCTGTGCACTAAGTAATAGAGTGACCCTTGCCATCTAACTGTGTAAAGCTGCATTTTCACAAATTCATATTAAACTCTTGCTTTTACCAATACCTTTGGTGATTTCTTAAAGCAGCCAAACCACTCAGAGCACAGAGGAAGGTGTGGTACCCACACACGGCTGGCATTGCTCAGATTTCAGTGGCTTGGTTCATATAAAAGTGTCCTTAAAAATACACATACAGCGCTGCAAGTAGGGGGAAAAGATACCCTGAGAAATAGGATTATTGTTTTGAATAATGAAGGCCAATGCATTAGAATTAGTACAATTGGAAAATGACAATTGAGGAAATTCAATAGTATGCCTTGCAAACCTTTTTACTGCAGTTAAGAGTGTGTCATTAATAAAATGCATAAAATATTAAAAAGAATTTCCTTAAATGAGTTCCTTTTGGAATCGTCTTAGGAGGCATTATTTTGACAATGTTAATTGTTGTCTTTTTCTTTTTTGATAAATGGATTATGCAAAATTAATTCCCTCACTATGTAGATTTAATCCACAACACAGGACCACTGTCAGAATTTAAAAGTATTTTGAGTTTTCTAATGAATAGATACAAAAAAAGCCATACTCAATTAATTTATTAGTTTGAAATTATAAATCAGTCACTGTCTTTATCTACAGTTTCCTGCATTTGACCAAATCCTACTGCGCAAATGCCCAGAGAAGATATTTTTGAAGGCAAAGTTTTATCATAGGATTCTAAAATATTGAGTAACTTCTCTTCAGTTAATGTCAATTCTGTGCTCAGGAAGAACCTACAAAAGACTCAGACAACTTAAACATTTATTCCAGTGCTTTGAGTGAGCAAGAAGTAAAACCATTAGTTTATCTTGCTAAAATTTCTTTACAAAATAACTGGATAATCCAGCTTCACTCTTAAGTTTCCCACAATATTAGAAAAAAACAAACCTTCCTTTATTATCTCTCACTTTTTTCCACACTAATAGTGTCTCCCTGGGATGTATATCCCAGGTGAAAACCTGCATGTACAGGGGTTTTGCCCACTTTCCCAACTGGCTCTTGCCTGAGTCTTCCTAAGTGAGAACTCAGCTTGAACAGGGGTCATCTGGTTCAACTCATGCCAAAACACAGGTGCACCTTTCAAATATTTCACCTAGTACACTTCATAATATTATAAATCATTACAAATATTCCCAGTGCCCTGACATAAAAGAAAATATTGCATTAATTTTTGAGGGTTCCTTCTGGTTTTAGGTACGGATTTAAACCCTAAAACTGACACAGCGTGTCCTTGTGTACTATGCCAGTTGTCTTGAGTTTTCTGGCAAACTCAGATTAATCTGCCCCCTTTCCCTCTTCCCATCTCAGCATCAGAAATTGCTAATGACCCCTTGCAGATAGTACAGCCATAAATAGCAGTGTTAGGGTAAGAACTTAGTAGAAAGCTAATTTTTCTGTTTCAATAACTGAAGTTACCTAGGAGATAAAGGGGTCCACAAATCGCTTGATATCTCTCCAAACAGCAGATTAATACCTGCCTGGTAGGATTTTGGAGTCAGAGATTTCTTCTTGATCTAGATCAAGTTTTCTGGTTGTGGGTTTGTTGTTTTTTTGGGTGGATTTCTTTGCCTAGCTTGTGTTAGGAAGCTTGATTTGAAAGCTGCTGGCTTTGCTTTAACTACAAATGGTAATCATCAAATGTCCTAGAGGAAGAGATAGAAGGTACCTGAATATTTGCAGAGGACACAGATCCCTTGCCTGATAGACAATCGTGCTGCACACAGAGGAGCAAAGAGAGAAACTAGAAACTGAGGCTTTCAAATGAGGATTACCTGGGTTCTTCCATATTTTGAAGGGACCACTCGGAGGGTCACAGGATCCCACAGCTGTAGGGGGACCTATCAGAAGATAAGCTTCAATTCCCCTGTGTTTGTGAAAGATATGCATTTAAACTCTGTAACAGGGATTAAGGCTTTTCCCTGGTTTTTGTTTTCTATTCAGGACTCCACCAAGACCTCAGACCTCAGGAAGTGTAACCACACATGGAGAATGGGTGAGCAACAGTCAGAACTAAAGTCTCAGAGAGGAGCCAGGACAAGTTTATGCACCATTTTTCAGAATATTTTCAATCAGGAAGCTTAAATTAGGCAGCTATAATTTTCTGACCATTTGCTGAATTCAACTTCTGCAATATTAAACAGTCCATACAACCTTATAATAGGATTTCAAAGTTCTCTTCGTTGGTGTCCAGCAATGCAGCATCTGGGGCTGGATTCTCAGCATTCCACTAAAGAATGATGTGGGTTGTGGTCCAGGATTGAGCCAACAAAGTTGGATGAGAATGACTGGCATTCACTGACAGCTTCCTGAACACAACTGGGCAGAACTATAACGTGGAATGAAAAGATGCTGGACTGTAATCCTGCCTTAGTGTGTGACTGGCTGCTGAATACTTGTTTACAAATTACTGCAAGATTCTGTTTACACAAGATTGTTTTAACCTCTAACATTTTGATATTCTTGGGAAGTGCAGATGGTATATTTACTTAATCACTGTCAAAGCCCGAACTTTTTATTATTTGAAACTGATTCTCAAGTCAGTGTTACTTCTGCTCAGTGTTTTCACATGCCTTGTTTCAACTCTCTTTTCAGTCATTTTTAATTCTCCTCAGTGTTCATTTTTCAGAGTGAAGTTTTTTGCTTAAAAGTGGCTGAATGCAGAAGCCAATGGTGGGAGTGGTACAGTAGCTAAGAAAAAACAAACCCCTTCTGTACACTTTTTCCTGTGTAACCAGTTTTTGAACCTTTCTGTGGTTCCACTGCTGGACCATGGGCTTAATTTTCCTTGTGACCCGTTGTTTTAACCTGACTCTTCATCTGAACACAAGTTAACTGCAAAATTAGTTCCAGTGGTGCAAAACTTCAACACTGGAGGGATGAGCAAGGGATTTTTCCCAAAATCAGCATGCTCCAGTCCTCTGGCAGGCTTTGGGTCTGATCTGCTACCTTTTTCTTAAGAAAAGTAGATCTCCATCTCAGCTTCTCCCTACACTATCCTGGTCTTTATTACAGTAATTGGGTGCCAGTTGCACATGTCACTGGAGTCTCCACAAGCTGTTTATTCTCTCAGGCTCTCGAGAAAGAGAAGGAATTGTGCCTTCCACAAAAAGGGGTTTATTTGGGCTTTTTATGATTCCTTTTGATGTGTCTCTCTATACTTACTAGGTGGAATGGACCAAGAAAGCTGTGAGGAAATTTAACTCAGAATATTACCTCACACAAAGGTGCTCAGACATGGATTGAGCCCTGCGTTATTTTTTTCTGAACAGAATAAATTAAAAAAACCCACAATAATACTTGAAACAACTGCATAGGGACTTAAATATCATTGCTTTATCCACCTTAGAATACTGGGATGGAATTTTACAGCATCGAGTTTGTGTATAAAGGAAACCTTATGTAAGATAATGAGGCACTTTGATGCAAAACTTAATGGTTTTACCTTGCTCTTCCTACTGGTAGTGAATACTTGATAATTCCTAATGATGCTCTCTCCATACCTTGGTAGCAATATGTTCATTCCACATCTAAAAACAGTTCAGTAATGTAATTTCTCTATAAAATGCTGCTACTAACCATATCTAAACTAATTAGGCACAGTCAGAAACAGCCTAAAAATGTAGCAGGCTCGCTGAATGAGCAGATTTGGAATCTGGCACTGCTCCTACTACATGACTTGATTGGGATGCTTTTACCAGCACCTTCCTTTCTGGGCCACGAGAGCCAGATTTCTGTGTCTCTCCTGATCTTTTCTGCCCTGGAGTGATTTAGCAGAGGGGAACAGCTTGTGTGTAGCTGTTTTCCTGGGACACTTTTGCCTCTTTTGCCCTTTTTTACCTCTTCATCTCAATTTGGGGAGCAAATATGCCCTGGCCAGTCTTGGCTACTGGTTTTTAGTGACCAATAACAGCCTCCTCTGGGCTCTCCTTCCAGTGCTGGCTGTGGAGCAGGGGCACAGTTTGCTGACAAGTCAGGGCCATCCTGAGATACATCCCACTCTTTATTTCTAGCTTGATTTTTATTTAGTTCAACAAAAGCTCTTAAACCATCAGGTCCCATGTTTTCCCCAATTTTAGTGAATTTGGCCAATTTACCACATAACCTCAACACACTGAGCATGATCCTAAGCAGTTAAATCCTCCATCTGAAGGATTTACCAATGAATATTAAGCAATTAGTATCATGGATTAAATAAGAGGAAGGAAACTCCTTGCATAAAGTGACTATAGAAACAGGCCATGAAATAATCCTGTTAGTACAGCAGAAACATTTTAAAAAAAAATCGTTGTTTAGGTTTTTATAAGCTTTGTACCTTCCAGCTTTTGTGTCTTCTGAAGGAAGTCATAGCGTGCAAACCTTCCAATTTTCTTGAAATAATATTTTGTTGTTGTTTTGTTCATTTCTTCTTGGCTTAAATGTAAACTGTACTTCTCTGAAATGTAAACAAACAATATTCATGCTGTCATTCTTAAAAATAGGCAACATTGTCCTCTGTTCACAGGTTTTATCAGGGATATGGTGACAGGTCCTCAGTTGCAGTGTTTTTATGCAGATCTTGCTACATGCAGGTAAATGCATATCTCTGTACTCATGGGATGGCAGCTCACATTTTACGTGGTTTCAGGAGACTTATAACCTGTCATTTTGATTTTTAATGCACAAAAAAAAGTAGTCCTTGGCATCATCTGAGGTAAAAGATCTAATAAATTAACACGTTTGTATAACCAGGACTTGACATTGGATAAAACAAGTGTCCTAACAAAGAAAATTCTCTCTCAAGAAGAGAATACAACACGGCCCAGCTCTTCTGAGAGTCAAATTCAGGGTCCTTTCAAATCAGCCATGGAAACCAAAAAGCACACACAAGCTCACAAGGAAAGCACTGGTGAATCTATTTCCTGAAACATCCCCAGGCACAGAAAAGGCAGTGAATTGGGAAGGTAATGAGAAATTTGTACCCACAAGCAAAGCCATGTTCACCTTTTCCAGGGGTTGGTTAATTCTGGGTTGCAATGAGAATGTTCTGCACACAAGGAGGTAATGATTTTGGTTTGGGGTTTTTTTGTTTGTTTGTTTTTCTTTTGGGTTTTAAGGGTTGTGTAGACAAAACACCAGCTGAAAAATCCAGATTCTGGTCTTTCTGAGTTGAGATTAGTCTACTATTTGAGTCACTTCTAGGCCTGATTTGAATTTGGCCTGCAAAGCTCTAGGTAAAAACTGTGAGAACCCTCTCAGTGTATTCAAAATGGCATCATTCAGTGGGCTGTGACCACTTTTTCTTATTTTGGCTTAATCTGCAAATCATTATGGCTTCTCCAAATTCTTTCTTATTAAACAACAGACATCATGTTCAAAAAAACCCCTCAAAGCACAAAGGCTGCATGTTCTTCAAGAAAGAACCTATAGTTACTGCAGTAATTGAGAGAGCAGTGGGCCAATGTTTAGATTTACCAGCCCTGACAAGTTGTTTGCATCTTTAATTTGCTCAATCTGTTATTTCTTTTTCAGTAGTTAAACACTTCCATGCAGAAGTAGTCAGAAAATCCAAGCATGTTCCAGGCACTGAAAAATTCTAAATATTTTATTTTTCTGTTGTAGGTTTGATTATAGCTAAAAAAAAATGTGGAACAGATAGGTAGAGCTCCACAAGGGGGATATTTAGTTTTAATCCCTGGAATGATTTTCTGCTTTTCTGTGAATTCTAGCACTAGGCTAAGAGGCCAGTGTGGCAGTGGAGAGGACCAAAGTGCATTTTTGATGTAAGGAAAGGGTATGGATGCCAAAATAAAGCAAAACTTATTCCTAAAGACCTACTGGAAAATCACAACTACCAGTCCTGCCCAGCTTTGCCAGGTGACCACAGCTAAGCTGTCTATATTTTTTTTTAATGTTGATTTTTTTATCTATTAAGCCTTAATAATTTGGGTTTGGGGTTTTTTTTGTTCTCAGAAAGCTGATTGTGCTTAAACGCAGGAATTTCATTTGCTGTACAGCTCTGATGGATCTGTACCTGGGAGCAGCAGGGAATGCCATTGGTATATATCACATATATCCTTTGACTTTAGAGGAGTTTTTCTGGCCCAATTTTTGTCACTGTAACACAGTTTTGGGAATTCTCTCATTGTCTTATTGACGGGGGCAGTTGTGCCTGGTTTTGGGGGCAGTCAGTAGGAACACCTTCACTGAGCTCCACAGGTGTTATTTTCAGTGCACAGAAAGGAAAACCCAGAAAATTCCTAAAATAACCACATTTCAACCTTTTTGTCCTGCTGGAGGAGATGGTGTCTTGGGATGAGAAGACACAGGTGGGTCCTGCATGGCTTGGTAGAAGTTCCAGAACGAGGTGCACTGGGAATGCTCGATGGCAACATGACAAGTTCCAAGCTGAACTTCCTCACAAAGTCCTGATCCTTCAACCTTCCCCTGCGTTCAGAGATTTCCAAACTAAGGAAGAAGCAAAAGACTTTTGTAAACGCTAACTTGACAGCAACAGAACCCCCTTTATGTACCAAGGATATGACAAAACACATCAAACAGAAAAGGAGAGGATGCTTTGGAACAGAAGGAATCCTAGGGCCCATCTTATTAAAAAAAAAATAAATAAAATCACAGCTTCTCTGCAGAAGCCTGCACAAGACAGGGAGAACAATGAAAAAAGGGAAATGCAGGATATTTTTTAATTGAATTGAGCCCTTAGTGTGCTGTTGAAACTACTAAAGCCTGTGATTAGACACAGTGATTGAGCTGCAGTGTAGAAGAATAACATTTTAACATGAGATGTAAATCAAACACGTGCTGCACTTGTATCCTGCCTAAGCACCACTGTGGTGAATTCCTCATGCTATCAGGTGCACCTAAGAGATACCACCCCCTCAGGAGGCCACTAAGGTTCCTCAGTTATTGTATTTGAACCAACAAATTATTTCACCCCGAGGGCAAAAATAAATCAACAAAAAAAAAGAACACAGGAAACCTTTGCAGCCTTTAGAACCACACAGTTACTGTAGAACCCCTATTTCTGCAGCACAGCCAACCTACAGAAGAGATGCTGGCTGCTGTGAAGGTCTGTGTGGCTGCTTGGCCTGACAGAGGGCAGGTATCCCACCCTCTGGAATAAGGCTGAGGTTGGGCTTTATTCCATAAGTAGCTGCACTGAATAAAATGAGACAACTCCTGATACAAGCTACTAATCAAAGCAAGGATTATCACAACCTGCCCTTAAAACGAGCTGCACTCACTCTGTGAGCGTTTCAAGAGCCTTTCTAGGGTCTTCATTATTGATTTTCAGTATAAATCTAATTGGGAACCTCAGATTGCTTTTGATTTGATCTTTTTTTCGGCAGAGACTTAAACCCTAAAGGAAACTAGTCACCTCTTTGATGCATGTGCCAAGATGCAGTCAAACTTCAAAGGGCAAAGGATACATTTTGAATTTCCTTTCAACTTTCCCCCATTGGCCTGGCTGCTACCACATTATGAATTATAAACAATTCTATTTGGTGCTTGTGATTATGCTTCACACTTCACACAAGGATCTCAAAGTGTATTACAAACTTCAATTAAACAGAACAATACCCCGATGAACTGGGTTAGCTATAGTTGGAAACTGTTTCAACACCCAGGGAAGTTTAGCCTTTTGGGGGGGGTTGCAGATAGTTCAGGCAAGTCAAGGGAGTTCAAGCAGAGAGGAGAAAAGTCCCTGTGATAAAAAGGGGGATGTCATGAGGTGAGATGTTAATCAACACCTCACTTGCAGCGTGTTTACCATCCTTGGGTTTTCGTGGAAAAGGTCACAGCGTCAGAAACTCAGAAGACCAAGAAGCCAAACTCCAGTGAGAAATTCTTCATGCAGTGCTTGAGACAGACTCCAGCTGAGCCTTGCTAACAGCAGGCAGCAAGTGGCCATCAGCCAGGAAAGGACACAGGGCCTTTTGTGTGAAGTCACCCAGACTGTGACCATCAGTAACCTCCTGTCCCAGCTCTGAGCAGCAACTACAGGGGTGGGGATCAGCAGGGGCAAAACCTGAACCCAGACTGGGAGGCTCTCCCGGGACATCTTCATATAGATGTACGTAGGCATGTCTTTGAGAGGCCTGTCAAAATCAAGATATCTCTGGAAATACTTGAATCTCACTCACACAGAGGCTGGTGCTTAATTTAAATGAGGCTCCTCAGGCCTGCCTCTCGTTGCTATTATGGATGACAGTTTCTACCAAGATTTTTTTTTTCCCTTACTTGTCTGTGGTTCTTTTAAGTATAAAATAGCTTCTTTTTGAGTGTAAAGTAGACAGGATCTAGCCTGGAGGACTCTTCAGCTGGAGATGCTGCCTTACTGCTTCCAAAAAAAATGAAAAAAGAAAAAAAAACAACCTGAGATTTTTCATAGCTCGGGAAGATTTGAGTTCTCCTAACTCAGCCAAGCTCAGCCTTGAGCCCAGCCTGGCTTGTCTGCTCAGGGGTTTACAGGGAGGAGGAAAGAGTATAAACACATTTTCACTTTTGTTTTAACCTGGTGTTGAGGCTTCAGCTCAGCACCTGCACTAGGGAGCTCACAAGAAGTGTGGCTATGAGGGAGAGAGCACACAGCCTGTTTTAAGGGGGGTGTTTGGTGTTATTTTAAGGGGGAAAGTGTAAAATATTTCAATTTTGAGTGCTTTCATCTGCAATTTGACACATCCATAGCACGACAACACGGCAGGTTGTGCAATCTCTTTGCTGTAATCACAAAGCAGGCCCCACCACTGTCACAAATTTGTAGTAAAACTGTTGGGACAAGAACTCAGAGGGTGTATCTGCAATGATACAGTTTTCTGTGTACAGGTTTGGAGGTTCTGTGTCTTGTCTTTCAGTTTGCTGTCAAATATCATTAATGCAATCACGAGCAGGAAAGTGAGAGTGCTTTTAAGTAAAACCTGAAATCTTTTAGTCAAGGTTCCTCCTGTTTCAGCTCATCTTTGGAGCAGGAAAAATCACACTGAGCCAACAGTAGGAAAGATTTAAAAAATGGCTCTTTTAATTTTAAGTTCAGCAGAAGCAGACTCTTATGGGTCCCCTGAGATCAGTACTGGGCTGTTTGTCCTGCCAGAGCCGTGCCATGACTTCAGTCACTCCTGCTAAATTCAAAGGTACATAAACTACTAATACTAATTTAGAGGAATCTTTAACCAAGGAAAGCAACTGAGAGGTGGCCAGGAGGTGTCAAATGCTCACCCCTTTCTTTGTCCAAGAAGGACAGAACAAAACAGCTGCTGGGATAAAGGAATTTGCATGAGCTTCCCACGGAAATACCTTTTATGCTGTGCTGTTGAGGCTTTTTTCCTCCATCAACTGGAAGCAGATTAATTTAAAATTGAAAAAAAGGAAACTTTTAAAATAGAAAACATACAGATAAAGAGCTAGTGAAAGAGAACTACACTTTAAATGCTTTAAATTCACACCTTCACTATTTGCAAGAGCATCTCCATGACTTTGCTTTCGAAAGCCTGTGATTATTATAGTTCATAACCATACCCAGAGATAAGGAAAAAAAAATAATCTCACACAAATGTAGCAACAAATGTTCATGGAATGATAGTCTGAAAACATTTTCATTTCATCCAAATTTTTAAACTGCTTGCCTATACACAGGAGTGTGCAAACACATGCCTCCAGCTATAGCCAATTTACCCAGTTTTACACTTAAATAAAATAATATAGTTTTCTTCCTCATTCTTCAGTCAGCCACTGGAAATGTGAGTCACCTGTATGCAGAACTCCTCTTTTGATACTGTATTATCTTTTGCAAAGTAAATATCTTTAAACCCTTGTGTTGCAACCAGCAGTCACTACTCCTGGTATCTCTGAGAGGATGCCTCTCCCTGACACCTCCCAAGCAGATTTAGGCAAAATGACTTTTTGCCCTTCCTCACTCTAGACAAGAAACACACACAGAGAATCATTATTGGGATCCACTGAATAAATTATAAATCGTGGTGTGGCATTTAGCCTGTTGAAGGGGGAAACATCCACGGAGAAGGCGGCCTTTGAGATCCCTCAGGCAGTAAAAACCTGCTTCCAGGAATTCTGGCTTCCACCACAAAAGAGAAAAGGGGCTATGCGAGTAGTTAAGGGGAAAAAATAGACTATAAACGTGATCCAGCTGGTGACAGGCCAACAAAAGCACAGGATTCCAAGACTGACCTGAACTAAAAAAAAATCGGTGTAAAAAATGAGGTGATCTTACAAAGAGGGCTATTCTATTAACGCAGGAGAAAAGGGAAGTGAGAGCTAACTAGCCCAAATATCCCAAACCATTCTTCCCATCTGAATAGTCTTTAGCAAGCAGTGGAAATGTCTTTGATTGCAAAGGCACTTCAGCCCCGAGATGAAAGAGAGGGCAATTATGTCCCTTTCTAAGTTCAGGTGTATTTAGGGCGGTACTTTTTAATCTGGTCATCCCCAGTGGGGTTACTGCAGCTCAGTGATGCAGTGGAGGGCTGCAAAGGTACCGAATTTGTGAGGGGAAAGCAAGAAGGGGGTGGGGAAACCAAGGATGTTAATGCTGGCACAAGATGTGCACAACCCCCTTTCTTCAATTCCAGCACTGGTGTGTGGCTTTTAAAATCTGCTACTGGAGTTTATTACTGACTAAACACCCATTTTACATTCTGCAGGGTGGAAATCACACTTTGGGTAAATACAGTAGAAGGTCATGTGGCAAGCAGAAATAAAAAGGACAAAATACAGTTGGTTGTAATAAACTGCAGAGTAAAACACTGCCAGGCTCTGTTATGGACTTACCTGACAATGCCAAAAATCTATCTACATTTCATAAAGTTAATTATCAATGAAATCTATTCAACATTCACATTTGACCTCCGGAATTAGCAGTAAACTTTAGTTTTTTAAAAATTCAACCAAGTTTTACTTCTAAAATTAGTCTCAGGAATGGCACAACGTATATAATAATAATAATAATAATAATAATAATAATAATAATAATAATAATTTTGAAAGGCTGTATCAGAATTTTGAAGAAGAAACTACTTATTTTCAGGGATGGAAGCTGACTTTACACCCACCACAACAGTCTAAACTAAATATGTAAAATATCTGGAAGGGAAAGTTTTCACAAACACAACTGGCAGCCAGTTTTACTTCAGCTTTGGTAAGAGGTCCTGGTAAAAACAGCAACAACAACAACAACAAAAAAATATCTTTTTGGTTCAAAGACATTTCTTTATGGCATGTGAAATGATATCATCATATTTTATACCCCTATGTTGAAGCATGTAAGCTTTGCCACCTTCTTGCTCCATGCAATATGAAAAATACCAAAAAAAGAAACAGATGGCTCTTGGTCCTGTGTTCCTGTTTCCTTGTCACATCTCACATGATCATTATAACTGGATGGAAAAGAAAATATGCTTCTTACAGAACTGCAAGAAACCTGCCTCCTAATCAGAAAAACTCCACTATCTTGAGATGCAAATAGCACTGTTCAGGATTAACTGTGCTTTACGTGAAACATGTGTGCAGGGTGGGCATTACAGCTGAATTATCGTGGAGAGAGGGAATGTGAGAGGTGGAATTGTCCATGCAGACACAGAAGCTGGGCTGTGCCATAGTCAGGAAGTGGGAATTGCTGTGTACCTTCTGCCTTTACTGCAGCTAAAAAGCACTGTACTGCTGCTTTTAATTATTCTAATGAAGCCAAAGGCTTAGGGAAAGTGTTACTCTCCTCCACCTTTTAAAGAAACAGTATTTTGAAAGTGCAAACTTACCTAATTTCTTTAATTTCAAGAGCTTTTTGTTTGTTTCAGGAGACCTAATGCACTTTGATCTTAAAATGGTTGGAGAGCCAATAAAGAAATAAATCACTTGTTCTTGCAAACCACAGACTGAACATTCCTCTACCACATGTTCATACATTCAGAGTGTATCCCTGACTCTGTCAGCAGCAGCTAAAATAATCACATTTAGCTGAAATAGTGGAGCTGGAGCTGAAAATCTCAGAGTCTGGACTGGGCACCTGGACATTTAAGAGGCATTTCTGCATTTGAAACTAACCTTAAACACAGACTGGGGTTACGAGGAGGTGGTGAAGTCCAGATTACCTGACTGCCCTGCTCAGCAACTCACAGTCTCTCTCATCCTTCCTGGCAGACTTTGAGAGCACCTTGGGTGAAGGTATAAATCCACTTTCACCTCCTGCTTTCACTGAGAGGGGAGGGATTATTATGAGGCTTTTCTCATGGCCACCTTATGTATCCCTCTCGCTGTTCAAAGCAGGGCTGTATTTTTCTTCTTGAGAAAGTTCCTTGCACAGCCTCATGTCCTTTTCTATAAATGGCATAACTGTGCTGATTAGTAATAAAAGAAGGCTCCACCACCCACACCTGCTCCATTCCTGCAGCTCTTTCCTGTTTCTGGAAGAGGAATTCTTAATTAGAAAGTAAATCAGTACATCAAGATAAATCACAGTTTCTCTGGTCCTGTTCACTGCCCTGTCACAAGTCTGACCTTCCCTCTCTGGGGAAGCTCAGAAAGCAAAAGGGAACAGCCTACACTGGGAGACCCTTGTGGCCTCCCCTGAAATAGGAAGCATTTGCTTCTTTGTACATGAGAATTATCTTGGCCAGAAGCAATCACCCTTTTGACACAGTTTTAGAGGCTTCTGTGCTCAGCCCAGCGACCCTCCTGTACCCTAACATCACATATCTTCAAGCTGTTTTCCATAAATGCTCTTGCCTAAAGATGTGGAAGCAGCAAGCTTAGTTACCTGAGTGTGGATTGGGGTGGAAATGCATTTTCTTCTCATGTTCAGATAACTAGGAATTCACCAGCCAGCCTGTTCTGGCTCTCAGGGTCTCAGCACTGCAGAGAAGGTTGTGTTCTATCCCTGAGTTATAAGCAGAGCTGTGTCCTCATCTGGCAGTGATCAGTCTTGCTCCATTAACCTGAGTGCTGACTTACACCTCTCGAGGATTTGATAGCTGGTGTACAACAGGAGCCTGCAATAATAAACCCAATTATAAATAAAAGATGAAAACTCCAGCGAGGGTCATTTTGTGTTGTACCACTTTCCTTTTGACCAACTGCTTGCAACAGACACATTCACGTTTTGAGGTCACATTTGCAGGATAAAATACTCCTGGGAGTGTTTGGAGCATTTAATGGTATATGATGGTTTGACAAAATGATTTGACACAATGAGTCAAAGGTGGCCCACATGCCTCTGTCTTGCCTGGAAAAAAAACCTCCACATTCTTCTAAATGCAATAAAATCGTGTTTAATTTTTTTGTATTAAATAACTGTGAAATATTAAGCCTAGGTAGAACTGGGCAAAGAAGCAGAAGCCACTGCCCCTGTTTTCCCAGCAGTGTCTAACCCATCAGCAGCACATCTGATGGTCTTTTACTATGTTCCTTATTTTCACCTTTTCCTCTACTCTCAGTAAATAGAGAGTGAAAGGCTCTCATCCCACAGAACAACTTAACATGCTGAAATTCCATTAGACCCTTTTCTCCATCACTCAGAACAGAGAAGGAAAGGAAAGTGCAGCTTTGGCAGACTCAAAAATGGGGAAAGATTCCAAAACAGATCTCCTGACACAATGAGGGACAGCACAGGCAGTGATGGGGAGGGCAGTGCACAGGAGAGCAGGGGTAAGGAAGGGGAATTCCAGTTTTGTATGGATAAATAGAAACATGGAGTTAGATCATGACCTTAGGAAAGCTTTGACATGTCTCAGCCTGAAGATGTTGAAAAGCTGAATTCTGTGCAGGCAGATTGGTGTTTGGGGAGTCACAGCACAGCCACCCTCCATCTGTGGAGCTGGTAACTTATGTCAGTGCTGTCCCCTCTGGTGATTTAGGAATAGTTTCCAAGACCACAAGGAAGCTGCTTGGTTTGCATTTTACAGGGAAGGGTTGCAGCAGCCACTGCTGAGAGCAACGTGGTGTCAGAGCACCAAGGACTTCAGTCCTTGGACCTGCAGGTACAGTGCCAGACTTCAAAAAGGGATGCAAACTCACTGTGTGGGGGGAATCCTCTCACAGGTCCTGTCCAAGGAGAAGCAGGATGTTCCCTCTGGCAGGAAGAGCATCCCAGATGAACAAACAAGCCCTCAGTTCTGCAGGCAGGTTGGTTGGATGGCACTGGCTGGAAACAAAAGGCACTCAGCTGGTGAAGAAGGCACTTGGCAGAGTGAGACAGACTGCAGGGAGACTGCAGTCTGCACAACAGGGAGCTGAACAGTGGAGACTTTGGTGTGGAAACAGAAAGTTCAGGACAAAGCTGAACCAAATGCCTGATTTGACACTGAAATTCTCTGCAAATTTTTCTGCAAAGAAGTCCTGGACTTCAATCTGATTTCCAAACATCATCATTTTAGATGAAATCCAAACAAACAAACAAACATTGCTTAATGTGTTTGTACTCAGTAATTCCCTTTGTCAGCTGAAAGGCACAGACCCCAGACCCCTGGTTAGCTCGGTCCCTGCCCTTGAGCAGGCAGGTAATCTGTCACTTCTCTCTGTCATCTCCCCAGCCTGACCTGCCCTCTTCCATCCTCACTGCTGGACTTGACATCCCAGGTAAGAGTTATTACCATGGTTCTCTCCTATTAGAATATTAAGCTGCACCCATACTTCTTAAGCAACTTTAGATCTCTTTAATTCTATTTTTGCACAGTACAGCCCTACAGCTCTTCAGTGCTCAGTTACAGATGCCACAGTGTCTATTCTAGAGAGTTAATCAGAATGTAAAGCTCATCAACATATGTCAAAGCCATCAAAAGATCCACGTGACACATGAAACATCTAGAAATCATTTCCACGTGGGTTTTTTTCCATCTCTCCTTGTTCAGTTGTTTTCTAGGAAAAACCCCACAACTTAAACCAGTATGGTTTTTGGGCTTGTGAATGTTTGCCTTTGTGGTTGTGGGTTTTATTTATGAGGTGCCATTTGAGACAAAAGTCATCCCAGGCTCATACTTTACTAGTTCAGTAAATTTTCCATACTTTAATGATCAAGCTGCATACTTTACTTGTTACTTTTTAATATACTTCAGTGATCAAATTGTATAGTGTAATGATCAGTTTTCCTAACGTGCCTGAATGAATTGCATACCTCATTAATTTAGATACACACTTCACAGGCCAAAACTCTAGTGTGTTTGGATGAAGTGAATAATTTAACAACCAGCCTCCCCTCCCAAACTGTGCAGGAGCCTGGGAATATGTGTGAACCAGGGTGGGATGAAATTGTAAAGGTGTGGGAAATCTTGGGCTGAACCCCAAACGAAAACAAAAGGTTTGAGAGCATCTGGAAAGCTGAACCAGCACTGCAAGCCTGGCTTGTATTTGCTTTGTCTTCTCACAAATGTTCCCTTGAGGGTTAATTTTGATTTTAACGATGGATTTATCCTCTCTACCCCTAACACACCACAACAAACTGTTCAAGGTGAACGCTCAGTGTTTTAACAACCAGCACAGCTCCAGTCCTGTCATGGACTTTGAAAGATGTGGAGGCACCTTATTTTTTTCTAAGGTGAGGTAGAAAGTATTCGGGGGTTAAAGAGACCTCAGGCTAAAACAGACACTGTTGTGGAGCTTGACCCAGGGAATTGTGCAGCTTGACAGGTTCTTAAGGATGCTTAGCACCCACTTGGAGGAGGAGAAGACTTTACAGCAAACCCTTCCCTAACAAAAGCAGCCACCTATTCTAAAGGTTGCTGGTGGGTCAATATTACAGCACACAAATACATTCTTCAAATAATTATACAGCTACTTTATAGCTCAGACAATTGGTCTTTGTGTTGATATGACTGAATTTATAGCAGCATAAAAGCAAGAAAGAGAGAAATGTGGCAATTTCTAACCTGTACAAAGTATTCCACTGTTTCACACATGAGAAACATGTGATCTATTATAGCTGTTAAGACTGAATTTTAATTTCAATAAGCTGAAAATATGAACTTTTTAAAGTCCCCAACTATTTTTTAAATAGCTATTATTAAATGTAGTCTTGCCACTAAGGACAAAGTAACAGTTGCACTACTATAAATATTAATGCTAAATTTACAGAGAATAAAATGCGTTGAAGCAACCTCATAAAATTTTTAAGAAAGCTACATTTGCAATGAGCACTTTTGTAAAACTTTCCTGCTGCTGCCTGACACGCACAGACAAAGCCTTTAACCAGCTACAAAAGCCTGTAACACATTATAAACGTTTGGAAACACATTACAAACGTTTGGAGCTGTTTATGGGTCCTCCTTCCTTCAAAACCTGTGGTCCCTCCTCCTCCTCCAGCCCTGCAATTATTTGATGCCTGACAGACTTTGACTCGGGACTTGAGGAGCCTGAGACAGATCTCACTGGTTTTCCAGCTCCTACTTTATGACAGAAGACTTAATCACTGTACAGCTTTATACAGGTTTGTTTAGCACAACATCCTGTCATTGCCATGGCAATAGAGCAGAAGGCTTTTTATACAGTTTGCCACTGGATGATAATTATTAGTTGTCTCATTTTATTTGTGCTTCAAGCACACACTTTTGAAAATGAAACATGGTTCCTTCTTAGAACATGAGCTGCAAGGAACATAAGCTGCAAGTTAATACTTACTTTTTTTTTTTTTTTCCTAGATCTTCTTTTTAACCAACTTTCACATCCTTACCCAAGTTCAGAAATGAGCTGTAAGGTAATGTCCTTTGGACTCCTGAACGCTCAGATCTCCTGATTCCTGCTGGGCAAGGTGGGCTAAGAGGGGAGAAGCCAGAGGAAAGGACTGTGAAAAGAAATAGGACAGAGACTTCTTTTATTTACACCTTTTGATAATGTTCCTGTCATTTGCAAACG
This sequence comes from Lepidothrix coronata, assembly GCF_001604755.1. Classification (NCBI taxonomy): domain Eukaryota; kingdom Metazoa; phylum Chordata; class Aves; order Passeriformes; family Pipridae; genus Lepidothrix; species Lepidothrix coronata. The sequence goes on along the minus strand of NW_016690309.1, from coordinate 1,921,883 downwards.
TGGTAAGGCTTCCCACCCCTTTGTGAGAGGATAAGGGCTTCGTGGAGTTAAACAGAAGTCAACAGAAATACATGTGAATTTTGCATGTTTGGTCAGTCAGTCATTGCTAGCACGTCAGAACTTTTAAAGAAATATGTTATAGCTTGGTAGCTCTTCTGATGTCTATGAGGTGGTTCATATTTTCCAGGAAAACTTTCCAGTGTACTGGGAAGTACTCACAAAGATTAAGGTTCTTGAGGAGGTGCCTGAACTCCTTGTCTGGTAATTTCCAGGAGAAATGGTCAAAATTCCAGTGCTTTATTTACTTCAGTGTCTTCTGTATCAAAGAGAGAAACCGCCTGAGAAGTAGGAATTGGAATTGTTTAAGCAAACCTAGACATTCCAAAGGAGAAGTCTTTTTTAGCAGCCATTTAGCAGTTCACATGGAAATACCTGAGAGCCACGTGCCTTTTAATTGTAGGTATTTTACATGAAGAAACAAACCTCATTTCTCAGAACCCTACTTAGCTGAAATCTTTCCTTTCTTTTAAAAATGAGATGCAGTTGTTAAAATGAGCCAAAAATAGCCCTTAGTTGTGTGCAACATGTAAATATAAGTATGGAAATAAACAACAACCTGCAGTAAAAGCAAAAGGCATTTTAACAAGTACCCAAACACTCCAGAAAAAGTAGTGGTTAAGACAAGAAAGAAAACAAATAAAAATATTAGAGGGCTGCCTTAAATGATTTACATTAAAACATTTTTAACCAAACTCACCTGCACATATTTAATTTGCCCTTTGCCCCCTCCACCATCATCCTTGGTGGGGCAAGTTCATTTTCTACTCTATAAAGGACTCGATATTCCTTCACCCTCATTACTTTCAGCTCATCCTGAAAGTCTACTTGCTCTCTTCTCCTCCTCCCTTGCACAAAATTCCCAGCCTAAGCCTTGTGGGAGTTTTCCACAGGTTTCCCAGGGGAAAGGGTCAGGAGACAGTTGCAGCAGCAGACCTGTGAGAGAGCAGTTCAAACCAGTGGCAGAAATCCCAAAGCCTAGAGAAGCTGTGGGGCAATTTGCTGAGGATCAGAGTTGTGGCAACACGATGCCAATAAGTTTGAAACATCCCAGGAGTCTCCAAAGACTGTTTCCAGACTGAAGAGGCTTTTGTGAGGCTGATGTTCTTGACCAGGTCTCTGGGCTGGAAGACAAGTCCTGGTTAAACACAGGGCAGGAGGGAGGGACCACACTGCTGGGGATCCAGGGATAGTGAGACCACTCCCGCAGGGATAATCCTGCCTCCAAGGCCACGAGCTTCGACTGGGCCTGAAACTGCAGGTGCAGGTGACGTGGCTCTAGAGTTCTTTGCAACAGCAGTGTTTCCTTCCAGGTCTTTTTGATTATTCTTCCCCGTGCCTGAAAACAGTCTTACTGTGGCAGGCAGGATTATTTACTCCAGAGGCTGCTGCATTTCAGCAGACTGACACAACAGCCTGAGACTACTTAACATACAGCTTTTTTTTTTTTCATTCAGAGCTTCAAAATTCTAGAGAGAAGTGTGGGTTGTTTTTTTTATTTTATTTATTTATTGTTCCCATTTTACAGCTGGGAAAACCAGGACACTTGCTGCTTGACAGCTAATGCACCTTATCTGCCTGTGTCAGAATCAGAAGCTGCCAAGAGCATAAATGCAGATACTTGCAGAGCCCCAGGTGACAGGAGTTAACTTCTGCAGCCACTATAACCTGCTCACATCTGATCAGATGTCTTTCCCCTCAGTTGTTACATGCTCCTTTCATCTGATAAAACCATGATGTCTGCCTGCAGTAGTGCATTATATCCAGTTATAACAAGTCTCAGCTTAGGAAACTCAGAGCTATTGGAAAGACAAGATATTTACATGCTTGGGACACAATTTACAGATAACTGGAGGAGGAAAAGGGGTTTTGGGGGAGAGAGGAAGGTCCTGATAATTTGCTATTTGCTTTTTCCTTTCCAAATCTTACCTTCACAAAACCTCCAGGCTTGAGCTGATATGCCTGTTTTGTGGAATTCCTAGAATACAAGCAATTGGCAGAAGATGCTATTTCTGCATAGGCCAAGGTTGTTGATAGCAGAAAAGTTTTGAAGGCTTTGGGGTAGTCCCCAGCCAGGCAGAAAAAAAATAGACATTAAGATGTGGTGACCACATGAAACTTGCCTTGTACAACAGATCACAAGGTGATGTAACTATTTCCTTTATCACTGCTAGGGTTTGCTCTAAGCTGAGCACTGCAAAGCTTGCAGGTGGTGCAGACTGCTTTTGTTTCTGCTGGTATTCAGATGCTCTGCCATCCTCAATTGCTCTCAGGAAATCAGAATAAGAGAGCTTGCTCTCATGAATGCTGATTCCCAAGCTAAGGGAAAAACACAGAATGAGATATCAATGATTTCAAATTGTTATCTCACTGTTGTCTGAGCTGATTAATTATTATGATGTATTATTTGTACTGCAGCAGCACTTCAGGATAAGCTTGTGGTGTCAGTCTATGGAGCTTAGGCTGGAACTAACAAGATCTTTGTCAGGTCTAAGCTGCCCATCCTGTCATTTAAATGCAACCACACTCTCAAATGCAGATCCAGGCCAATCTCAGGAGGAGACCTGCTTTGTCCTGGGCCCAAGTGCACAACCTTTGAGCCCATCAGCATTAACTCTGCTTTTTAAACACAGCCCGGTGTTTTGATCACCATCAACATGGCCAGAGGACAAGTAGGCTCCCAACCTTTTCCTTGAAGCTCTTTTCCACACCACGGTGCAAACACAACCTTCTGCACTCTGTTGAGGAAGAGGAGTTCATTGTCCTAAGTGCTGGTGCTTTCCCTTGACTTTCAGCTTTACAAAACCACCTTTGACTCACAGAGGCTGAAGTGCTGCTTTAATCCTCCTGGCGTGGTGCCCAGTGAGGGCTTTTATTCTGTTCATTTTTGGGCAGCCTGTACCTGGGACCCCAGTCCATACCTGTGATCCCAGACCACACCTGGGAGCCCACGGGCTCTGCAGGCTGCACTCACAACTTCCTAAATTTCTGCCAGCTGAAACATCTGCTGCATCACAGACCCTGGAGAATTTTGTGTTCTGTCACACTGGAAATGGAGTGGGTTACAGAGCTGACTACAGATAGCTCCAGGTAACAACAGTGAACATACTTTTGCATCAGATATCAGCGTGGGGAATCCGAGCTCCCGCATGTGATTTGGGAATGTTTTGTTTTGTTGGGTTCTTTTTTTTTTTTTTGCAGAGGACTTTGTTACCAAACGAAATTAATTTTTATTCAAAGATATTTTACTGTAGAAAGAGTGGGATTAAGGCAAGCACACAGAAAACATGTGACTATTAAAGTTCTTTTGCATGAAAAATTAAGATGAATAGCACTAACCATTACATGAAAAGCTGCTTTCCTCCAATGTCCTGTGACTTGTGATGACCATGTAGTGAAAAGACACCTGATGTGTTTTGAGCAAGGACTCCAAACAAGTCTAAAGAGCTTGCTGAGTTCATCCCCACAAAGGACACAGCAGCAGGGCCTGGCTCTGCCCTCACTTACCCAGTGCAGTGAGTCTGTGGGATTTCCCACTGCTGAAAGACCACCAGAGTCTCCAGATTACAACATACACCAGGTGTTTTTGACACAGATCCATTGGCTCCCATGGAACTATTCCAGACTGACCTCAGAGTTACCATCTATCAATAGGCTCTAATAATTTCATAGCTAATTACCAGACTATGGATTCTTTACACACAGGTATTAAGCAGACAATTCCTCTGTTGCAGGGAACTTTTTTTTTCCAGTCTTGCATGTAAGGTTTTTTGTTAGAATCATGGTCCTGGCGAGTCCTGGAGAGCCAAGACTTGACAGAGGGAGATGGCCCCACCACACAACCCTGATTTTCTTGTTTAAAACTGAATTACTGTAACATACTTTTATCATCTGTTTCCACAGTAAATCACTGGGGGCCAATGCCTCAGCTACCAATCATCAGAATATCCAGTTACAAGAATGTCTAATTAATGGGGAGAGCCAGTAAAACAAAGAGGAAGCTTTATAAAACAGGCTGGAAAAGAAATTAACTATAGACCCCATATCTGCTAGTAAGAAAAAAACCCCATTCAAGAGCCCTGATTTTGCATCTTGCAGCTGCACAGCACTCCCACATCCTACCCGTGTCAAGCTGGCTCCAATATTGGAGACAGTGTGTGGAAAAGGAAATAATCAACACCATTTCAGTGGAGAAATAAATTGCCAAGTGGGCATTAAAATTTTAGTAATAAAACTAAATGCATATGCTAATCTACTCTGTATTATTTAGAAAAGACTGTTTTGGATCAAGAAAGGAATAATCTGCACAAAATTACAATGAATGGAGGTGTTTATCATCAAGAGGTCTTTGAGAAAGAAACAAGCAGCAGATTCCTTATTAAGGTTTCAATTCATAAAAAGTTGATCACCCAATTAAAGGTGAACTGTGAAAAGAGTTTGTTAATTTTATTTCAAAAAGGGGTCTGGTCTGGCAGGCTCTGGAGAACAAAACCCAGTGCTGCCAGGCACATGACCTTTGGGGGACTGTTTGGTGCAGAGAACTGCAGTACCTAATGCTGGAGCAGGTCCTTTGTGTTCTTCAGCCTCTGCAATAGAGATTTTTCTTGTTACTCATATTAAGACAATGAATTAAAAGCAGAGCTTGTCGTGGCAGTAGCTCTGGATAATTTGAAAGCTAATGCTACTTTATAACCTGATTTAATTGTGTTTCTCTTTTGAACAAGATCTGTTTCACACACTTGCTCTATTAAACTGAAATTAAATAAACAACCCCCCCAGCAAACAAATACACATGAAGCATGTTTTCTTTAATGTAAGAGCCATTGCACTCTTCTCGCCTGCAAAATCAATTCATTATGTAAAAATATTTTTCACTCATATGGAATTTTAAGCATGTGGGCATCTCCATTAATTTTAACTAATAACTTAAGAGTTTCTTGTATATGTAACACTCAGTAGAGGCTTATAGGCTGTGGTGGGTGGAACCAAAAATGTCCCTGGGGAATAATCATACAAACCTGTTCAGAAGACTGTTGAACTGATGGTCATCCAGGTAATGTTTGAATTCCTGTAGTGTCCTGTGCAGGCCACATATTTTTACATAGCCATCTCTATTTTTATCCACTTTATGAAAGGCATTATTGAAATCTTGGAAGTAATCCCTAAATTTATCCCTAAAAGACAGCAGATGTTTATTTTAGCTCCTTTGTTAAAGCAGCTAAAAGAATACAAACAAATATACAAAACAGGGGCAGAGGGACAGGGAAAGAGTTTGAGCTTATATGTGGCTGGTATGTTCATAAAATGTATGCAAATACAGCCAAATTGTTCACAAATAGACTTCAAACCCAACATGCTTCATACATTTAATTTGTACATGGAATTGCATGGCTCAAGCCCATTGCTGTAAAGAAATGCCACTTGGGAGATTCACTGGTTTCTCTCTGTTTTGCACTGATGCAAAACATAGTTCTCTCTTTTAAAGTCTGTCCCAAGCAGAGTTGCAAGAGGTTGAATGCAGCCATTGAAATGATAAAGGTTTGGCAGTGGAACTCTCTGCAGTTCGAGGCTCCTGAAACTTTGACATGGTAAGACAATTACTGAACAAAAACAGTCAGACCTGACCAAGACCTGGAGTAGTGCAAGGCCTGATCTACACCCAGGAGAAGATGTGCAGAGCTTCTCCTGAGTCAGAGCAGCACCTTAAAACCTCTGTGAGATTTCTTTTCTTACACAGGATTGAATTCAGGCCTCAAAGCCTTGACTTTTCCTCCCACTTGGTTTTATCACTTGTATTTCACTCCCATCAAGGACTTTGATCAAACTGTGGAAACCCCAAGCAATGGGATTCTCTGCATCAGTCAAAAGCCTCCCCACAATTTGGTTCAAGAGGACAAGGCAGGCACGAACTCACTGTAAGTTCAGAACAGCCTTTGCAAGGACAACACATTTTCCTTGCCAATCTTTTCTCCCAAGAACCCATCCTTTTGGAATTTGCAATTTATATGAACAAAGAGCAATTTCCCCATAGCCCTTGGGGTCCAGGAAACACCCTGAGGTCAACAGCATCACCCACCTTAAAAAAAAATCTGAGTTATGATATGACTTATGTGTTAGCAATTTATCACGTGCTTCAGATGCATTATACCTTCCGCTGTTATATGGGCTAACTCTGCTTAACCAAGTTTCAGCTGGCAAGAAACCATTTTTGGATATTTTTCTCAAGTGTGAGGTCACTTCTCAGCTTCAGGTCTTAAGGCATTGTGCCATCTTCACCAAGCCTAGCCCACCTTCTTCTGAAAGAGGATAATACTTTTTTAAAATTGTACTTCCAGGTGTTATTATGCCATTCTCTTTCAAGAGCAGACTCCTTGAATGCTCTTGAAAGTATATCTTTCTTTGATCAGTAATTATTTCTCCAACTTAATTATCAAACTTAATGATTTTACCTAAAAAAAAAAAAACCCAAACAAACAAACAAAAACCCAAAACACTAAGTCACTATCTTTGTATTCTGGAAACTGGTCTTTTTTTTTTTGCCACAAAGTGGTTTGTCTCAGCCCTGACCATACACATCCATAAACAAATATGTGATATGTTACCATCAGCTGATTATAGAAATGTCACATATTTGGGACATAAACATGGCATATTTTTGAGAGCCAGAGCTTTGCCCTCTTGGTCTGTGCCCCCAGCTGTGTTTTTGACAAGTGTTCTGAAAACACAGGCCACACATTTCCCCTGACTATTTCTTTTTAATAATACTGCCTGTAACCCATCTTTTTAAGACTTCATCTGTCTCCTAGTGCCAATATATGTGAGCCAGGAGTTGTCTTTATTAACGCCCTCAATCTGAGAATTCTTTTCCCAGATTTCCAGCTGGGTGTGTCCATTTTGTGTAGTAACTCAAAAGCTACTTGCACTAATTTCCTCGTGTGAAATGAACTCTCATGTAACATTCACATGGACACCCTTGTTACTTATGTGGATGTTCGTCTTTTATGATATTTCTCTGCCCTTCCATCTGCATTTCTGTCTAATCCTACTTCTCAGGCCCTCAGACCCTTTTTTCAGATTCCCCACTGGTTTTCTCTCCACTTGACATCTTCAGTTTAAGCAGCCAGAGGTGCTTCAAGTGAATGGCTTTTCCTTTAGTGAACACTCAAGGACTCAGGGAAACCTCTGAAAGCAGAATCTCTGGTGCAGTGGTCTAAAAATGCACAGTATTAAACACCTGTCACACAAGGAAGTTTGCTGAGATCCAGCAGAACAATCGGAATTTGTCATTTTTGTAAAAAATTAGTAAGATTTGTAAAAATGTAGGCAGCCCTTTTACCTGAAATTATCATTTACAGGAGGACAGTGGCTGTCCTGAAACATAAACTTGGTCCCACAGGGTGCAAGAACAGTCTCAGTGACTTGTCTTTTGATCTTGCTGTTGCTAATTGGCTCTTTTTTAAACTTCCCACCATTACTCCTACATAATCCAGCTCCTTTTCCAGCTTCTCTCTCCCATCCAGAGGAATGCTCCTGGCAGCACACATTGCTCTGGAAACACAGCTCTATATTCTGTGTCTACTTCATCTCTGACACTAAACATTTCTGGGTAGTGACCTCCCGTGTTTATGGATCCTTCATCAGACTCAGTGCTTCAACCAAGTGTATTTTAAACAAAACATTAGCTCTTTCTGCCTATAAATTCAAACTATCCTGTTTAGCTTCAATTTTCATTTTAACTTCATACAGTCCTTCAGAACAAATCAGATTCTCAGCAGACAGCCTCAGTTTCAATAGTCTGTCCTCATGGGGAGAGATTCCTGAGCCAGATATTTTACAGTGGGTTTGGGGGTAACACTGGCTGAGCATCAGCTTTTAATTTAGAGGTTTTCATTCTTAGCCTTCAGCCCACTTGTGCAGCTTTTGCACAGCATCTCTCTGTGATGTCTTGTTGTGTTGCATTTTTGGGCACCATCACACAGATCTGGGTGTATGGAAGGTGTTCTCTCTTACTTCTGCTTTTCCAGTTGCAAGGTCTTGCAAAACAACTGTATTTCCTACAGCTGCTGCAGCATTTCCAAACTCCTGAACATAATGTGAACCTACAAATCTTCACATATTTCACATTGGCTACTTGCAGAGAGCTCTGAAGAGTCTCTTTAAAACTTTCTTCTTTCCTAGTTTCCTGACAGCACATCCTTCCCCCCTTCTGGTAATTCCATATTGTCCCTTATGACTGTCCTAGCTTGACTAAACAGATTTTTCTATCTTATCTTCCTGGGATCTTTTCTGTATCTTTGGATCTTTGATCTGATCCCTTAAAATGGAATCTCTGAAATGTCATAGTTACTTGACTGATCCGGTATTTTAAGATCAGCTAAAAATTCTTCAAAGGATTCCTCCTTCAGCATTCTTATATGAAACCCGTGTCTTTCAAAAGTTCAAGGTTCCTTGGGAGTGCAATATTCCTTCAAACTCACTTTCTGTAGCTGCATGGATTGCCCTCTCACCCTGGCTTGGTTTCATGCCATTAAAAACTTTGATAGCTCCTACTCCTGCAATATTCCAGAAAATACTTGTGAGCTTCCTTATGATTAATCCAGGCACTGTATATGTGTTTCAAAGCACGGTGTGAGTCCTTTCAAGGGAACTGCAATATTGCCAGTGTGTTTTAGAGTCTCTAAAAGCCCCTGAAGGGCCATCACTTTTTCCTCTCACTCTTGAATCTCTTTTTTTCCCCACTTAATTCCTTCCCCTCTTTCATATTCTACTCCTGTTACCATGTGGCACTTGGTTTACACTCACAGCAAGACTTGTGTTGGAATTATGGTGCAGAGGGTGTGAGCAGCCAGAGAGCACTTGCATTGCACTCAATCTGGCTTTACTCTCTTCAATCTCCATGTATCTAATTACTGACTAACCAGCTTAGACTCCTTCAGCCTCCTCTTAGATATGAGGCCCTAGAGATCCAACATCTGCTAATTACATCTCTGAGTTTTAACTTTTATTATGTTCAGAGGCCCACAGACTTTCCAGCAGAGACACAAATCTAAAATCTCCTGTCAGAGGGTTTGCTTTTTATTTTTTTTTTTTTTTTGAGTTAAGGTACCACAGCTCAAACCCCACAGCTTTACAGCAAAGGGGCAGCGGGGGAGGAAGATGAGGATGAAGCCCAGCAAGAGACCAAAAGAGTCACTCCTCAGTACAGGACACAGCAACCTAAAAGCCAAAACCATCTGACAACCCTAAGGGCAGTCTGTGATTTCAGTGAGAGGTTGGTCTCTGCCAGCCTGCAAATCTATTTAGCACTGCTCATTCCATCTTGAAAGGGTGGGATGATGTGGTCAGTGTTGTACCCTCATTGCAGAAAAATTCTGGAGCCCTTTTCAACTTTCAGTGCCACTCTTCATCACTTCTGTCATCTCCCACTTAAATCTTCCCAATAAAAGTAAAGGCTGAGATTTTGAGAGCCATATTTTTGGAAAAATTGGAGCATTCAACATTTTTCGGTCTAATAAAAGATTCCCAGGTGGTAATTATTCCACTCACAGCAGTAAATATGTGCATGGAGAAAATGAGGATTAAAACCATAGATAAAGCTGCAATGCCAAAAAAAAATATATAAATTTTCTTGCAAATGTTTTGTATTTTTCTTGAAGAGCTGCAGAGCCACTGTTCAATGCCTGTTTCTAATTTGGGCGATTTGTTCCTGTGAGTTATAACAAAAGCAAAAGGGGGAGAAAAAAAAATGTGCACAGCAGTATGTTTTGAATTGTAAGATGTCCAGAAGCTTTTGTCTGCCTCACAGAGTGTAATCACAGGGCACTGAAACAGCTCCAAAGCTGGTAGGGTGAGGATCACAGCCCTGGCAGAAGTAAGGACACCGCTGGTTGCAGCCTCTGGGCAAGGAAAAAGGAGAGGGCTCACACAGGATCACAGGAGGGGGAGTGGGTGTTGCTCCCAGTGCTGCTGAAGTGGGCCCTATAAACAGCAAATTCACACCTCCTCCCAGTCCCAATTTGACAGGTGAAAGGAATCAGTTTTCCAGCTCTTTGAGAAGGAAGTGTGGGCTGAGGGCCACGTGGAACACCATGGGTAGGTTTGGCATCCCTGTTCCTGACCAAGAGCTGATCTCCTGTGCAGCAGGAGGGCATGGTCCACCCGTGCTCCTCGTGTCTCAGCTGCCTGAGGTGGCCCTGGAGCAGAAGGATGACACCCAGCTGGATCTGTGCCTTCACAGCCACCACGCAGGTGGATTCCATCCCTCGGACAACGGCTCCGGCTGAGGAGTCATTTACGGCTTTCCAGGGCCTTCCGAGGAACCTGAGCAGTTCAGAGGTCTGGGCTCAACTCCTCGTGCACATCCAGCTTTCTGAGAGAGAAAACCAGCCAGGAACTGCTAGCACAGGGCTGCTCCCACTATGCAGGAGGTGGGTGAGGAAGTGTGGGAGGCAAAAGGAGAACAGTCAGAGGAACAGAAAGGTGGCAATAATCGATAACAAGAAGTGCTTTTGCAGACCACGAGCAGTTAAGCTGTGAACTCATTCCCAGATGAAGCTGCAGATGCCAGAAATATCAAAAGATTAAAATCAGAACTGGGTGTCTGATATATTTGTATATACGTATAAATCAAGAAATCCAGAATCTAACAAATAATTAGAATGTAATTTTGGGAATAGGAGTTGTGAAAGTCTCTTCTGCAGGTTTAAACCAAACTCTGTCATTGCTCAGGATGAGAGAGACCCAGTGCAGGAGGGCAGAATATTCCACATCTACCTATTAGAAGGCTGCTCTACCTCAACCAGAAGCATCTGGCTCCAGTTTGTAGCAGGTAACTGCATTCAGTTGTATGTGACCCAGTCTCCAATTTTCTTCCTCCAAATTACAGTTAAGCAATCACTATGCACTCATATATATGTATTTGTGTGTACCATTGCCATATGCATAGTTCTATACATAGTTGTTGTTACAGTAGGCTCTCAAAAGTAAATAATTCTGAAGGATGTGGACCTGCCAGCATGTCACATCATGACTATTTTATTTTTATCCGTCTTCTCCATTGATTTAATTACTCTCCAGCTGCTTCAGGACGAGTATTTGCATCTTTGAGACACACTGCATAATTTCTGCTTGCAGCACAGCATCCTCCTGACTTGCAGAGCTGCTTCTTATTTAGAGCATTGGAGGCAGGGCTGCCTTGCACTTGGCATTGTACTAACAGGAAAAGAAATAGAAGGTTCCTGACCGAAAGAGTTCTTCATCCAAGTAAGACAACGGCTTGGTACAAAAATCAGAGTGGAAAAGCCCGGTTTGAGGCAATCAGAGCCTAAGTTTCACATCAGGCAGTTACAAATCCAGTAAAAGCAATGCCTACAATACAGTGGCTGCCTCACCATCTTTGCTTTGTATTATACAATTTTTTACAGGTGGAACACTTGGTGATACCTGTGGGTGTCATAAGTGCAATTTATACCAGAGAGCTGCAATGCAGGTGGGAGAGATGTGATGCTGAAAAGGAAGGGCAGTTTTGCTCTTATTCCTTCAGCCTGTTTGGGATACTGAAAAAAACCCCCAGAATTTAAAAAAGCAGAGTAAAAAGGCAAAAGCCAGAGCTTACAGGCTTCTCTCTCTGTTTTGTGGGGGTTTTTGTCTGCTGATTTCCCAAGCTGCCCCTTCAGCTGCAAGACAAGGCTGCTCCTCTCTGTTTATGAGTGTATCAACTTTACCAACAATGTCATATAGTCATGGGGAGTTATGATTCTTATCAATAATAATTTATCAGTTTCTACAACTTCCAGACACTTTCCAGGCACAAAAGAAAGCAAATCTGTGCTCTTGGGGGTGTATTTTTACACGGGTTTTGCTCCTGAGGGTTTACACTCCTAAATAAATATAAAAACTATGAAACATTGCAGGAGAAGAGTGAAAGCACAAGATATAATAAGCATCCAGCTGGTATGTATCCACAACCTGGAGATCTTAACAGAGCTGTACTGGGGCAGAGGATACTCCTGCTGCCTCAATCTGCTGGCAGGTGCAGGAATCTTGTAACAGCAGCAAGAGCAGCAGGCTAATCACTGCTGACTCACTAGGGCAGGCACGGATCATTAGACTCCACTCTGAGCAGGACATCATTTTGTCATTTGTTTGTCAAACACTCTTCTCAGGAGCAGTGACCTGTTAACTCTGTGTGTGGATTTGGTTTCAGACAGGTTTCGGAGACAGAATGCTTGTTCCTGTCATGTGGAGCCAGGGTCCATCCTTGTCAGGGCTGGTTTTGCTGCATCTACAGAGCCCTTGACCAGCAGTTTAACTTGCTGCTAGAGGGATATGAAGCCGACTGGGATTGCTGCCAGGGGACAGGATATGATACAGGACCACAGTGTCCTACATGCACACCCAGTCCAGCTGCAGGAAAAGCCCCTGTCCAGCATAATCCCAGAATATGCCAAGTTGGAAGGGACCCACAAGGATCATCCAGTCCAACCCTCAGCCCTGCGCAGTCTCATCCCCAAGAGTCACCCCCTGTGCCCCAGAGGATCATCCAAAGCCTCCTGGAGCTCTGGCAGCCTTGGTGCTGTGCCCACTGCCCTGGGGAGCCTGGTCAGTGCCCAACCAGCCTCTAGGGGAAGAACCTTTCCCTGAGATCCAACCTGAGCCTGCCCTGACACAGCTCCAGCCGTTCCCTGGGTGCTGTCCCTGGTCCCCCAGAGCAGAGCTCAGTCCCTGCCCCTCCTCTGCCCCTGCCCAGGNCCAGCTGCAGGAAAAGCCCCTGTCCAGCATAATCCCAGAATATGCCAAGTTGGAAGGGACCCACAAGGATCATCCAGTCCAACCCTCAGCCCTGCACAGTCTCATCCCCAAGAGTCACCCCCTGTGCCCCAGAGGATTATCCAAACCCTCCTGGAGCTCTGGCAGCCTTGGGGCTGTGCCCACTGCCCTGGGGAGCCTGGTCAGTGCCCAACCAGCCTCTGGGGGAAGAACCTTTCCCTGAGATCCAACCTGACCCTGCCCTGACACAGCTCCAGCCATTCCCTGGATGCTGTCCCTGGTCCCCCCAGAGCAGAGCTCAATCCCTGTCCCTCCTCTGCCCCTGCCCAGGCAGTTGGAACTGCACTGAGGTCTCCCCTCAGCCTCCTCTTCTTCAGCTGAACACACCAAGTGCCCTCAGTGTCCTCACACGCCTTCAAATCAAGGCCCTTCACCACCTTTTTGCCTCCTTTCGATGCTCTCTAATGGCTTCACATCTTTCTTCCTTATATTGTGGTGCCCCAAACTGCCCCAGTATTGCAGGTGAGGTCACATCAGGTCAGAGCAGAGCGGGACAATCCCCTCTCTCACCCAGGGGTGCTTTTCCTGATGCCCCCCAGGACACAGTTGGCCCTCCTGGCTGCCAGGGCACTGCTGACTCGTGTCCAAGGACCAGGATGGATCAGATGGGTCTAATTCAAAATTGCCTGAAGCAGAGGAGAAGAGACCTGCAGGGTGATGAAACTGCACTTGCTCTTCTCCCTCAGTCTGAGCTGATACCAATAACCAGGGCAGGGAGTGCTCTGGGCACAGGGCCCAGCTGGCACATCTGTGCCAGCAAACCTTCTTAGCTCCCAGAGGGGAGCAGCTGCCTGCAAACTGCCTGTTAGGAACTGCCCTTGAAGGATTCTTGCTCCCAAACAGTGCTGGGAGTGATCAGGGAAAACATTAGCTGACATAGGCTGAAGCAAGGCAATGACAGTTTTGGCAGCTCAGCAGCAGAGGTGACATTCTGGGAATGGCTCTGGACATTCTGGTTTGTCAGCATAGGTGCTGCCACAAGGCCTGTAAAGTAAGAAATGTGAGCTATGGAGAATATCTATAACAGAAGTCTCATTGTGCACACTAAGCTAGAATTATCTCCAGCAAATAAAGGGAATTACAGAATTACAGAATCAACTGGGCTGGAAAAGACCTCTGAGCTTGAGTCCAGCCTTAACACTATGGATAAGCTTGGTCTGGTACCTTCCAAGACTCCATTTCAGCATCTATTTTTGGTAAAATTATATTTGTATTGCACACAGTGTCATCTTAACCTCAGCACAAACACTGAAAGTTATATGCTAAGCTCATAAATAACTTACTCAATCTGATTTTTCATTTCTTCCACATGCAGAGCTTGAGTTTGCTGTTCCTGCTGCTCTTCCAGCTTTGAATGCTTCTTTTGTTGATTATTGTAATATGCTTGTAAATGTGTAGAGCTGCCTTCTGCCATGTATTGGCTGAGCCTGTGGCAGTGGATGCAAACTCCATCCCCAGTTCCTTAAAAATTCTTGGTGAGTAAGATATCCTTTTTCATCTGCATCATACCTTGAAACAGAAATGCTCTCTTTAAATATTCATGTGTTCCCCAAAGAAAGGCAGTACAGATGTCCTTAAGTGACTTAACAGCTTAAATCCCACTGACTTCCCTTCCTTACAGAGGTGCCACGGCACAGTGAAAATGAATGAGTGGCTTTATATGAGGCTCGAAAGATAGGGCTTACACATTGTAATCACAGAGTCAGTTCTAAAAATATTACCCTGAGGACCAAATTGTCAGGAGTGTTCCCCAGCTCTCAGTACTGCAGCCTTTCAGTGTCTGGATGGAGGTGCAGATCACTGGCCTCCTAAAAATCCAGTCTCGAGTGTCTCAGACTGGTCGCACAAGTCTGAGATGCTCAGAATCGTAATCACCCTTCAGAAGTACAGGCTTAGCTTCATAGTTTTCATGTTTTCTTAGGTATAAATCCTTCCATGGGCTTTTTCCTCTGCAGTTTCTTCCCCTGCTAGTGCTCTGATGCATGGTAATGCCTAATTTAGCCTCAGCTTCACTCTAATTCCTTTATTCAAGTTACAGACATATCAGGCACGTAAGAGATTTCAGCTATTCTGTGAAAGGAGTGGCTGATGGGAGTGAAGTTATGCAGCACATAACTACATGAAAAGGACACTCTCCTGTGTGCCATGGCATCCATAAGGAATAAGAATAGAAAGTAAAATTTAACGGAGTAGAAAATAATTCAGAGATGAATCAGTGCTAAGAAAAATCTATACAGTCAATGCAGTTTGAAACCAAAATGCAATACAATCAGATTCTATGTATTAGTGTGGGTTTTTTTTAAATAGACCTGTAATGAAGGTAGCTTTTTTATATAATGTCACACACGGCTGACATCTATGCCACTGCAAACACAGATGATAGCACAGCTCCTCTTTGTTGAAGGCAGACAAGTTTTCCCCACTTCACAACAAATTACTCGTCTATAAAAACGCTTCGTGGTATTACTTGAAATCTTTACACAGCATGAAATTGCCTTGCTTTCTTTTGTTATGTATTTGGGATGCAGCATTTTTCTTTTGACTGAATCTCATTTGTTTAGGCTGCAAATACTGTGAGTAAATTTGGTTCTCAGAGGAGGAGAGGCTGGCAGCTCTGCCTTCAGCCAGCTGTGCGGTGTGGACTGTCCACAGACCTCCTCCACAGAAGATCTGTCTGCAGTTCCCACCTGACCTGAGACATCTGGAAATGACAAATTGAGGTGGGGCATTTGTGTGTATAAAACAAAAAAAAAAAAAAGATGAAAAAGAAGATAATTTAACCGGTGACCTGAAGTGCTGCCCAAGACAAAAATGCATGTTAAATTAAAGGGATCGGTAATATTGAAGCCAGGAGAAAGTCCTGTCTTCTAATTCATTGGAGCCTGGTGGATCTAATTGAGCTTAGCACGATAAGACACATCTTCCTGTAACACAGTGTCATGATCTGAGGTCACAATCATAACAAAATACAAGATTTCTTGAGCAGTGCAATCTATTGCCATTCACTGCACCACCAAAGGCTCTGTAATCCCATAAAAGATGCATTACTGCAAGAACTAATCATTTAGAGTTGTCATACCTTGCCCAAAGCTGCTCGGATTCTTCCAGGGTGATTGGAATGCCAAATGTGAACTAGAATTTCTTCAAGTCCCTTGGCTGCATAATGCCATTTCCCTCACTGTCAAATCCTTGGAAACTCTGGAATGGAGAAGAAATCATCACTAACAAGAACCAACAAGTCTGACAAAGTGTTTGATCTCTCTATAAGCTTAATAAGTAACGGGAATTGAGAAAGAAACTGGAAATGATAGAATCACAGAATGGTTTGGGTGGGAAGGGACCTTTAAAGGTCATGTAGTCCAGTCCCCTGCAACGAGCAGGGACATCTATACTACATCAGGACCTGCAGATTTTTTCCCCAGTTCATGCTATATCTAATAGGAATTAGATTTTGGGTTGGGTTTTGGCTTTTGGGTTTGCTGGTGTTTTTACCACTCATCTGGTAAACTGAGATGACCAGCACTACTGCCTGATGTGCACAGTTAATGAAAAAATTACATTCATTTTTTGTCCTGTGCTAATTTGCCGCCCAAATATTGCAACTACTGAGGAAGTTTAAAAAGGTGGGAATGTTCTTATTGGACAGTTTTGTGAGGATCTTTTTGCATGTCAATGTTTCACTGTGCTGGGCAACACTGAGTGCCAGCATAGGAGAAGGTCTTTGTACAGCACATGGTCAAACAGGCCTCGGATGGAGCCCATTTACAACAAAAACATTAAATAAAACTAACAATATTAAAATATGGAGAAAGTTTTAGAAATAACCAACATGTAATCGACATTGCAAAAATTGTATATTATTCAAAGGGTGGATTTTTTTTTTAATCACACAGTAAATTTTTATCATTAATGAGCTATTTTGCAAGGGTCTCTTTGAATATTTATGGATCTGAAGATCAACACTGCACGATGTTCTGAAATCTATTAGTGCTGCTTATTTATTTAAAGAAAACATTCTTCTTACCCTTCCTAGGTCGTGCCATCTGGTTCTTGCTTTGATAACAAGATAGTAATGAGCGTGATCACAAGCTAGCTCTGCATCCCTTATCATCTGGGGTTTTTTCACAGAAAAGGAAAAAAAATAAAATAACTAACTATGTTTTACCTTAGTGGGAGCTTTAATCTCCACAAGTTTCCTTCCCTTTTGTTGTTCTTCATGGGAGCAGTGGTTTTGTTTTCTAGTTTCTAAGATACCCATTAAAGATTGTTACTTTGCATCTGTGTAAACTTAATTCCTTAAATATTGCCTTATTTCCCTAGCTGCAGGTTAGCAATGATGCTTTAAATTCTGTAATTCCCTATTTATTTTCAAATCAATGCTGTTCAATTCTCCCTCAAACTCAAGAGCCAGCAAGGATCATTTACACACATAGAAGGAAATGTTAATTATCTTAGAAACAATTATATCCTGGAGTGACTCCAGGAAGATTATCCTTGATTTACATCAACAGCAAAGAGCAAAACTAACTTTGTGAGTCACCAAGGCATGGCTAGAAATGGGGAGCAAGACTCACATTTGAAAATTTAGCCACCATTTTGTGGCTGAATTTTTTTGCCTAAATTTTAGCTCATTCATCTACTTTAGGTGCTTGAGAACATTCCGAATTTTCCCCACTCCCACTTCTTGAGAGAAGATTCCATAAAAAGCAATTGGCCCACAAAATAGTCTAAAACCTTAAATGTGAAAATGCAAGTGCTCTTAAGGCTATCAATCACTATATTTTCTTTGTTGAACAGTAAGAAGTACTTGAAATGAGGAAATTCTGGAGCAAAATTCAACGTGTTTCAACTTCTAGCTCAGTCCAACCTGAAACAGAAGCGAGAGCACAGCTGATCTCAGATTTCAACTGGTATCAAGACTCAATCTTCATTTGGGAGGTTGAGGCTGGATATTGGGAAAGATTTCTTAACTGAAAAAGTGGTTAAGCACTGGAACAGGCTATCCAGGGAAGTGGTGGAGTCACCATCCCTGGGAATGTTCAAAAAATGTGTAGATGTGGCACTCTGTGATACGGTTTTAGTGGTGTTTGGTCAAAGGTTGGGCTCAGTGACCGTGGAAGCCTTTTCCAGCCTCAGTGATTCTGTGATCAACACTTCCCCTTCTTGCTTTAGGCTGTTGTCCTCGATTCACTCAGGGAAAAAAGGAAAACAAACCAGGCAGACAAATATTACTACCAGCAATGCTGTAAGAGACAAATAAAAACTGGGAAATAAGCCTATGTGTACATATCACATCGGCCCTGCCACAGCAGAGAGGAGCTGCTGATCAGGAGCTTTTTCAGTCCTGGTGTATCTTGTCATTATTTTTATGAATTTTTCTCTGTTTGCATAGTTAAACAGAGTTCCACACTGAGCGTTTAGGATGAATTTTTTATCGCTTAGATGTTGTTTATCATTAAATTTGAGCTCAGAGTTTAAAATTCCAGGCATTTTGAGCTGCATCACTTCTCCCAGGACGGGAAACTGCAGCGTTTTTCTCTCTGTCCTCCACTGTGCCTCAGTTCTTCTGCACATCTCACCTGCCCTTGCCTGCCCTGTGTTTGACCTCAGAGATTCTGGTAGTTCTGGCATTTTAACCTAGATTCAGCGGATTCAAGGTCTAATTTAATGGAGTCATAAACCACTGGGAACTTGGTAAAGCCATCCAGATTCAGCTTGATAGAGACTTATGTTAATACTGTATTTTTTAATTTATCCCCAATACAAATGTTCACAGAATATATTCATTTAGGTTACTGTAGGTGCTGTACAACCTTTTCTTTTTTACCTGTGAGATGCCGTAAGCAAAAGAACCTCCTTAATTTCTTGAGTGTGGAACAGTAGGCAGAATTCCTGCTAACTTTACAAGTAAGACAGGTTCCTTCCCAACAAACCAAGTCTGTGCAGGAATTCCTCAGGTAGAGCAGAAAGCTGCCCAAGAACTGCCAAGTTCAAGCACGTTGATGCCTTCACAGAAGGCAGAGTAGGTGTCCTAACGAGGAATATTTAACTTAATTTTACAGGAATCTAAATTTAAATAAGAACATTTAAATTAATTTTAACTTAATTATTTAACTTTATATATTTAACACCCCAGCTGCGTATTTTCTAAAGATAAATAACAAAGGGCTTGTTTTGGCAACAGGCAAATATTTTAATGCAGTTTAAGGACATAAGGCATTTGCAGCACTTGGGAGAGTAAAGTGCAGCCTTATTGCTTTCATCCCAAGCTCGTATAGAACTGAGCAAAAGTAGGGAGCATAAAAAAGCCACCCCTATATAAATTTACAGATTAACCTCCACTTCCCAACAGTACGAAGAGGTACCTCATTTCTACCCATGAACCCTTAGAAACCCTGTAATGAGGAGAGAATTTACATTCAAACAGACATAAAATATTCAAACAATTTAAAATGGTGCAATTCTTCAGAAAACTTCAGTGCTGATCAGCTTTAATAGGGGTGTCCAAGCTGCTTTGAAAGAGGACTCCCTTCCTGAATTCTCCCAGGGAACAGGGATGGGATGAAGTGAGCAAAAGGGTAACAACTGCACCTTCCCTCCTCTGCAAAATGTGATTTTTTTTTTCTCTGTGCATACCCAAGGTGAGAATTCAAGGAGCACATTCTAACAGTAATTACAGAAAATAATAAACAAATGTAGGAAAGCTGGAAAAACCTTGATTAAGATCACTGTGGTGCAAACTTCAGGAACTAAGAACATCCTTTGAAAGATCATTCTCATGAATAGATGAACTGTTCCATGAATGAGTAGCACAGAGATATTCTTTTCTAATTGCAGAATCTTTAATAGCTACGCTCACAAAAGGAGGGGAAAAAATAACTCAGAGCTTATTTTCCTGCCAGAGGCTGCAGAGGAGGCAATTAAGACAAAACCCCCACGTTTTTGCCTTGAGAACTGAATGTATTTCAACTGGGAGTTTCTGAGAACACAGAAGACTTGAAATCCAGCAGGATTTTCAGAGTCACTTCTCCACCAGCTCCTCCAGACCAACTTTTAAAGCAAATGTTTGTATCAAGATAACTGCTAACTTCAGAGCCAAAAGCAAACCATGGCTCCATATCTTTATCCCACAGACCCCCATCAGCTCATTGCTGACTGGGATATTCCCCAGCAGTCATGGAGTGATATTCAGCATCACTGACTCCGTGGTTTGGGCTGTTCCACAATGTAGCTCCTGTTCCATTCAATCTCCCACCTGCAAGAATGACATCAGAGTGTAGCAAATGTCAAAAATACATTAAATATATCTAATAGATAGCACAGTCATATGGCCCAAACAAACCAAGAAACCCTGTAGTCATTACAACAGCAATCCCATCCTGGCTAAGCCTGAGCTATTCCAGGAGATCTGCCACCAGAAGATCCCTGATTAACAGAGAATCACCCCCGAAACTCTTTTGCCTGATGTTGTGTTTTGGAAAGACTCGTTCTCACACAAACAGCAGCTTCCTACTGTCACAAGTTTATTATCCCACAGCCCAGCAGGATCAGCAGCTTCCCAGCGGGGCACCCGTGTACTTCCAGTCCTGAAGGGCTGAGGCACTTCTTAGGCCATAGAAAAGCTATTTTGGGCTCTGTTAGAGATCTGATTCCTCCTGCTCATTGTGCAGTGATACTTTAAGAACCTATTTTGCCTTCCTTCCGGGGAAAAAGAGAAAAAGCACCTTGTGTAGCCCCTGGAGCGTTTTAGAACTCTCCTACAACACATGAGTCATGTGGAGGAGGGAAGTAATTCATGACAGATTTTAAAATGGGAAAAACTTGCAAGGAAAAATGTACACACTGACAATCCACTACACCCTCCTCCTGATTGATAAGAAAAACACCAAGGTAATGGTCTGTTTCTTTCCAGAAACATTCCTGTAAAGGAATATTTCTTTTATTTCTACAAGATTTGCATACACGAGCCTGTACAACTGCTGCAAAGCATCACAAAAAAGTTCTCTCTGCATCATTTTAACTTCTAATTTTACCCTTTAAATCCTATTCCCCATTACAGACATCCAATATCCTCCCCTTTTTTCAATTCCAGTTTCCATTGAAGTATAGTCAAGAACGTTTGTACTCATATTATCTTCCCACTAAAGGTTATAGGAAGAAAATCAGGTCTCTTTTTCTGTAACTACAGACTCTAACCCAGTGAATGACAAATCACTGAGAAATAAAAGTTAAGAGGGTTTTTTTCTTTGCCTTTTGGTTTCTGAGACTTACTTTATGTTAAATGTGGGTCACACTTCCTTTTACAACTCTGAGATATAGTAACATATGGAAAGAAAAGCTGTGATTCTCAAAATTGGCAAAAGCTTTAAATACAGACAAAACACTGTTTTGATTCTTGATTTAAATGAAAGAGCTGACACACTCATTTTCCCTGAGATTAACCTGTTTCAAACATCTTTTGTGAGGCTACTGGATGTAAAGGTGCACTTATTTTGGTGGATACGTGATTAGCTGGCTATACTCACAAACTTCTAAACTTCTAGACCCGAGTGAAGAAAAACCTGAATATTATGACAGCCAGCCACAAATCATCTCTTCTCCTTGTCTTACTTCTAAAAGAAATAAAGACAGCAGAAAATAATAGTAACCTAATGAATAAAGTACCTCTGAGAAAAATTAGAGGCACAACACAGAAGTTAAAACAGGCCTTGAAAACAGTGGTAAAACTGCTGTTGATTTCAGGGGCATCAGAATTTTACCCCAAAAAATCTAAATTTAAATCATAAATATAAAAGAAATGAGAAATGAATAATTACTTACTAGCTTTAGTCTGCACTCAGGCTTCCACCCTGAGCAATTGGCTCAGATTCCACGAGCTTAATTTTTTAAGAGCTGAAAATTAAAACCTTTACTTGCAGTGCCTTGAAATCAGGGAAAATGACTTAGGGGGTAAGGCAAGTAGCTGAGGGGAAAAAATGTGCTCCCAAATTATGAATATATTCCTCTGGTATTCATTCCTGAGCAACAGTAAACCAGTGAAGGCCAGATCCTCATTATATAGGTGGACAATACATCTCTGTCTACACCAACAGTAACCCTTGCTGTCTCACTGGGATTCTTGATGCTCTAATAAAATCAGTAACTACATTATAGGCAACAGCATTTCAGCATTTTCTAGTAGCAGCATTCCACAAAAACTTGTCCTTTCTTCCCTGAAGGGACTGGTTGCTGTCTGCTGGCTTTCTACACAGAATAGAAGAAGCTGTTGGACATCGCTACTATAAAATCATCCACTGTAATTTAGGATCCAATATAATTCCAAGACTGTAAGGATTTGGAAGTGCTGAGGACAAGGGTAAACTCAAGGCAGAGCAATCAGACAGCTGCTTTTTGCACTCCACAGCAACTACCTTTGGATCCCTAGTTAGTTCACATCCCACGTTTCATTTTCCCTCTTGGCTTAGCTGGGTCTGGAGCCAAAGAGCTACAGATAGGAAGGTCATCCATGTGCTAAAAATCATATCACTGATCTCCTCCTCATTTCACCAGTAGCATTTACTTGAAATAGCAAAGTTCTGGGTCTCCCAGGAAAGATTATTTTATGCTTTATTGCTGTAAATTTTATTTTTTTTTTTTACCTTCCAGTATTGCCACAAAACCCAGGTAACTCAGCTCTCTACCTGGTAACCCTAACTTCAGTCTACCAACAGTAGGTCAAATTGAGTGTCATCCATTGACATGCCATGACCTTCCAACACGTTAGATAACAAAATAAGTTACATAATGGCCTTCTTTTTAATTTATTTTTGTTTGTTTAACATGCCATTTTGAATATTAGATACCTGGGTGTTTTATCCTATGGCTGAACCTGAAATTACACTGAAAATTATCTCTCTTCCTTACACTGACAGTAAGCCATTTAAATATAGTTCTATTCTGTACATCTTCAGTTCTGTACAGAAAGAGTCAGAGAGCAAATTTTGAATGTATTTTCTGAGACTATTTAAGCAAAAGCACAGGTTAAGATTAAACTTCACCTGGAAAGTAAAACGTGCCAGAAGAAATGACAGCAGCTCATTTAGCAAACTGGAGGCAAAGTGCCATTTGTAGAATTTGCTGCTTCCACCTTTCCCCACAAGCCTCCTGGACAAGGGAGGATGGATTCAGGATGGATTCTGAGCCCTGAACCCCACACAGCTGCAGGGAGGTGGAAGGCACCATTCCTTCTGCTTGCTGCTCTCCAGAGCAAGTTTGGGCATCCGTTTTAGGGAATCTATTTTGGCAAGGAGCATTTTGATCCTCCTCCCATGTCCCCTTCTTCTTTTTTTTTTTTTATTTGCAGCCCCTCTACCTTTCCCATTATGTCTCTCTTAGTGTTACCTGAGTTGACTGTAGAGGGGTCCCTGCTTTTCTTGTACTTTTCCACCTCCTGCTTCCCTGAAAAGTTGAGGTTGCAGCCCTTGCTGTTGCTGAGGGTTTTCCCCAAAGCTTTTCATTTCCTTCAACTGCTTTGGAAGTCCTGATTTGGATGTATTTCTTTACAACTATCCTGGACTTTCCAAGTGTTCCTACAGCGATTGCTCTTGCCATTATGTTTGAGTTAATTGTACAGATTAAAAGAAAAAATTCATTAAATAACTGAACAGCATAAGGAGTGCTAAAAATTTGAGAATAATTAGCAAATTATCATTCCTTTCTATGAATGTAAAGCTTCTGGATAAGCAGGCACATTTTATGTTCTGTTGAACAAGTATTTACCATCAGATCAAATGCTTAGTAGTAGAGATAAGGAAATCTGGCTGCACAAATCCAATCAAAGCTGGAAAGAATCAGTCACAATAGTAATGTTGGTGACTACAGCCTCAACTATTAGCACTTTTATCTAGAGAGAAAAAAAAAAGTGATAAAAGTCTGCCAAAACTGCGTAGCAGATTAAGTCATATTAAATTATATGACTAGGTTGTTGTCCTGTGCTGAGTGGCTCACAAAAGGCAAAGTGTCTGTCTCATTTAAAGGCAGAGGATTGTTGAGAACCTTGCAGGGAGGGGGTGTTGTAATCCTGCACCAAAGTGGAGTCACACACACAAACTGTGATCCCTGGCACAGCTGCAGTTACCATCCTCCTGAGCTTGAACCAGATCAAACATCAGAGGAGTCCCAAGGTGCAAAGGTCTGTGTTACCTGCCCAGTTCCTAGAAGAGCCAGGACAGTGAAGCCAGAGTTCCTGCTGTGCTCTTTGGTAAAGGAGGTGGAGTTTGGCATCCTCCTTCACTGACATGCCTCACACCTTTGGTGCTCCACAGGCAAGCAGCTAAAAGGTGTCCTTGTGCTGTCAGCTGTAAAGAAAAATCCCACAGAATCTCAGACTGGGTGAGGCTGGGAGGGACCACAGATCTCATCTGTTCCAACCTCTCTGCTCGAGCAGGGTCATCCCAGAGCACATGGCATAGGACTGTGTCCAGCACCCCCAAGTCCTTCTCCCAGGGCTGCTCTCCATCAGTTCATCCCCACCCTGGCTTGACACCAGGGGTTGCCCCAACCCTGGTGCAGCACCTTGCACTTATTAAACCTCACGAGTCTTCCACCAGACTCTGCTGAGCTCAAGGGTCCAAGAACATCCCAGCCCAGCGATGCACAAACCTGGCTGCACGTACATCGTGGGCTTTTTTATCCTCAGTGCATTGCCAAAACCCAAGGAATGCATCATCTGCAGAGTAATAAAAGAACAATGAAATCACAAGGACTAACTGTTCAATAGCTTCTGGTGCTGTACAAATGCCTCAGATGTGAGTTGTACACAGGCAGCCAACGCAGGAGAAAAAGCAGCAGGTAGAATAAGTTTGTTCTGCCTAACAGTGACAAAACACACGTTGCTGCTTTAGCTCCCAGCAACATTTCAGCCTTCTAGATTATCACACTGCAGTGTAAACAGCAGCAACCAAAGCTGAGGTCCCAAAGGTGTGTGCCACAGGTGTCAGATCTGTATGGGAGGAGGGCTTGCAGCCCACATGCTCTTAGTGAGGGTATTGTTAACAAGAAATATTAAGAAAAATATGTGTTTTGTGCCCCCTCTTTTCCTCTCCCTCATTTCAAAGCAATTTCCCTTCCTGCATAAAACTGCAGAAAGATATTCACCTGAGGGTCTTTAGACAACTGGGAAGAGTTGGAGGTTTCATTATGTCTTTACAGAGAAGTTGAGATTCTCTCTCCTACAATAACCTGCATGAGATCTGTTTAACTCCTCAGTAACTGGAACAGTTCTGGAGGGTTTAACTCTGTGAGCAGGCACATCACTAAGACAACAAGAATCTTTCTGGGAAAAGCATATGAGAGAGAAAAATAACTAAAATTTTTCCTACCCCCTTCATTGATTTTCCCATGTGGTTTCTTGTTGTAGGGGAAAAAAAAAGCTGTCTTTAATAGTTGCTGCCTGCTGTATCACTCTGTCCTTCAGCCTTTTAATTACCTCATCAACAGTTCTATTCTGGGCATATTTGTTAGCTTGATCTTCAATCTGTTTGATTCTAAAATTGAAAGATTGTGCTTGAAGACAAGTCACTTATTTCGTAGTTTCAAACATTTGATTCAGCAATAATGAGCAGGACTGCTTTAATGACATGCAAGACATGGAAGAAACTTCTTAGATGCAAAGCAAAATGATAGGTTGGTCAAGTTAGAGCACGTATTGATTTCCAAGGCCTATGTTGTGCAAACATTTCCTTTAGAGAATATAAATAAATAAATAAAAATTGACTGATACTGTTCTGAATTATTTCTTTTGCAAATGGAGATCCCAGACCTCCAAATCACAGGCTTAGTTTCTAATGAGCCCCAGTTTCTACATCAGCTATGGAGCCACCTTGATCCTTTAATACCTCCTCAGTTAACATGAGATGGCTAAGCTAACATGAAAGAAGTTAATGAAAGTATTACCATTGAATTTATAAGGAAAAAAATCTATCTTATGACATTTTCTCTCTTCCTGGATCCTGAGTAAATCAACTTCCACGCTTTTTCCTTTTGGAGGAATGGCCATCATACCTTTCTTTCTCAGACTCTATAAAGAAGTCCATAGATATAGACCACATACCCTTCTGACTGAAATACCACAAGCTTCATCAATAAGCCATTAAAATAAATAACAATTAAATGTTTAATAATTTTAAAGACAGAAAGAAATGAAATGAAATCATATGTAATGTGTCCCACTAGTATCTATTTTACATCCGTTATGGATTTACTGTAGCCCATGAAAAGGGAAGTTAGAACAATTATTCCTGTTAAATTTTAGAGCACGCTTTTCCAGATAAGCAAAACGCAGAAATATTCAGCCAGCCTGGTTTTATAGATTTATGAAGTGTGTTTTATACTATTCCCTAAACTTGAAGATAATCTTAACATTTTAACTCTTACTCTAAAAATATGCTAAGGAGAAGAGTCTTGCTTTGATCAGAGCAGCACACAGCAGATTAACTCTGAGCCTCCCAAAGGGATCAGGAGATGACAGTGACTGGTGACTCCCTCCCCAGGGTCTCAGATGGACTCATCTGCTGAAGGCACCTGCTCTTCTCAGATATTTGCTACCACTGTGGAATGCAAGGGATTGCCAAAACATTACCAGCTGTTATATTCTCCTGCCTATCAACACAGGCCTTGCCAGGGATGTCCCCGAGAAAAGGAACAAAGGAATTACAGAAGTGATGCAGGAAAACCCAAGTGTTCTTTATACACTAACTGAGGCAAAGGCTGGATGTGCCCTGGAACTAAATGAAGGATTACATGCAGAGTGTTATCTAAAATACCATCTTCCCTGTCAGGAATTCACACAAAAACTCTCTTTATCTACTGGCTTTATAACCTAGAAGCCTCAGATTAGACTGAAGAAAGGAGCTGCCATAAAAGCTCACAGAAAGGTATTAACCACTGAGTTGAGGACCTAAAATTACTTGGAATAGAGCTATACATTACAGGACCATAGAAGAGAGAAAACCAGACAGAATGGACCAGGCATGTGGGCTGTCAGTACATGAACATTAGAAATGTGGTATAAAGAAAGGGACCTGGAGGTTCTTATGATTCTTGGGACATCCAGGAATATTACAATTCAATAAATTACACCTTATTTAGAGTTCTACTGATAAAAACCTATGAGAACATCAGTGCTGCAGTGGTAGGATGACTACTGAACATCAGCAACAGGGATAATAGGATTGAGATGTGAAGCTCTCGGAGATTTTGAGATCTTCTTTTCCTGAGGGTGAAAGAGCTGGTTGTAACTGGTTGAGTAATGATTGCAGCAGAACACAAGTTGTTCAGGAGGTTATCAGATTGTGTCAGTGACATTCTGTTGATGCCAAAAAATCTAGTGAAGGGAAAGTCTTTCTAAATTTCATCCTAATTAACACAGAGCAACTGCTTGAAAGGGAGAAACACAGCTGAGGCAGGAATGATGACGGAATGACAGAGTTTGTGACACTTACAAAAGGAAGGCAGAACGGGGGGGAAAAGTAGATTTCTGCCTTCTCAGGGAACTATGGTCTCATGGGTCATGAGTCTAAAGGGAAAATGAGAGCTGGAGGTGCATCAGTGAAACATCATCGCAGTATATACGATCAAAATAGGAAAGGCCACAACACAATGGGAAATTCAATATAAAAAACCACCAAGAGTAATGAGAATTCATATTACTTAATGAGAGGGATCAAGAAAAAAAATTGGCTTTCTATTTAACAAAGAAAAGACACTACCAACAGATTGCATTAAGGGAATGAAACACTTAAAGTCTCTTTTTGTATCTGTCTTTGATAAAGAGTCAAATATCAGCAGGCTGCTTGAACAGTGAATACCAATAATAAATAAGGAAAGAGCAAATTACTGAATATTGCTGTGTGTTCATATCAGTTCTTAAAGAACTAGCTAAAACTGTCTCCTAAATTTATGCAGAAATGCAAAGACACTACCTTGCTTCAAAAAGAGGGAAGAAGAACTGGAGAGTTACAGACATATTTCTAAGAAATCTGTTCCTGCTTTCAGGCAGTAATTACAGAGTCACAAAGAGTTCAAAGCCTGTTAAGAGACACAAGAGTCACCAGGGATCCTTGAGATCTACCCTGATTTTGGGCAAGCTTATATTTTAAATTATATTCCCCTCCAACCTGCACCACTTTCACCTTGCTTTCCTAGGGAAATAAGAATAATGCCACCAGCTTTTTCATCCACGTGTCAGTCTTTCCCCTAAATTTGGTGTACATCTACCGATTTCAATCAAACTGGAGAGGGGTGGGGGTCTTCAGATACAGTTATTAAAAGTTTTGTGAACATGACAGTCACGAAACGGAGAGAGACTCTTCACTCTTCTGCTTGGGAAGGCAGAGACATTATTTTTTCCATTTGTTAGCAGCCAGCCAAGCAGTCAGCATATGTGATTCTCTGGGCTGGCCATGTACTGTCTCCTGCCCAGCTGCTACCTTGAAGTGCACACAGAGAGATGTTCTCCTTCCACCTCCACAGGCACATTTCCCAGCTGAGTGAGACACCAACCTCTACTCCCTGCACAACTGGGGCTGGGTTGCAGAGTTCTTCGTGCAGGCCTGACAAACCTAACCCACCCATCTGCTCTGACACACCAGTCCTGGGTGCCAGGATGCTGGCTAAAGGTATGGATAAAGCTCCAGATGGTGGCTCAGCAGAAATTAGGGACAGAGATATTTATTAGTGAGGTTGCTGATTAATCCTGAATTTAACGTACTGTGTCCTATGGACAGAGCTATATTCCTCACTGCTGAGTCATCTGCATTTTTTGTGTCTTGCCAGCTCTCTGCTTTGACAGTCTTTCAGTAGAAGTGGCACTAGACCTCAGTAAAAATAACTTTGTGGAATTTCTGAAAGATCTTTTGACCTCAAGAACAGGAAGGACAAACTCAGCCTGCAGAAAACAAGCAGGCTGATTTCTTGACTGAAGTACAGCTCATATTCTGCTTTGCAGCCAGTCTTGGAATGCATCTGCAGGAACACTCAGTACCCAAAAAAATACCACAGAGAAAGAGCCAACCATAAGGTCTCAGACATTTCCTGGTGTCTTGCAAAAGCAAATTTAGAAAGAATTTCAGAGACAGATCAGCCTGCTGCACGTTCTGAGGATTAAGATGAAGGCCATTGTGGAACAGGATCTTTCATAGGTAGGGACACCTTAATAACTCCAGCCTACTAAAGACTTAGAGGTGCAAAGATGTGGGAATACCAAGATTCCACCCTTTCCAGACAATAGGTCTGAAATCACCACTTTACGCAGTAGTAGATGCCAGGTTTGCTTTTCTAGAGACTTTATGTAATATTACTTTTCCATTACTGGTCACAAATTCTCCCTAAAGAGAGGAGCAGACATAATTTGGCAAATGAGAGCCACACAGCACCCACTATATAATAAGGAAAGGTAACACTAAGATTCATAAGGATACTGGAGCTGAATTTTAGCAGTTTCAGGAGGAGGGCCAGGAGCCTTGAAGGTTTGGAAGGTGTTGGTGCCAGAATCAACTTGGCCACAGATCACCACTGGGACAAGAGGAACTGGAGAGAAGGTGTAAATCACTGCTTATACATAGAGAAGGAGTAGGTCATCTGACATACCTCCCAGACACTTACCAGTTAGGAACTGAACATCCAAAGATTCTGTTTTAAACAGAAAGCCTTAACCTTTGTTCGGGGCCTCTTTCCTTGAGTTTGGAGCTCCTGACCCCCAGAGCTCAACCTGCAGCTGCACCCCGAGCTACCTGCACTGAATGTGTTCCTCATGATAAAGGAGATTGTAATCCTTGTAAAAATATCCCAGAAGGCTTGTGTCATCCCAAGACCTCACTGGGAGAGACAGGAGGATTGCCAGTGCCTGAGAGGTCCTCAGAAGATGGATAAAAGATGAAAAGTGTGCCGAGAAATAGAAGGATGTGGTCTTAGCTATCAGGGACTGATTCATCTGCAAGTGTGAAATACAAATGGGTTGGAAAAGTTCAAATCTTCTGTTTTAAGACAATTTTCATTAGTACTGGAGCTGGGTTTTGCCTCCCTTGCCTGGAATGCTGCAGTTTCTTTGCCTGAATCAGGAGCGTGGTTATCACCCTGAGCAGTTTTGAGCACAAGGAGATGGAGCAGGAAGAGAGAACCTGTGGCAAGGCTGGGGGACAACAGAAGAGGCACGTGGGCCTTTTGAGCCATAGGAATGAGCTGCCAGTCCTGATGTGTGGATGCACAAAGAAACACAAAAAGGTCACATCGTTTAAGAGGAAACAAGGAAGCGTGAGGAGAATCTGGGGCATGACAGGGCATACTCCTGTCTTGAGAGCTGTTGGCAGAAATGTGAGCTTTGCATGGGGCATTCTGTTTTATGGAATACCAACCGGAAAATGAGGGAAGACAGGCAGTGAATATGTTTCCACAGACATCAGAGTAAAGCATTGTCTGGTTCAAGTGGAAGGAAATACCTGTGTCCTGGGTCTAACTCCATGTGCACCTTATCCTGCAAATACAAGGAAAATATTAAGAGAAGCTCATCCCATTACAAGGGAAAGTTTGTTGGTGTCTGTTGTGTCATTGTTCCCTGCCCTTTGTAACCTGTGTGCCAATACCAGTGACTCAGGTTCCACGGAGGCTGAAGATATGGCCTGCAGTGGTCACAGCCATCAGTTCCTGACCCTCTGAGAATGTTCAAATCCAGTCCCTGAATAATGAGCTGCACTGATTCTACAGAGGATCACAAGCTTACTCTTCAGATGTCATCTAGAGGGCAAAACCCCAATTTCTGAACGATGCAGTGAGATACACAGTCCTTGTAAAGTGAGCTCAACCATTTTTACCTGAAGCCTGGAGCCTTTGATGAATGATCCATGTGTGTTTGCTCTCCTGATGCAGGGCTTTGAGTGTTGTAAAATTTTGAATATATCTCTGCAAAATGAGAGATCAGCCGAGGACAGCACTCACCATTAGAAAAACAGCATGTATCCACAGTCTATTTGAAAAAGTCTCCTTTCCATACATATTTTTCTTTATATTAAACAGAAAATTGTCTCTAATAACAGTACCTTTTTGAAAGGTCTGTTTGCCTTTTTTCTTTTCTCTTTGTTGTTTTCCCTTTGATATATGTGAGCTGATACCATTTAAAGTCACCAGAAAGAAAGAACAGCATCTTTTAAGTTATCCAAAAGCATCTTGTAAAAGATTCTATCAGAAGAGTTACCCGTGTATTTATTGCATAACCTGGATAAAATAAGAATTTAAAATAATTTGGGAGGGTGAGAACAATACATAATACAAATGTCTTGAGGCAAAGACGATCAAAGTAATACATTTCTTTTCTATACACAGTTAAGGGCATTATTAAAAAGGCTTTCCTTATGCACTGGAAATTAGCCTTTGCAGGCTCCTTCTGTTGCCTAAAGAGAAAACAGGAGTCTAATTTAAGCACTGTATCATTACCTTGAAGAGCTCCATTGACTCTAGAAGGATCCTAGAATACAAGAGCCTCCCCTACCCACAGTTACCCTTTGGAATACCCTGCATAATTAACACTTGAATTATATGGTGGACACTTGGAAGAAACTTGGCTCACCCCACACTGACCTGTCAAATTCAGCTGCATTGGTGGAAGAAGGAGCTAAAATCACAGCCACTGTACAACTAAATCTGTCGGAAATCATGAATGAAAGCCCTTGTTTACCTTAGCTTGATGCCTGGCATATGAATATAAATTGAAATCACTGGCTGCCTAACCTCAGCAGCCCAGGAGCAGTCACACTGTTCATCCCCTTGTGTTATTCTGAGGGTAACTTCCAGCTGGTAGTTCCCTGGGCCTCTTAAATTACCCTCTTAAATCATTCCTGTGTAAATTAGGAGCACTCTGGAGTCAGAGCTGTTGCCATCACTGTCACCGCTTTCCTGAGCTGTTTAACCTTCCAGGATTTCCTTCATGCTCATAAAGCTTTGGAGCGTTCCTGGTTGAAAGCAGAAGGCTCCTGTCCCTCCATGCTGGGGACACATGGCATTCTCTGCACTCCACTGATTCCAACTGGAATACTCCACTTCTATTTAGAAGACACACACAAAAAAATACCTGTGGTAAAAAACCCACTTGTAACTGAACATATCCACTGCCTCCTATGCCTATGAGAGGAGAAAAGAAATCAAAGCTTTCACTTCTTTTGAGAAATCCAACCCACACCATATATACTGCAGGGGAGAAAGTGTCAGGGGGGTGAGAGGGAGGGGAAAGAGTCTCCATTTTCTAGTAATTGTGAAGCTCTGCTTTGCTAAAACAAGTGTAGCCTTCACACAGAAAATGGCTGTGAACGCTACAGAGCAACATCTGCTTTGTGAGCCTAATCCATAAAAGGCTTCCAAATGCCCTTAAAAATTGTTCCCTCTTTTCCCCAGCCTGAATGTCATCTCCCAGGAAGCCATCTGGGACAGGCATGCCAGCTATTCTGCTGCAGCGACAGCAGTATTGTCCTCGAGTGCCTCCGGATGAGTCACATCAATGCAAAAGTCCAATTACAGTAGAAGCCCCCCAAAGCAGAAGTATCATTTCAAATAAATAAGACTGATGTAGCTGAACCACTGGAATTCAGAGTGTAATTCAGTCTCTTCATCACCTTTTGCTCAAAAGCCCTGCATCCCTTAAAGCCCCCGTGCTAAATCCCCAATCTGGTTATGACACTCCCAGCACAGATGTGAGAGTCCTAAGCCAGTGTGTGTGCATTTAGAGGAGTCAATTACCTTTTTCTTTCCTTTTTTTTTTTCTTCTTATTATTTTAAAATACAGCCTCTTTAAACCTGGCATTTCTTACCACTTTAGAGCAGCGAATGAACAGTGCCATCCACTGTTTCTCTACATCATCCACAACGTTTTCCTGGGATGGTCTTAAATAGGATTTAATATAAAAATTAATGCCACATTTGTAACAAAGAAATATAGATTGATAAAAGGCACAATCACAGTCAGGCTAAACCACAGAGTGACAACTCTAAAAGTAGATTACAACAAAGGAGATTTTAGGGAATGTCTCCCATGGTTGAGCCATGCTAACCTAATTACCTATACCAAATATTTCTCCAATCAAATAGGCCATCTACTGCATTGTTGAGTATAGATTCTTTCTTTAAATTATCATATGAAATACATTTCTTCTCCAGTGGGGTCATCAACTCCCCAGACCATAACCCTGATGAGTGATACTGCTAAGAACAGGTGCCTTAAGAAATATTTGTTACAGAAGAATTAACATGGTGTGAATGAGACCCTGCTTTCTAAACATGTCCCTGAATGTCCTTGACAACAGAATGCCAACCTTGTCTTTCAGATATATATCTTCCTACAAAAGATGACAAACTCACCCCAGCAGTGGTGTTGCACATCTTGATTTGCTAAACACAGACACCTGAACTTTTCACCAATGCTACAGTTCACTAATGCAAATATGCAGATGGGCTCCATGTTCTGAAAGAATCTCTCAAAGATTCCATTCTCTAAAAGACTCCATTCTCTAAAAAAATCCTAAAATTATTGTACCCTCATCCTCCTGTGCTTTGCTAGAACACAACCTCCGTGTTCAGTGTTTTGATCTCGCACAGTTTATCTTGCTTCCTTTTAAAACAAAAGCTGAACAGCCACAGTGATGAATGAATTGAACCATAACAGTTTGCCTCTCTATACCTTACCCTATATTATTTTCTTATAGGCAGTGTTTAGAATTCTAAGTAAAGGCCACTTTTCAATTCAAAGTGGCTGTAATTCCTGACTTCTCTTACAGTACAGATCTCTCATTGACACAAATAATGGTAGAAACATTATTTAGAAAATTGTATAACTGTCGAGTCCCAGGTAATTCAAAGGATAATTACTTGTTCATGATCAATGACTAATTATATACCACACAACACAGAGCCATAAAACTGACAAATGGTGAAAGCATACAGTTATAGCACACTGTGCTGGGAACGTGACTTTCATGAACCCAGTGCATAACACCCAAAGTTTGCTCTTAAGACATTCACAGAGAGGAAAAATGCACACGGTAGAATTGGTTTCACTGATCACGCTCGTGCTCGTTCGTATTTCGGGATCAAAGATTATTTTCCAAAAGCCATTTCCCATTGATGCTGTTGTGTTTGCCCCTCACGCACACAATGATCAGCAGGACACTGGGGTGTGGGGGTCAGGCTGGAAATGATTTCTTTGATTTTCCTATTATGTTTTCAAAGGCAGCAAAGAATTCCACGTCTTTCTGAAAGTCACTGGCTGTAAGCAGAGAAAACGGGAGCTCCTGAGAGAGTAGATTATACCTGATTATAAACTGACTGAAATGTTATTGCAATAAAATGCTTAACACAATTCCCTCTTCTTGGGGCATAGATATTTTGACCCCTTGCTCCCCATGCTTGGAGCTCTTTTGACTCCTCACTTTGGGGAGCCTGCTCATATTGAAAATTAGATTTCACGTTGACAGCATTAAATTTCAATTCCTTGTTCTTTACAACAACTGTCTACCGAAGAAAGACATTAATTAGTTTTGATTTTATTGTGTTTGGAAATACTAAACAATGCTCAATAATGTCTTGGATCTGCAGCATAGATCTCCTTTGTTGAAAAGGCTTGTCTCACCTTTGAAATGCTAAAATAATGTCAAACTCAGAAGAGTTTCCAACATTCTGAAACTAAATAAGACATTTAAAAGCTGATCACATGAGGAATGGGGCATCTCTCTTCCACTGATTTTTCTATATGCTTAAGGCAAACCAAAATATTTAATGCCTCCAGCCACAGATGTCATATTAAAAGACAAGAATAAAGTTATGGTAAGATAAAGAATTGCATCAAATGTGTTACAACTCACCATCATCATGAATTATTGATCTGACAAAGAGGGGCAAGACAGCTGTAGGATTTCTGTTGACAGTGCCAGTACACTCAGAACCATGGGAATGCAAAGCCTTATGAAAATCTTTCCAATTTTCCATGATTTTGTCTGAATGGATCTCCTCCACTTAACAATTGAATTAATTAGCAGTGCTGGAAAGAAAAAAAAAAAAAAAGCGTTACTGTGGTTAAATTATGATAGTGTTACCACATGGAAAAATGTACTAAAATGACAACCCTAACTCTAACTGAAACTGTGTTATCACTTACAGTGTTACAGGCTAGAACAACAAAAGGCATAATTTGAAGACAATGGGTTTGCACAAGGGAAAATAATGACAATCTGGCTCACTGAACCTGCTTCAGGATCTGTCTGTAGCTCTAACACTTAAAAGTGCTTTTCTTTCATGAATTGAGTGTATTAAAACCAGAAGGTTCTGAGAAGAAACAAAACCAGGATCACATTTCAACTAAAAAAAATCTGAGCATAATTGCAGATCTGACCAAAACCTGTGCTATGCAAAGTTTCAGGTGAAAGGGAAGAGGTCGAGATGCCCTTTGGGTTGTCTCTGCTGGCTCGGGGCCTAGGTTGGTTCCAGGTTCTGGTTCTGCCCACTGCTGCTTTTAAGATTCCTCTGACTGGATTATTTCCTATAAGAATGGTAAAACTGAAGAACTCCCTTGAGAAAGTTGTCCTTTTTTATTGCTACCACCTGTAACCTGCCTTGGGTACGGGGTGAGCCGTATGGTGGAGTTGGCATCACCACTCAAGGCACAAACCAAAAGGATTCCCAGACACTGAGGCTTCCTGGCAGCTGCTTCTCACCAAGAGCTGGGTACAAACATAGTCCAGAACAAAGATAGTCCAGGCAAAACCACTTTCTAACTGTGAAACCACAGCTGCCAGGGTAATGAGTGGCTACTGTGCCATCCCTGGTGGTGTTTCATCCCAAGGTGGCAATGGTCTGTGATGTTCAACATTTCCTTTACCTGCCTTTCCTCACAGTAGCATTTACTTCTCTTGGGATGCTTATTTTAAGTGACAAATATAGAATTAGTCAGTGGACATACTAATGCAAACCTAAAAGAGGGTTAATATTGAAAATTATGAGCAGATTCTTAATATTAAGAAGTAGATTTGAAAACTGAAGCTTAGGTTATTTCTTCAAATAATTCAGTAAGGAAAATTATTGACTTGTTTCTGTCAATGGAAACAGACATAAGACATGAAATATTGATTGTTTCAGCATAGAACCTCTCTGTACCTTCAGTGAATGGTGCTAAAGGAAAACATTGTAAGACATCTGCAAATTGATGTTTCCAAAATGGAATCTAGACACGTTGCTTGTGATTATTCCATTGCTGGAATGAATGGGGACATATTAACTTAGACACAAACTGTGTGCAGAACATAACATTTTACCAAAACACAATCCAGCACTTTGCCACAGTCATTATAAAAGGGGAGATAATTGCAGAATTAAAAATAAACACTACTGTTTATCAACAGCATTTCACTCCTCACCTGGTCTGGAATCAGGAAACAGGTTTTCCTGGCTAAGCACTAGACAAATATCTTTCTGTTCATAAAATTCACCCTAAGAAAATTCTGTTTCCCTTTAGTCCTCCACAGAGATCCAGGGTGGCAGTAATAATATAGAGGATGAGCAATTATTTACTTCATCAGTTGGTCGGGGAAATACTTTAAAGTTTGGCATTCACACAAAATTGTGTCTGACTGAATGTTGCTGGATTTGAGAGAACTTGACTCAGTTGAGCCAAGCTGACTTTAAATTGCTATCAGCTATTGCCTTAAGTTCACACAAAAATCCATCAAGTGATATCTCTTATTAGTTCCTAAGAGAACTCTCAGCACATTCACAGGTAGCACATGAGCCTAAATTCATCAGTGCTCAATTCATCTATGGCGGGATTTGCTTCATGATCAACTTCAGAACAGCAACCAAAAACTCAGCTAAACATTCCATGTTTGAACACGACTTTGTCTAAGGCTGCAGTTTTCAGATGTTGCCCATGACAGTCCAAAAGACCAGAGCAAATGCAAACAGAGAATTCAGTTAAAGATGTAACATGGCAAGCCTTGAGGAATTTTGGCTGTTGACAGTGGTGTGTTGATCTGAAACATCTGAGACCTGCTGTTGAACCCCCTCTTTCTTTCTTGCTCTTCCTTTGCATGTTTTTATGCATCCTTTAAGCCAACTGTGCTGCCAGGCTGGGTCTAATTGCACTGCTGACCTGGCTGCTGAGGGTGAATCAGCTCTCAGGGAGGATGTTTACCCAGAGTGTGATGCCCAGTTGCATTCTCATGCCAGTGGATATTCATTTGGACTGCAAGGTAACAGGCAATGGATAACTTCATGCAGAAGAACCAAGATACTGTTATTTTGCTACACTTAAGGAATAGTGTTTATCTCAATTCCCATGGCAAGTAATATCCATAATTTATGTAGGTGAGTTTTACATATGGGTTTGTTACAACTCTTTTCTATGACTGCCTATTGCATTTTATAGTTTTTAATTTGTTCCTGAACTTTCCCTTTTTTTTTTTTTTAATTGTTCCTTTATTTTCTCTAAAGAAACCTGAGGAAAGATAATGGGCGGAAAGAAGAAAAAAGAAGAATAAAGGCTTTGGAACAATAACAGAAAAATTAGGAGTAAATAGTTCCTTCAATGATTCAGTTTTCCTGGCTAAGCACTAGACAAATATCTTTCTGTTCATAAAATTCACCCTAAGAAAATTCTGTTTCCCTTTAGTCCTCCACAGAGATCCAGGGTGGCAGTAATAATATAGAGGATGAGCAATTATTTACTTCATCAGTTGGTCTGGGAAATACTTTAAAGTTTGGCAATCAAAAGATAATGGTCTTGTGAAACTACTATCTGGTATTTGAATTTTCTTTGGAGACTGTTGTCACTGCATTAAATCATATGGAAGCAGAACCTGATAATATACCTACCTCCCCCAGTAAATAACTGAGGGAATCTGGTGCTGAAGCTACAAAACCAGCTTGTACTTCCCAAGAAACAATTGTACACAATGACTGGGTCCTACCCATGAAGATGAAATATCTCTTATGATAAAAGTAAATCACATTTTGTTCAAACCTTATATAGCATGGGAACGTTAAAGCCTACTACTTCAGGTTTTATTAAACATTTGGTATTTGGCTGCCTTGCAAGTTCAACTTTATTTAGTCAAAAGGATTTAATTCTATTGCCCAGATCATTATCTAACCCAATCCAGCATCAGTGCTGTGACTAGGGATGTACTGATCTATTCCAACAAAAAAAAAAATCATAATGTTATGTATAAATATAAACCATTTTACATATATTTCTTTCACAGTGGGAGCCTCCAGATGCTGGGGATTAAACAGCTCTTTCTTCAGCCTGTCTTTCCACCATCTCCAATATCTTTGCCTTTGTTAACAATTGCATTCAGTAATGCTGCAGATCAGTAAATGAATTAAAATCATGTAGTAAAGTGCCTTACTGAATCATGGCCTGAATGTTGCAAGCATTATTATTATCTACTGCAATGTAGGAAACTGATTTCTTTTCCTATAAATTGCTAAGTGAATTCTTTCTTTCTGTGGTCATATATATGTGTATACAGATGAAATACTGCACAGCTAAAAAGACCAGTTTTAATGTAATTATATTAGAAAGGAATTGTGATATATCATCTATATAAAATGATCCAACAAAAAATGCCAATAGTACTTCTGAAGATATACCCAGTGCTTCTTTTGCTTGTGTCAACCAGACTGAGAGCTTTAATTTTTTTTCAGTCTATTATTTGCTCTCTCAATTTAGAAACACAGAGCCTCCAAGTTAAGGAGAGCAATATGTAGCAAATCAAAGTAATAAAAAAAAAAAAAGAAAAAAAATCCAGCTTGTCCACTAAAGGGATGATCCCCCAGTCCAGTGTGTGGGACACAGATATCATGGCATTCCATCAAAGCTGACAGGAAGGCATCTTGGCACAGCCCTGTGCATGGTGAGGGCCGTGGAACGGGGAAGGACAGTTCTTATCCAAAGAGCTAAACACAAAAAGGAATCCAAAGTCTGGAAAAAAGAGTCAGATGAAGGTACTTTGAAGTCAGGTGGCAAATTGCAAACATAAACCTTTTACAAATACACAACAGTGCTGTGTTTATATCACATAATATGATCTTACCGTAATTACCACGCAGTTCTGACTCCCATTAACTTCATCTCTCACACTGATTTTATCTCTCCATCAAAAGAGACTCACCATGTCTGTAATCCCTCCTGTGTGCACAGGGACCACGGGGATGTGCATTCATTACTGAGCACTTGGACTGGGATGCACACACTCATGACACCTCCCCTTCTTTTCCAGAACGTCTCCTATTAAGGTGTAGCTTTATCCTGCACATGTTAACGCCTATCTTTCACTTAAATGTCAGTCACAACCAATTGGTCTCTTCCAGTGTGTAACATTACATAGGAATTCATGCTCTGGGGCATTAAGATATAATATTAAACCCACCATGTTCCTTGAAACATTTTAGAGCTCTCTGAACACTCTTAAGTTTACCTGATGCTATATTTGAGCACAGGAGATAAACCAGTTTTGTTCCTCTTATGAACCTGATCCATTTAAGAACTAGAGGTAGGAGACTTTCCAACACCACTTAAATTCCTTGTCCTGAGGTAAAGTATCTCCTCCTAAAAGATAATTTAAAAAAACCCCTAATAATGCAGCTGAAAGGTTACAAACTTGATGCTGCAATTTTAAGTTTCTAAATTTGCAGGAGATGCAACAATATGACTCTGAAAATCATAAAAAAAATGATGTCTCATCTTCAAATGACACAAATATCAATGACCAGGACTCCACATATTATCAACACAAGAACTATCAAAAATTAACTTCATATAATGGAATGTATAAAAATAACAGATAGAGCAAAAATATTTTTAATTTTAAAAAGCACAACTCATTTGTACCAAATACTGCCCACTCAAGTTATTATAATTTTTTAATTTTATTTGTAAATTTTAATTTTTGTTTGTGCCTATATAAGGAGAAACTTCCTGAGAATATTACAGGAGATTAGAGAAGTTGTTTATTGCTATTTCTTTGGTGTTGAAACACTTGCATAACAATTTTTTTACTAGGATGTGAGCTTTAAAGTAAATCACAATCTCACAAGACTCACAACAGAATATCAAAGGGTGCTTCACTCATCCTTTTATAAAACATCAATCTAATTCAACATTTTAAAGTCAAATTTGCAGTATAGTTGAAAGGAACATTATATTTCTAGCTTGCACATTAGAAAGGTTGGAATTTTGCTTTCGGAATATGGATTAAAAAGGTAGGGACCAGGAGCATTTTGGACTCCAACACACTGAGAACCATTTAGAAAAAAAACATCAGTTGGAAGAAAAAGGGAGAAAACCATTCCTTGTGGGTTGGGCAGTGATGTGATGAAAAATAAGAATGATGCTGCATGAACCTATTAAAAACTTCTAGATAAGAACGTGAGTGGATTTAAGTCCTGGAACAGAAGATATTCAATTCTACTTCTATCTCCTGAAAAAAAAAAGAGCAAGGAACTTAAAATGTCTTGGTTTACATGGGTTTTCCACAATAGCTGAAAACCCACTCAGAGCTACATAAATATTTAATAATGTTACAAATTCACACATGTTTAGACATCAATAACCTGTTCACTCCAGCAGCTGAGCAGAACAGTATTTGCTAAGAAATCAATGTATCTTAATATTTGCTAAATGTTACTGTGCAGACCTTAGTGTGAGAAAAAAACACCAGATCCCAGACGACTTTCCTTGTGTTGCTCACATGGGTCTGAATGCTTTTCATAGCATTCCTTCTTCATTAAGTGTCAAAGCATTGGGTATCACATCTCCTTTTACCAGTAAATTAATGTTTTTCTGGGAGCTGTCACACTTTATGGTGGACAGAGCTGATCCATTTGGGCCCAGAATCTTTCCTGAGAAGCAGAAGAGTGGGGAGAGGGAACACAGAGGCAGGCTTGGATGTGAACCCTCTATACCAGGTTACACTGAGAAAATCAGTGGTGCCAGTCATCATAGGGATGCCAACAGCTGCAAATTAACACAGCTGGATCCCTCTGTTGGACACGTCCAGGACTGTGGCAGATGCAAAACAGGATTTGGGATGGTCCCCATTTAACCAGCAACTCAGCCCCACACAGCCCCTCACTCACTGCTTCCCCTGATGGGATGGGGGAGAGAATCAGGAGGGTGAAAGTGAGAAAACTCATGGTTAAGATAAAGAATAGGTGAAGGAAAAGCCATGCACACATGGAAAGCAAAACAATGGATCCATCTCCCACTTCCCAAGGGCAGGCAGGTGCTCAGCCATCCCCACGAAAGCCGGGCCCCATCACGTGTAACAGCAGCTTGGAAAGACTCCACCACTCCAAACATGGCCTTTTCCTCCTTCTCCCCCAGCTCTGTGTGCCGGGCATGACCCCCCGTGCTCTGGGATGTCCCTGTGGCCAGCTGGGATCAGCTGTCCTGTCCTGTCCCCTCCCAAGTCCTTGTGCCCCCCAGCCCCTCTCTGGTGGGGTGGGTGGGGAGCAGAAAAGGCCTTGGCTCAGCAAGAACTAAAACATCCCTGAATTATCAGTGACAATTCCAGTACAATCCAAAACACAGCCCCCACCAGCTACTGGGAAGAAAATGAACTTTAGCCCAGCCAAAACTGGCACAGGGGCCTTGCCTTTGCTGTCCTGGGACAATCTGCTGCCTGACATCCTACTTATAATCTGTGATTTTGGCTAAGAAATGACAACACTACAATGTATGCACATGGCAGACATGAAACAAGTGTGACAGGCAACAGAACCAGACAACAAACCCTTAAAGAGAACTGTAGATAATAACCCATTCTCAAGTAGGTTTGTTTCTAATGAGGTCTTGCAGGGGCTGATTTTTGGCCCTGTGCTATACATATTTTTTATACACATATATGTGTCTGTGTGCTTGTGTGAGTGTGTAGAAACAGAGTAAACACATCTCCTTCTCTGTGTCTATATAAATATATACTTACACATCTACAAATAGCCTGGAGAAAACCCTCTCCAACACTTTAAAATGTCGGATGACTGAAAAATAAATGGAATTGTAAAATGATGGTGAGAACAAACCACTGACACAGCCCAAGTGGGAAGAACAAGCACAAGGAAAGAATAAGCTTTCTAATGAAGTCCTACAATGAGAAATGGAGAAAATAAGCTAGAGTAGAAGAGGAAGCTTAATTATAAGGCGCAGTTACTCTAAAAGATTTGCAGTTCATAATATATAATCAAAGCATAAATAAATTGCCTGTATGATGGGAGGCACAAGGGACTCAGGCAGTCCTTGGCTGTAGAGACAGGGGAACACTTAGCAGCATCTGAGAAGTTATATTATTTATTTTTCTGGTACCATTGCAACTACCCTGAAAGCACCAATTCTCATTTCTCTCATAACATTTCATGAAATACACCGAAAAACTACCAGGAGTTCAAAGGCAGCCACAGGGATGATTAAAGAACTGGCCAACATGACTTGAAGTGAAATTGTAGGAGGTCAATAATTTTTGGTTATCAGGGAGGTTTGTTACAGATTATTTAGTCCCCAGTTGCATATATCTATGTTAAAGAAACTTGACAAACACCCTCTGTGTGCTGCTGTAACAAAAACCAAAGTCTGGTAACCACCAGATTACTTTGAAGAAGATATGAGACAAATGCTTAATTTTAATAGTAATTAACTGAGGCAGCACCCAAAAATAATTGCTCCTATTTCATCAGGCATAAAGATGCTTTAAAGAGGGATAAACATCTTGGGTGCATCTGTGCAGCTTCTGAAGAAAAGTGTCACTGGAGAAAGCTTCATCTCCTTTAGCTGGATTTACTCTGCAAGAGGAAAAAAAGATAGTCTGCAATGCTTTCATGTCTCACCCTTTTTTGCTCACTATGTTCTTCGGGGAGCAGGAAGAATAAATCACCTCATTAAGGCTTAGGGTTTGATAGGATTCAAAATAAGAGTGCACTTGGAGAAAGCATTGCCAGGAGAGTTTTTCTATAAGGGTGACTATTGAGTGGATACCCTTTTTTTTCAATAAACAGGTAACTACAGGTCACACACATTAAATAAAAAAAAAGAGAACTTACTACTTATGTTTTTGGGTTTTTTTTCTCATAGGAATTGTCTATTTGTTTTCAAAGGTGCTCCCAGAATCCTCAAATTTTTCTCAAAATTGTCACCAAGCAATTTTACCTGTGGCTTCCAGTCCAAACCTGGTTTTTAGGAAAGAAAAGTCTTTTTTAAAGACTTCCTTATAAAAGCATGCCACACTCCAAGAAAAATTTTGAGTTAGAACCTCACATCATCATTATAATGCCAATGTGTGCAACTCTCATAATTAGAGGAAGCTTGCATAGCTTTTCTTTGTTGCTAAGTGTGTAAACTGAGCCAACCTCTTTTCTGCATTCCAAATGTCTGGCTGTGGAATTCATGTCACCAAAATGCACATGCCTGCACCTGAGTGAGTCACTGTGAGTTCCCTTTAGAGTCATTGGGGAGA
Organism: Lepidothrix coronata; assembly: GCF_001604755.1. Lineage (NCBI taxonomy): Eukaryota > Metazoa > Chordata > Aves > Passeriformes > Pipridae > Lepidothrix > Lepidothrix coronata. The sequence continues at coordinate 1,878,483 of NW_016690309.1, read as the reverse complement.
AACAGGCACTTCCAGGACAGGATTCATCTCATCCTAAAGTAGACATCTATAAAGGATTAGATGAATCCTGCCCGTTGTTTCTCTCCAGTGACTATAAAACTGAGTCCAAGAGGAGCAGTTCAGGCATAGACACTCACATTACAGATGTCTACAATGAGATAGTATTTAATGCATCCCTTCTCATTATTTACACATAACAGTACAGAAGCTAACGAAGGGGAATAGTATATTGTGCTATTTTTTTAATGTTATGATGTTCATTGTATCCAAATTTGAAAACTTCAAAAGTGCTGGAAATGTTAAACCATGTTAAAAATTCTGGGAAGTTAACTAGTATTGTATTCCATGACTAACTTCTTTAAAATCAGTAAGGACCTGACCCCACGGCCTTCCCAAACCACTGGCAAATCTGTGTAGTTTCAGTGGTACTACAGAAAGCTCCAGTGGTTAAATGCACTCCTACTTCACATGGTGCTTCGTAGGCAACTACATCCCTCTTGTATTATCAGGAATCTGCTGACTTGCTACAACAGACACCTCAGAAAAGCTTTTAAAACTCCTAATGCTCCTTAAAATGGTGGCAGATGGTGTTCAGAGCATTTGCTAATCCAGGATGAAGAGGACAAAGCTAAAAAATTACCAAATGCAGTCAGAGGGATGCAAAGCTTCCAGGATCTTTTACAGTTTTTGGACTACCCAGTCACTTAAGCTCAGCCAACAAAGCTGAACAGCATAAGTTGAAAGAATCAGAGCATTCAGGCTTTGCTCAACTGCAATCTGATGTCATGGGGTGGGGAGGGAACTCGATTTTCTGCAGTGATCCTGCCTGTGAGCAGCTCACACACATCAGGAGCTCAAGGCTGAGCATCCCCCACTGCCCAAGCAGCACAACTGCACCTGAGCCCAGGAGAGGGGCTGGGAAGCACCAAAGACTCAAGATAAAGGAAGGCAGAGGCAGTGCTGGCATTCAAATCTCACCAGGGGAGTCGTTTTGCTCCCTGCAGGGAAGGGCTTTGCCAACAGTACTACTGAGGAACGGGGTATTAAAAAAAAAAAAAAGCTGTGGGAAGGATAGATATTTCATATCTGATTATTGTCTTGGAATGAAACAAACAGTATGAAATAACAGATTATTTTTAAAACTAAGGCCAAGACAACTGTTATTTTGAGCCCCCAGCTGAGATCTCTTCACACACAAATGTCTACGGTCTCCTAAATCAGTCAAATCACAGAGCAGAGAGCAATCCTGCACCAAAAATGAGCGACCACAGCCAGAGCTGTGTCAGTCAGGCCTCTCCACTTCCACCTCCTTGCTCTACAGTTGCCTCTCAGACTTCAGCAGCGAGGATTTCCAAGATCCTGGGAGCTGCAGGGAGCTTGGGAAGCAGCACTGATGTGGGGGTGTGAAGGTCTGGCACCACTCACTGTGCTTTGTGGTGCCCTTGATGAGCCCAGTGGCTTCCCCTGTTCTGCAGGCTGAGCAGTGGGTCGTGGAGCTCTTCCAGCTCTGCCTGTGTCTGGCCCACACAGCACTTTTCTCCTCCAGGTTTTGTCAAGGAAAGGGATGAATCCAGCCCTTACCAGGGCCAGGGTGGGGGACACAGGAGGAACTGTTCTAAATCAGTTAGAATAGAAACTGAGAGAGGACTTCGGAGAATTTCTTTTTAATTTCAAAACATTTCCTCTTCACAGTTTTAAAACTGGCCCTCAGATTTCGTGCTCTGCTAGAAAGGCAGTAAGTACAATATTTAGATGCCATAGGTAGAGTAACTGTGGAATAGAAATGTTGTCCCACTGCAGGGCCAGAAGAAAATGTGCATCTTTCGTAAGGGATAATCCAGCAGTTTATCTACTAAATTTTTAAAGTAATGAAAAAGTAATTCTGCACGGTATGGCTTTTTGGAAATATGCCTATGGATATGTCCAAGTTCAGGAGAGTGTATTTCCAAAAGAATTGACTGATTAGAGCCAGAACAACATGGATAGCTGGTAAAACCCTGTGATACATCATCTCACGCTGGTCCTTTACAAAATACCATGCATTAAGAAATGTTTAATAATCAGTGCCTTAGCATCTGATACTTTTATACAAATCATAAATCAAAGAAATGAAGCACGAGGGCAACACAAAAAGTTTAAAACTAACTCTGAGCCTGAAAACCATCCTTGTGGTTTTGACTGATATTGTGAGCACTGCAGTCCTGACCAGCTGAGCATAAATATTTACCTCATAACACAAATAAAAATCACCAGTTACAAATCCTGGCAGCCACCAGAAAACAGTCTTAGAAGTGAGACCCTCTGTAGGCAAATTCTTCACACTGATCATGTAGGATTTGCTCCCAACCATCAACAAGAACACCCCTCACTCCCACCCCTCTCCTGTGAATGGACAAAATCCACAGCAAAGCTCTAAAACAGAACCAAAATATTTCTCACCTGGGAATGCTGAAACTAATTTCTTCAGTTTATGCAGCTCTTTACATAACCTCGGGTGACAGTGTTTTATTTCTAAATGAAAGATATTTCAATGAAAACAAGTCGAAAAAAAAGAATTTAGAGAGTAGAAGTGATAGAATTCAGGGCTTGGATGGCTGATGTTCTTTGAATGATGGTCTGCCTCTGATATACTTGATCATGCTGCAGTGGGGACAGACACTGAGAGATAAATGTGTGGGTAATCTGGTCCTAAACCAGTCAAGGATAAAACTCTAGCTGAATTCTCCAGGAAAAACTGCATCAAATTCAACAGGCCCTGAATTTTATGTCATTTTTTAATCATAAATAATATGATATAAACCATAAAATTCTGTTGTGTATTATTTCTTATAAACAAGGTTCCTGGCACATCACATCATATTATTTAAATAAAATCTGAAAAACCTCGAAATCATGTCCCTTGCCCATCAATTACTATTATATTTATTATCAACCACACTGAAGTTACTTCATTATTAGAATGAGATGACTACCAGGAGCTTTTGCTGTTGTTCCATTCACCTGGTGGAGCTTTTGAATTGCATTATCTGAGAAATATCACCTAATAGATATGGAATGCATAGGCTTGAACATTTCTGTTTACAGCATCATTAAAATGTCACTATATTTTCCAAATGTTAGAAACAGCTCCAGTGGAAAAATATATGCAGAATCTTCCCATTATGCAACTGCCCTTGAGAGCAAGATTTAAGATTTAAACTAACGAGTGACATTAATAGAAAAAAAATTATAATAGCAATTTTTTGACAAAGCAATAGTTGATCATTGTTATATCACACTGTGAATGATTAGAAGCAAATCAGATTAATCTGCTGAATTCACAAAGCAATATGGTTACTGCAGATGACACCCTCCTGCAGCACCTGCTGCTGCAAAATGTATATTGCACTGAGCTCTTCACATCTAACCAAAGAAAAAATAACTCAGCTGATTATTTAAATGGACGATTCTGTTCTCCCCAACACTTTAAATGTGTGAACTCTGAATTATGGAACCATTAACCAGCAATTCATGATCTGGTTACTGACCTCCTCACACTGCATGATTTGGGTGCCTTGTCTGCTGTGTAATCTTAAGCAACATTTTGGACTAAAAATGCTGTGTAAGAGTTAAGTTGTTCTCCCTTTCTCCTTGACTGGCCATATGCCCTCAGCACTGTTGCCAACAACTATATTCTCTGTCAGTTTTCTCCTCACAGATTTTTGGTTTTGAGTACAAAAAGATTAATCATGAGAGATCCTGGACTGTATTTAACCAAAAGCCACAGAAAAGCTTCATTCCTATGACATTTTGGCTTTAAAAAGGAAAAATGGATGTAGGAAGCTAGTCAGAGTATGCTGAAGTGATCCTGCTCAGGAAATCACATTATGGAAAATGTCCTGTGGCCCAAAATCTGCCTACTGAGAAACTTGAGGCTGGGCTGGAAAGTGTTTTCTATCCCTCTATATTCCATACACTGTAGTGTCCATAAGATGATTTGAGTTTTGGTCATCATACCACAAAGGTGCCTGGCTAAAGTAAAATAGCACACTGACCTGAATTCGGTAGTTGGCATGATTTCTCAGTCTTCACAGAAGTCTCAACAAAAAATATTGACAACTTCAACCCCTAAGGTCAAAAGATTTTTGCCTCATTTTGGTTTAAATCTAAATTTCCAGGTACAAAATTGCTTTATGATGCAGCACAGAAGTGCCCCTTCAGGTATGTTTTTAGTGACTGACAAGGAGCAGTGCAGAGTGAAAATTTACACCATTAGTTCATTCACTGGCTTTAGTTTCAATTCTTCCTTTCTTTTCCTTGCCACACCATCATATTTAAAATGGGGAGGCTGTCACCATGCAAATATGGTGCTAACAGTTGTGAAGCTCTTCCAGCAAATTCACACCATCCCACATCACCAGTCACTTGAATGCAAGAAAGTAATGCTTCCCTTAGGGAATTAAACACAAATTAGTGAGCAAACAGAATTAAGAATGCAGTAACTCAAAGCTTCTACTCCATTAAACCTATATACCTTCCTGCACAAAAAAATGGGGTTTTTTTACTCAGCTATATCAGCTTTTGCATCCTGTGCCTCCACACTGCAGCACAGGCACGAGGAAGATGAATTAATGATGGCAGTCACAGGAAGCAATAATAAAGTTATAAGACAGCAGTGCTAAAAAATGTCCCCTAAGAAAATAACGTGATTCTTACCTATTCATTAGCTCTTGAAAAGTTTCATTTGGCAAAGGAAATATAAAGCCATTTAGGACTGACTTCAAGTAATCCAAAGACACAAATCCACTCCGACTGACATCAATTGCTCTGAAGGCTTTTTCAATGTCCTGATAGGCTGAGCACAGCTGTAATGAATACATTTTATAGGGTTTTGCTCAGAAAAACCAAGTTCATGAAGCTTTTAAAACAATAATGCATTTTTTACGAGACCTTTTCACATGCTCTTCTCCGTGAACTGATCAAATAGGTTACCCTGGCATGCTCTGATGGTCAGATGTTTAATTAATAAGCTCACTACAAAACACTATTCCCAATCACACGCCCTCAAATGACAAGCCAGGCAAGTTTCTCAAATAATAACTCTGCCTCAAAATTCACTGCTAAAAATACTTTGTGGCTCAGCCTGCTGGATAACACCTGTCTTAGTGTAACTTTAAAACCATCCATGGCATAACCTTGGATCAAAGTTCCCCCTGTTAAATTGGGTCGTTTGCACAATGAATACTGGAGAACATCAGAAGCTGTGGAATAGTTAATTTAGCTGTTGTGTAAACATATCACTCTCTCTTTGCGGGTTTTTTTGTGTTTTTTTTTTCTTTTTTAATTCATGGGCTGTTGCAAAGGAGCTATTGGATGTGTTTTTGCTTATGGGACTTATAAAATGCCTGAAAGTTGACTTATTGCAGATTTTGATAAGGTTCATGAAACAATAGGAGTACTGGTTTGTTTTTCTGAAGCTGAGAGCATCCCCGAGGCCTTTCTCCCCACACCAGTTTTTGACAAGTACCCCATCTGCTTCTAAGCTGATTATTGTTCATTCAAAACTGCTGAAATCACAGGGTAAAGGCACAGGACAGAGAGACTTCAGGAAGCCCAAAATAAACATCCAGGATTGAGAGGGCTTGTAAGGTGAGATACACTGTGTTTCCAGTCCAGGCCTTGACCTCCCTATCAAAGATGTCACAGAATATTCTGAGCTGGAAGGGACCCACAAGGATTAGAGTCCAAACCCACAACCTTGGTGTTATTAACACCCTGTAAACACCAAGATACAGGAGAAGAAAAAGGGTCAAGATGCTGAATGTCCATGTAGCCCTGTTTTCCCCTCCTCTAAGGTTGAGAAAGCAGAGTTACAGATCTGTATAACTGACATTCTAGTACAATGTCCAGTCCTGATGCAGAGTATCAGCTTCTCTGTTTTCAGACAGTCAGAATTTTCATGACATAAAGGCAAAAGATTGAATTTTGGAACATTTTGTTTGTTTTCACCTTCCCAACGAAGCAGGTGGAACACAGGTATGTTCCACCACCCCACTCCCCAACCACCTTCAGCTCAGTTCACATCTGAGGGCCTGTGGAGACATCATTTCCCACGTCTGCTCCAGCTCCACTCTTTATTCTAAGCCTGCCACCACGTATTAAAAATGAGTTTCTGCAGTAGCACCTCTCTGCTGGTAATTTACTTTGTGCAGGTCAGAAAATAATTGTCAGACCGTGACAGCTAGTCATTACTCAGTGTAAGTCATTACTTAATTTGGGCTGACAGAGGGATCCAGCAATTCACGTTGGGAAACACCTCAGCCATCAGGATTCCATGCACTCCCATTTTGTTTTAGCCCAAGGAATCTGGAGTTCTAACACACATGTTTTAATGCTGTGAATCTAGGCAAGATTGAAACACGAAATAAAACAGAACTGCTGCTCTGCTAAGGGGCTGTAAAAGCAAACAAGAAACCCTGTGCGTGGAATTTGTTCATAAAAGAAGTTGGTATAATTAACAGGCATCAAAGCTTGGCAGTTTTCTTTTCCTGTGATGCCTGGCTCAGCTTTGCCACCTGCCAAAGTATTGCAAAGTATTAATGGCACTCCCCTACCTCTCCTCTGAATGCCCTCTTGGGTTAACCAGGCTGAACTCTGGCACAGAACAGTCACCTGGTGGGGACTGGAGGAAAAGTCTTTTCTAGCTCTGCTCCTTCTCTTGCAAAGGTCATTCCAGTGGGGCTACAAAGGAAAAAAATTGCTGTTCCAAATGGAAAAGGATCCCAAAGTGTGGCTACTCCATGCTTAGGGCATGTTCTCACTCTTCCCCTGACCTCTTAGTGGCCTGCTGAACACGGACTTTCCTTCCTGTTTAAATACAGCTTAATACTTAAAAAAGAAGCAGCTTGTTACTCAAACTTTTCTTTTGAATGTGTGTGTGTGTGCGTGTGTGTGTGTGTGTGTGTGAATGCTCCATTGCATTTAGAACCGACCTTCAATATTTCAATTTTGGTTGACAATTGATTTTTTTTTTAAATTATTTTTGCAATTCTTCTCATGAAGTGCTAAAGTAGAAATGAGAGAGACAATGTTTAAAGCTAATGCTCTTTATCCTGCAAAGTACAGCTAAGTCTTTACTGGCTTTCTTCTAGGTTTAAATGCTTCTTTCTAAACAAAAATAAATGAAAAGTAATTAGAAGTTGGCCTCACACTCATTAAAAATCCTACTGCTGAAATATCATATATGTACATATGTGATGAGCAAAATTTGTTAAACATGCTAAATTAAATTTCAAGCTATGCAAACAGATTTACATATTTTTTCATTGTACTGGAAGGGCCATTCTCACTGTTTTAACTTGAGCACCTTCTTAAACTCACATCCCCACATCCCTCACATCCTCATTAGGGGCAGATCTGGCAGATTTTTTGCTGTATAACCTCTCAAAACCAGATTTTTTTCTTCCCTGTACAGATCTAAATCTCTTCACTGCCTCCATTCGTCCAACAACTGAATTACTGAAACACACTTTTTTTGTCTTTGAGGCAAACAACTGTACCCTGCTCTTGTTATCAATGACTTTTCCTTCCCTATACAACAAACATGAGCTACTTGAAGCCACTGTCACAACGACAAAAATGTCTCGGTGTCACCTTGACCTCCCCAGCCTGTCCAACTTCACCCTTTTGACATAATTTTCCAGTTAGAAAGATTCTCTGCAAAGTTCAGAACACTGAGTGAAAACTGAGATTCTCAAGTTTTACAAGATTCCAAGTGGCAGCAAAAATTCTTCATCTGGGGTTTGGGAGCTTGTAATCACTATTTAATTTTTCACCCCACGTAACACGACACATTTTGATTTTAAAGGAAGTTTTCACACAAAGTTGTTAGAATTTCCCATGCCAAAGGAAACTGGCTTTCTTTTCCTCCCTGTCCTCGTTGCATCTGTCAAGAATCAGAGCCTATCAATGCCCTACAAAACTGCAAACCAGTTTTGCCAAGCCCAACAGAAATACTTCTATTGATATAACTGGAAAGAGGGAAACTACCTGAATTTCCACTCCTTTTCTGAGCACATACATGGAACTTAGGTTTTCTGTTCTTTCCTAAACTGTGTCTGTACTTACACCAAAATTCTTCAGAAATTATTTATAATCCATCACAGAGTCTCTAACAATGCCACAGCCTAAAGAAACAGAACTATTTCAAAACAAATATTCTAGATCATACTTGTAGTGAATTGAAGAAACAGGAAATATATGAAATTTTTAGAAACACAATACATAAAAGATCATGAAAAACAAATAAGCACTGCATTTTTCCCTGCTGTCTTTTTTCAGCTCAAGATTGTCTATGGTATACAACTTGCCTGCCCAATTACATTCAAATCCTGCATACAGTGCTATTTTCTTGGCCATCTACATGAACATGAATTTTAATATATCAGCACACTTCCAATAATATTAGAATATTATGATATTCTTAAATTCCAGTGTAACTTTTGCTAAGTCATGCCTAAACTCTGTGGCAAGTTGTCTGGATTTTTTAGCAGGCTGGAAAATTTGCAGCAGCTTCGTCTGGATTAAATGGAAAAACTCTCTTGGCAATTAGAACTCATTTCCACATGGTATTAACTTCTCCAGCTTGATTGCAGCATTTCCTTTTCAGCTGTTTCCCTTGGCTGGCACTGAAGTTGCTGTGCACACCTTTCAGAATGACAGATTGCTCAGAAAACGCTGCTCATGTTTTATGTCCCTGAGCATGAAACCCAGAAAGACGCGGTTTTAAAAATGAAACTCAAAATTCTCTTGCATAAAGAGGATCCATAAAGTCTAAAGCTGAAGTGGTGCTGTTACCACA